>NW_020954548.1:29523333-29525238 GCF_900497805.2 Vombatus ursinus
AGCTGGGTCATGAGATAATATAGCATTGAGATGGAATTTCAGGACAATTGGCTTCCAAGCTCAAGTAAAATAATGTTTATAAAACTCTTTGCAAACCTCAAAGCCATATAAACAGTGAACTCTCGTTAATATCATTATTATTGCAGTCCTGGGCATTCTTCTTAACAAGCCATATGACCCTGGGCAAGTTATTTCACCTATATGGGGCTCAGTTCCCTCATCAGTAAAATGAAGATTTTCTGTTTAATGAGGATAATAATATTTGTCATTTGGAATTCATAACTTCTATGATTTGTAAATCTTTTACCTTCCTAGCTTTAACATTCTATATTCTATGCTGTGAGTTCTTCTCCAGCTCTGTCGTTCTGTTCTTAAGGTCTCTATAAGCCCAACTGTAACATGTGAGGTGTCTATGTTCTGTTCAAAGGTTCATTCTAGCACTAACATTCTGTGTCCTTTGTTCATGGTTTTTTACAGCTTTCCCAGTCTGTGATTTTATAGCAGTCGGGAAAATTTGCTTCAGATGGAGATATCTTGACCTTTTAACTAGTTAATTAACCAAACCTCTCTTCACTGTTTACCATTTAATTAGATGATTAGATCAAAAGCAAAAAGCTAAAGGAAACCTTTTTACTTTTGACTTAACCTTTAGCTTTTTACCTTCAGTTCACTGATCTGAAATTCAAGGTCAGATTCAACTCCCCGTCCCCTCCAGGCTTTGATATCAGCACCTTCCTTTGGATGACAGTGGCCCTACCAGCATCCTGGGCTCAGCCACCTGAAATGGTCAGGGCCCCAGCTGAACATGTCCCTCTCCACCAGAAATCTTTCTTTTCCATCTTTCACCTAATTAATTAGCTAGTTAATTCCCATGTCTGAATAACAATAACGTTGATGATAATGATTCATCTAATGCATAAAAATCACATCAGGTCAGATGCAGGTAGATAGTGCATTAGATGAGCGGAGGGTAGACCTGGATTAAAGTCAGAACACTTGCACATACAAGCTGCAAGACTTTGGGCTATTTAATTTTCTTCTCTGAGCCTCAGTTTCTTCATCTGTTTAATGAGGATAATAATATTTGTCATTTGGAATTCATAACTTCTATGATTTGTAAATCTTTTAAAGTATGCAAAGGGCTTTATGTATATTATCTCATGTGATTGTTACAACAACCCCATGGAGTAGGTGCTATTATTATCCCCATTTTCTAGAAAAAGAAAGTGAGGTTAAAAGAGATTAAATAACTTCCGTGGTCACCCAGCTAACAAGTGCCTGAGGGAAGATTTGAACTCAGGTCTTTCTGACTCCAAGTCCAGCACCATATTAACCCTGTCTAGCCTATGAGGATTACACGTGATAGCCTATATAAATTACTACATTATGCCTTTTGTTGTTGTTCAGTTGTTTCAGTTGTGTCTACTTCTCTTGTCAAAGATATTGGAATGGTTTGCCATTTCCTTCTCCAGCTTATTTTACAGATAAGGAAACTGAGGCAAACAGGGTTAAGTGACTTGCCCAGGGTCACACAACTAGTAAGTGTCTGAGGACAGATTTGAACTCAAGAAGATGAATCTTCCTGTCACCAGGCCTGGCACTCTACCCACTGCACCACCTAGCTGCCCCATTATAATATACCACAAGGGAAAATCCATACTCCAAGGTAGTTGTGACTTTCATATTGTGTCCATACCCTCTGTTTCCTCACACCCTCAGTGCCATTGAACTACATGGTAGTGTGGTATATCAGAAAAAAGTGAACCGAGCAACAAGAATGCTGCATTCTAGGTCTCGCTCTGTTGCTAGTTTCCTATGTGACATTAAGCTGGTCACTAATGTTTTCTAGACTGCCAGTTCTTTTTTTTTTTTTTTTTTTTTTTTTTTTTTTTTTTTTTTTTTTTT
>NW_020954548.1:29525290-29541187 GCF_900497805.2 Vombatus ursinus
ACGGATTTGAACTCAGGTTCTCCTGACTCCAGGGCTGGTGCTCTATCTACTGCACCACCTAGCTGCCCCAAGACCACTAGTTCTTTAACTAGAAGATAAGGGAGTGGCCCAAGATGCCCTCTAAGGCCCCTTCTAGGACTACCATATTGTAATGGATTGGCTCATGTGTTGAGAAAGATTTTCAACACAAAGAGGGGAAATAAAAGAGTTTTTGTCTACTATGAGTTAACTGAAAAAAAAAATCTATTAACCCAGAATGACCTGTTCTCTTAGAAACCCGGCTCATACAGGTTTTCCTGTAATTTTGATATAGCTCAGTCTGGCTACCCTCATCTTGTATCTGCAGTTTTGAAAACCCCAGCATCCTGCCCAAGTCAGAATCATTGATGTTCAGTGTTGGAAAGGACCTCAGAGGTTATCTGGTCAGTATTCTACCTGAAGCCCAAGTACTTTCAATAGCAGGCCTGAACAAGCAGCCTGCTGGCCTGGATCACCAGTACTGGGAGCCCACTCTCTCCAGACACAGTTTGTACCATAGCTTTGATTCTTAGAAAGTTCTTTCTTAAAATCAAGCCTAAATTTGAAGCTCTGAAACTTTTACCTGTTGGCCCTAGTTCTGGCTCCTGAGGCCAAGGTGACCCAATCTAATCCTTATTCCAAAAGACAGCTCTTCAAATAACTGAAGATGGCTGATGATTAATTTATTTGTTCACTTATGAATAAACACCACATCCCTCCTTTATGCTCCCCCAGGCTAACACTCTCTAGAATATAAAATCATAGGTCCAGAACACGAAGGGACCTCAGAAACTATCTATCAAAACATTATCATTTAGATGAGAAAACTGAGGCCTAGTGAGACAATGAGACTTGCCCAAAGTCACAAAGTTGTGTCAGAGACAAGATTTTTACCCAGAACCTCTGACTTTCAATTGTATCATGCTACCTCTCCTTTTTTTTCTTTAATTAATTAATTAATTTTTAGTTTTCAACATTCACTTCCACGAGATTTTGAGTTCCAAATTTTCTCCCCATCTCTCCCCCCAACCCAAGACAGCATGCATTCTGAATGCCCCGTCCCCTAATCTGCCCTGCCTTCTATCATCCCCCCCTTCTCTTATCCCCTTCCCTTTCTCTTTTCCTATAGGGCAGGATAGATTTCTATACCCCATTGCCTGTATATCTTATTTCCCTATTGAATATAAAAACAATTTTTTGTTTTCAAAACTTTGGGTTCCAAATTCTCTCCCTTCCTCCCTCCCCAAGTCACTGCTTTTACTCCAGCATCTTGGCTCTGTCCCCCACCCCTCCTTTTTAAACCATTCTTCCTATGGCAAAGTTTCCAGTTGCTTTCCCATTCTGGTCAACCTCCTATTTTTTTTTCTATTGTACTGTCTTAAGAGCCTGGAGTTCTCATCTTGTCCCTAGCTGTAGTTATCCAGCCAGGCTTATTTTCCTGGAGAGTATCCCCACACACTGCAATCTTTATGTACCTCCTAACTATTGCTCATCAAGAGTGACTCATCCTCTGTCTCACTCTTTCAAGAACCTAATTTCCGCTATATGACAATGGATGCCATCTGAGTCCTCAAATAAGCTAACTTGTGTTAAACTATGAATGAATGAGGAATGAGGTGATCAGAACTGAACTCAATACTCCAAATGTGATTTGAGAAGGGAAGAGTAAAGAGGAGCTATCATCTTTCCTTATTCTGGACACTATCCTTCTCCAAAATGCAGCTAAAGATCAAGCTAGTTTTCTTGACTGCCATATCACACTGACTCATATTGAGCTCAAAGTCCATTAAAACTATCAGGATTTTTCTTAAGAAAAACAAAGCACATACATACATACATACATACATACGTATATATGCATGTGTATTCATTTGTTCATTTATTATATACATATATATGTTTTCAAATATTTATCATTTCTCCCTCCCTCAAATCATCATAAGAAATGAGTAAAGTCTAGCAAAACAAATTGCCTCATTGGTGAGGCCCAAAAAGGTATGACTCATTCTGCATCATCTGTCTGGCAGAAGGTGGGTAGAGTGATTCATCTTCAGTCCTTTGGCCTCACATCTTTTTCAAAGGAAGGGTTATATAACTATATAGTCCCCATATTGGGCTTTTGAAGCTCATTTTTGAACCCAAATGAATGACTTAAAAAAATTATCCCTATTGAATTTCTTCTCATTCAATTCAGCTCGACATCTCAGCTTAGAAATACCTCTTTGAATCCTATTTCATTCAGTGCTTTAAACTATCTTTGTGTCATCTTCAAATATGATAAAATGAAGATCATCTCTGTCTCTGTCGTTGATAGAGATGTTACAATGCAGTCCCAAGGATACTTTGCTAGAGTGTGAACACCACCATAAACTACAAAATTGATATGGACGTATTAATAGTCATAGGACCATTGGCTTAGGGGCAGAAGGGACCTTCGTGTTCTCTGTTACAAACCCTTTATTCTACAGATGAGGAAACTGAGACCTGGAGAAGCTGTGACTTGCCCAATGTTACCCAGGTGATAAGTGGAGGAGCTGGGATTTGAACCCAAGCCTCCCTTCACCCCCTAACTCCAAATCCAGAATTCTTTGAATGGTACATAAGAACAAGTTTAATAATGAAAATAATAAATATTTATGCAGTTTTAAGTTTGCAAAGTACTTCAAATATAATATCTAATTTAAATAATAACAATAGCATTTACATAGAACTTTAAAATTTATAAAGGACTTTACAAATATTGTCTCATTTTATCATCGCAAACTTCTGGGGTGCTATTATTATCCCCATTTTATGGATGAGGATACTAAGGTAAACAGAGGTTAAGCGACTTGCCAGGGTCATATAGCTTGTAAGGGTCTGAGGCTGGATTTGAACTCAGTGCTTCCTACAGATAATTATCTTCATTTTACACAGGAGAAATCTCAGAGGCTTAGAGGTTAAACAACGTGTCCAGGGTCACACAACTAATTTAGTGTCAGAGCCAAGACTGAAACCCAGATCTCTAGGCTCCAACTCTATCTCTCTACTATGCCACATTGCCATGGAAATGTAGGTCTGAGAATTGTTTTATAAACTGGGTAAAGCAGACTTAGCCAGAGTGGGTTGATCCTGAATTAGCTGGGAGGCTAGCCTTAGTCCCATGATCCTATATCTTCCCCTCTCCCAGTCCCCCTGATGTTTCCCTTAGTGTGAGAATCTGCTGCTAACACAGATATTCATTTCTACTCCAAACCAAAACGGATTTCCACAGAGATGGGTCTGAACACAAAACAACCCCAAATCAGCCTATGAATTAAGAGGTATTTACTAAGCATCCACGATGTGCCAGGCACTGTATGAGGTGGTGGGGAACATATGCTTGTTAATAAATATTTTTCAAATGAATTAATGAGGAGGCAAAAATACAGTGCGCTGATTTCTCTTGGGCCTAATACCTGACTTTTGTTAGGCTAGAGTTATTGTCAGGTTTCTAAGAGACTGTGTAGTTTTATTTGGTGAGGGAGTATTGGGGTGGTCAGGGCATACAACACTAGAATTTAGAGCTGGAAGAGACTCAAAAATCACCAAAAAGTAGTTGATATGGTGAGGCAGGTTTTGGCTTCCTATAAGGAAAAAAACTTTACAACTGTTTAAACTGTCCAGCATTGGAATAAACTGCCTTTCATATGTAAACTCCCTGTGAGTAAAGAGAGCTTCCTTCTTTAAATTCCTATCCTCTGTATGTAATACAGTTCCTGGCATCTAGGAAGTGGCTAATAAATGCTTGTTGATGAATTGATAAAGATTTAGGATGTTCCCAAACACGAGGATTGCTCAGGTAGAGGGTTGAAATCTGCCTGTCAGGGATATTGCTGAGCGTATTCCTGCATTGGATAATGATTTGGTTTAGGGGTCTTTGCAAGGTCCCTTGTATGTCTGAGATTCTGTAATTCAGTGAATATGGTCTGAGAGGCAGTGGAGTACAGTGGGTAGAGTATTAGCTGCAGCCAAAAGACCTGAACTCAAATCCCAGATCTCCCGCATAGTGCCTGTGGTCAAACCTCTTCACCCCTCTAGGCCTGAGCTTTCTCAGCTGTAAAATGAAGATGTTGGACAAATGATCTTGAGTTTCTTCCACGACTAACGTTATAATCCTATAAAGTTTAATGTAAGACACTGTTAAGGGTTATGGACTCCTTCTTGAGATAAATATATTTCCACCTAGGAAATTTTTTTTTTTTTGGCGAGGTAATTGGGGTTAAGTGATTTGCCCAGGGTCACATAGCTAATAAGTGTCAAGTGTCCCATCTGAGACCAGATTTGAACTCAGATTCTCCTGACTCTAGGGCCGATGTTCTCTCCACTGCGCCACCTAGCTGCCCCACCCACCTAGGAAATTTCCAAGACAGGTAGTGCAGTAGGTAGTAGTGCTGGGCCTGCAGTCAGACCCGAGTTCAACTTTAGCTTCAGACAGTTACTAGTTGTGTGATGCTGGGCAAGTACCTCAACCTTTGTTTGTCTCAGTTTCCTTAACTGTAAAATAGGGATAATAACAGCACCTATCTTCAAGGATTATTTTGAGGATCAAATGAGATTATATTTGTCAAATGTTTAGCACAATGTCTGGGACTCAGTAGGTGCCAAATACATGCTTGTTCCCTTCCTTGAAGCTCCTGTGCATACAGAGGGTCTGATGTACTACTAGAAAGAGTACTGGATTTGGGGCTTAAACCCCATCTCTGTCCCTTAGTATCTGTTTGATTTGGGGTAAATTATCTACCCTCTCTAGGTCTTAGGTTCCTCAACCACAAAACATTTGTCTGGGCAAGGGGAAGGGGGGAAAAATTGGAGTACATGATCTATAAGGTTTTTTCAGCACTTAAACTGTGTTTCTATGAATGAAAAGGGGTTGGAAGGGCTTGACTGGTGGAGGTGGCAGAGGAGGACCAGAAGAGAAGCGTAAAGGAAAAGGGGATGGGGAGGGGAATACAGACAAAAAGTTTTAGATTATTCAATTTCAGAGAAAAAAATCAGAGTGGAAATATACTCAAATGGTTTCAACAATACATTTTCAACTGAGATCATTATGCAGAAAGATGTACTGGTAGCTGAAGGACAGAATTAATATAGTGAGTAATTCTATCCCTTTAGCAATGTCTTTCTGCATGAAATAATGATTTAATGTCTAACTTTTTCTAGTCCACACATTTCTTCATAACAAACAGTTCCACAGGATGTAACGATAGATATTTCAAGGCAAAAGCTCTGAGCATAATGGACTGTACCCTGACTGTTTCTCTGTATAGAGGGGCTTGTGCCTCATGGAAAACCTGGAAAAGTGGGCTATTGGAAAGAGGAATTTGGTGTATGGGGGGCATCTTGAGCTGTCACCCTTAAATAGACACATTGCATGTCATTACTGTTCTGATCTCTCCATCACTAACCTTTTCACCTGTGCTAGTGACCTAGCTACACGCTTCTCTGTTGCCCATTGGTGACAAGTTTTAAAGCTGCCCATAGCACCTGGAACCTGGGACCTTCACCCCTACCATGTGCCCTATGGTATTTTATTTCTCTGTCCAGTGTAAGGCCTGTCTCTTTGCCACTCTGAAGAATATTCAGGGTAGCTGCCTTTGTGGGCAGAGTAGAGAGACAAATTTACAGCACCATAATTTTTTCATTTAAAATAGAAATAATAAAAACTAGCATTTAGATAGCAATTTGCCAAGAATACTTCATTTTATCCTCACAGCAATCCTGAGAGATAGGTGCTGTTTTGTTTTTGTTTTTGTTTTTTACCATTTTACAGATGAGGAAATTGAGGCAAAAAGAGATTTTTTTTTTTAAGTGACTTACCCAGGTTCACTCAGCTATTGTTTTAGACAAAATTTGAACTTGTATTCCTGACTAGGTTTAATTCTCTGTCTACTGTGCCACCTAGTAGCCTCTGGATTGAAGCTGCCTTAAAAGTGGTATCTGTATAAAATGATATGATATACATCACTTTATGTTTTGTCACATCATGTCTTGTCACATTACATTATATTATGTTAATTATTTTGTATATTGTATGTTATTTTGCATATTGAAGTAGATAATCTCTAAGGCCTTTCTAGAATCAAAATTTGTGACTAGGTGTTTCTTTTGGATGTTACAGTTTATTATAGTGTATATCACATTTATTACATATTGTGGTACTAAGAACTTCATTGTATAGTACCATGTTATGTTATATTTTGTTATATTATATTAATTATTTAATGTCATGTTAGAGTAGATGATCTCCAAGGTCCTTCTAGAACCAAAGTGTGTGACCAGTTTTTTGTGTTATAGTCTGTTTTAGCATGTATCATATTTATTATGTATGATAGTACTAATATCCTCATTGTATTAGTACTTCACAATGCATGCAAGGTTCTGACAAGCTGGAATGGCTTCCAGTGCAAGCTCAAATATGGACATTTTGGCTGATGCTCATCGTGATTTAGGGTTCTTGAAAGCTATGAGAGCAGAGGACAAGGTTTCTTGGCTTCCAGTACAGGCACAAAGATGGACTCACTAGCTAAGCTCAGAGAAACCAAGCAGGGTGAGTCATTAAATGATGAAATTGTTCTAGCCACAGAAATTCAAGAAAGCTGTGTACTCATGTATAGAAGAGATTACAGTCTGTGTTATTGCAATGAAACTGCAGGTCCTTGATGTTTCGAAATAAACATACTATATGTCAGCAAACACAAAAATATATAGATGCATATGTATCTCTGTGTAAATGCATATATATTTATATATGAATACACATAGGTAGATATTTACACTTATATATATGTACAAATATTATGTATATATTGCACAGAGATAGGGACTGGACTAGTGATTTCATTGGTACAGAGAATTCCCAAATGAGGAATCTCCCTTTCCCAATACTGATCTGCACCTTCTCTGCACTCTATCATCTTAAAGAGTTGCCTTGAGCAATGAAAGGTTGAGTGCCTTGTTGAAGGTCACATAGCCAGTATTTGACATAAGCTGGATTTGAAACCAGTTCTTCCTGGCTCTGAAGCAAATCTATCCACGATGCCATATTGATGCTATGTTACCTCTCATACGTGTATATAGATATAAAGATATGCACATATAGTATTACATAGAGTATTGTATATTATATTGCTATTGATCAATGCTATCATTGTGGTTGATCAACATCAATTCCAGATGAAAAGAAAGATTAAAAAGTAAAAGATACAGCATGTAATTAGGATAATCTTAACCAGACCCATTTAAACAGATGTTAATGCTAAAAAAAAATGGTGTAAGAATGGACATCAACAAGACTATTACAATTTCCTATGGAAATTTAACTTATCTCAATTAGTCAATCAGTAAACCTTCATTAAGCACCTCCTGTGTGCCAGACATTGTACTAAGCACTGGAGATACAAAAAGAGGCAAAAGACAGTACCTGTCCTCAAGCAACTAACAATCTAATGGGCGAGACAACATGCAAACAAGATATCTACAAAATAAGCTATCTACAGGATAAAGAGGAAATAATTAACAAAGGGAAAATGGAAGAATACAATCTAACTCTATCACCACAATGAGACCAAAAGCAAAAGACCCCTAGGAAATGTCTAAGTCAGTAAATACTTGACCTCCTTGTTAAGTGACAAGAAATAGCAACCAAGAAAAACACAAGTTTAGAATTTAAACTCATTTATAAAATCTTATGGAGTGTGACGGTGGTAGATTATGAAAACTATCACCTCATAGACAGTGGGGAGCAGAGATGGGGAACAACAAATAACTAAAATTTGGTGAAAGAACCAAATTAGACAGCTCATACCTGGGGCACTTAAGGATGAAACTAGAAGGACAATGAATAGGTTAGAAAAATGGAAAAGAGCAGTGAAGATATCCATAACAAATTATTTTTTTATTGATGATAGTTAAGTGACCTAACCATATTTGGTCAACATAATAGTCACTGATGTGCTTGCATGGAAAATTATAAATGACACTAAAGTAAAGCAGGGTGGGAAGAACCCCTGGATTAGAGGAAATATACACAGAAGAGGTCTACACCATTTTGAAGGCATTCAGGGATAAATTCTCAAAATTTCTGAAAAAGAATGAGAGTCCAAAGATTTTAGGAGAAGTGTCAGGCCTCATTACCAAAACAATCAAAAGGAGAGACTATAAAATATCAATAAATTCCAACCGATGACCCTTTTTGGCCGTTTTTTACAAAATCTTTATGATGATGATCTAGAAATACATCAAGAGAATTCTTGATGAAGGAATGAGAAGGAATAGGCAGACTTTTGCAAATGATACACCGTGGCAGACCACATCTTTATAATCACACAAATAATTGAAAGATGTAGAGGAGACAAGATCCCTATGTGTTTATTTTTTTTTTTGTTCACTCTAAAAATGAATTCGATTAGGTAGAGCAAAGTGGACCCTAAAGGCACTCCTCCAACAAGATGAATCCCATGCATATTTCAAAACCATACAAGATTCTTTGAAAGCTAAATAACAGAAGTGACTTTTTTTCAATGTCCCTCTGATTATTGATTTCAAGTGAGACATGGAATAAGAGGAAGGGCCCTGGTTCTTTTAGTCAGAGATTTTGGTCAAATAGTAACTCTTCCACTTAGCACTTGGGTGACCTTGAGCAATCCACTTAACCAGCTTGGGCCTTAGTTTCCTCATCTGTAAAGTGAGGGGTTTGGACTTTTATGGCCTCCGAGGTCCCTTCTGGCTCTAGGTCTGTGATCCTATGAACTTGTAAAACAGGTATGAATGTTTGACAAAGGTACAGTTTGTAAACCCAGTTGTTTGAAGGATATTTAGCAGCGCAGAATGTTGTTCCACAAATGGAATAGGGACTCCCTATAGATAATAAAGTATCTGTTTGTGGTTGATGGCATTTATCCCCAGAACATTCAGTCTTGAAAATGAGATCCATTATCACTCTGGAGTTCAGCACAACTATCCAAATAACCCACGCTTGATTCTATCATCACCTCCCCTCTCTGAGCCTCAGTTTGCTCATAAAATAAGGGATTAGGGGCAGTTAGGTAGCACAGTGGATAGAGTGCTGGGCCTGAAATTAAAAAGATTAATCTTCCTGAGTTTAAATCCAGCCTCAGACACTTATGAGCTGTGTGATCCTGGGCAAGTCACTGAACTCTGTTTGCCTCAGTTTCCTCATCTGTAAAATGAGCTTGAGAAGGAAATGGCAAATCAAATCTTTGCCAAAAAAAATACCAAATGGGGTCATAAAAAGTTAGACATGACTGAAAATGACTGAACAACAATAACAATAACAAAATAAGGAGGTAGACTAGATGATCTCTCAATGCTGTTCCAGCACTCAAAGAAATCTAATCTGTACAAAAGAGGGATTAGATTTATTGTGCTTAGTCCCAGAGAGTAGAAGTAGAAGAAGTAGATGGAAGTTACAGACAGACAAATTTAAGTTTGGTATAATGAGAAAACAAAACAAAATTTTCCAAAAATGGCAGGGACACCTCAGGAGGTAGTCAGTTCTCCCTCACTGAAAGTCTTCAAGGAATGACTGCATGACTTCTGGTTGGATATGTGGCAGGGTGGAATCACTTTTCAGGTGTTTATTGGAGTACTTGACCATTGAGGTTCTTTCCAGGTTTGATATTTTGTGGTTCTGTGACTCTGCCAAGAAATTTTTTGTATCCACTTTCTAAGTCCTGTTGGCCTGTGAAAACCCAATTGATAAATACTAAGATCAAGGGTATAGGGGTAATAATAATAACTTACATTGTTTCCATGGTTGACAAAATGAATTACTCACAACAATCTTGATAGGCTGTCTCTCTTCTTAGTTCCAGCTCCATTACCAGCTGCCTGTTGGACATCTCCACTTAAATGACCTATAGGCACATCAGACTCAACATGTACAAAGCAGAACTCTTTCTCTCTAAATCTTCCCCTTCTGTACCTATCCACTCCCCTATTGTTATTGAAGCTACCATCCTTTCATTTATCCAGGAGTCATTCTAGATTATTTAGTCTCACTTAGTTCCCATATCCAATCAGTTACCAAGTCTTATCAATTTTACCTTGACAAGATTTCTCCCATATGATTTCTCTCCACTCACATTGTTGCCATCTTAGTTGAGGCTGTCATTATCTTGATTAAAGATTAGAGTTTTAACAAGCTCCTTCCTCCCTCTCCTCCTCTCCCTCTCCCCTACCATATGTGTCATAGGCTAATATAATGGAATTGGTTTCCATGAATCCAATCTCTTCACCTTCCAATTCATCAAAATTGATATTCCTGAAGCACAGGTCTAACTACATTACTCTCCTGCTCAAGAACTTTGAAAGACTCCCAATTGCCTCTAGGATTAAACACATGTGCTTCTGTTTGGCATTTACAACTCGTCATAATCTAATTCACTGAGTTATTTGTTTTCCCCCTTCCTGAAATTACTTGGCGTTTGTCACATATAGGGTATCCCAAAAGTCTTAGCTCAGTTTTAAACAATTAAAGCTGTACTGGCCACCAACTCCAAACCATAACCCTTCTTTTCCAGTTTCCCTTTATGTTTCATCCTCCTTCACTAGAATGTAAGTTTTTTTGAGCTATCAAAGCTTAAAAGTGAACCAAGACTTTTGGGCCATCCTGTATTTTATATTTACTTAACCTATATAAATTTTGCTTCCCCGAATATAATATAAGCTTCTTAAAGGCAGAGACTATGTCTCTTCACCGTGAATCCCCTGTACTTAGCACAGTTCCTGGCATATAGTAGATACTTAATAAATTTGTGTTTAATTGAATTGACTAAGTATTAATATCCCCTCCTTACCGAAACTTTTATGTGACTTGGCCATGGTCAGAGTTAGTAAATATCAGAGGTAGAATTTGAGCCCAGCTTTCCTCAAGCCAAGCCTGGGACAATATCCATTATTTCATGCTGCAAAGAGGGGAGATCTCCTTTCCAGCTTCTGAAAATTCTGAGGCTGCCCAATAAATCCAGTAATTGATTTGAAAACAACAGTACATTAATAAACACTTTGCTGTTTCAGACCTCTACAAGAGCCAATTCACTCCTCACAAATGAAGACAAAGTGGACCTAATTCAGGGAGTGCTAGCCTATAAAATGTTTGAAAGTCCTTCAGGACAAAAAGCACTATTGAAATCTAAGATTATTATATATTAGTATTTTAAACTCCTAAGGTAGTTCTCATCAGCTGGCATTTTAGAATAGGAAGGAAAAATAAATGAGCCTTGGCAAAACCAACCATAGCTCTGGGTTTCTCTGAAGCTCAGTTCCTCAGTGCTCTGATCTTAATTAGCTAAGAGACCCCTCCCTTTCTGTCCCTTAAATCCACCCTAAGACCTCTGCTTTCCAGGGAATGGCCACCCTGTTGTTCTTTTTTTTAAAAATTAATTTATTTTGATTTATCAGCAATCACTCCCATAAGCTTTTGAGTTTTAAATTTTTCTCCCCCTCCCTCCTTCCCTCCCTCCCCAAGATGGCACACAATCTAATATAGGCTATACATATAATGCTTATTAAACATATTTTCACATTAGTGATGTTGTAAGAATTAGAACTACATCCTGTTATTCTGATGTCCACAGAAGGAGGGAGAGTGCCTCCTCTTAGACCACTGACTCCCATTTGTGTAACTACATTTACTAATGAGGATTCTTGGCCAATCAAATCAAGGTGGTTCTTTCAGGAAAATTTGACACGTGCCCTATTTCAAAAAGCCCAGAGTAAGAATCATTAGTATCCCACAGCCTGAGATGCTAAAAGAGAAAAAACGAAATTGTCTCAATAGAGATGGCAGATACTTAGGAATTAAATTCTAGTGACAAATCTCAGCTTATTGACTTTAAGATGAAAAACAAAAGGAGCTGACTAAAAGAGGCAGATGTAGCTGCACAGGGAACTCTCCAATTAACTCATTTTAAAAAGCCATGTTACAAAGAATATAATGGAGAAATAAAAAATAGTACCACTGTAAGAATTTCAAGAAGACTGAAAACTAAGACTTGTGGAATATTTTGAGGACAAGAAAATAATAACTAACATTTATTTGACAATTTACAATTTGACACTTTACAGTATCATAATACATGATGCACTGGAAGGACCTTAGAGTATAGAATAACAGAAGTTGAAAGTACTTTAGAGACAGCTAGAAGGTACAGTGTATAAAGTTCTGGGCTTGGAGTCAGGAAGACTTATCTTCGTGAGTTTAAATCTGGCCTCAGACACTTACTAATTGTGTGACTCTGGGCAAGTCACTTAACCCTGTTTGTCTCAGTTTCCTCATCTGTAAAATGAGTTATAGAAGAAAATGGCAAACCACTCCAGTATCTTTTCCAAGAAAACTCCAGATAGGGTCACAAAGAGTTAGACATGACTGAAAACAACTGAACAACAACAAAGAGGGTGCAGTGGCTAAAGTGTTGGACCCGGAGTAAGGAAGATCTAGTTCAAATACTGCTTCTGACTTACTAGATGTTTCATTCTAGGCAAGTCTTTTAATTTGTCTGCCTCTGTTGTCTCATCTGTGAAATGGGAATAATAATAAGACTTACTCCCAGGGTTGGTATGAGGATAAAATGAATATTTGTAAAGCATTGTGCGAACTTTAAAATATTGCGTATCTATTTTTCTATCTACATGAGTACTAGGAATTTAGAGACCATATGATACAACCTCCACATTTTGTAGGGGGAGAAAGCCCAAATTTTTTAGCTTAGAGAGTAGAAATAACTTCTCCAAAGTCATACATCTATTACTGAGACAGCAACAGCTACAACCCAGATCTGTTGACTCCAACTTCAGTCCTCTTATCACAACACTAAGGAGCTCCGTCTCTGGGCTTTAATTCTATCCTCTTTCAGGCTTTGTCTTTTAGTGACGGAAAAAGGCTCAGCTTTTGAGTCTTTGTTCTCATAGTAAGCAGAGTCCCAGGGCTACCTCATTCATTCTCATCATTTCCTAGGCACCAGCTTTAAACCATGACCCTTCTCCCTTTCCAGCTCTCCTTTGTGTTTTGTCTTCCTCTATTAAAATATAAGCTTTTTGAAGGTAAAGCATGCCTGTCTTGCTTGTATTTGTATGTCCTTAGAATAGTGCCTGACACATAGGAGGTGCTTAATAAATGCTTATTCTATCTTTCATGAATCTTCTTGAACTTTATATTTTAAACTATATCATCTAAATATCAATATACCAACTAAAACTATATGTTGTATTCCAGGTGGTAACAGACAATTCCATTGCAGTCATGTCAAAAAGTAGTTCTAATTAAGGAGAATCCTTACACATATTAGATGCTTAATAAAATGTTTGTTGGACTGGATTTGACAGGATCAAATTGGATAGAATATTAAAGCTAATGGAGACCTTAGAGATAATTTTGTCCAAGCTAAAAATTTAGGACTAGAGACAGGAAGTAACCTATCCAAGGTCCCATGGTTAGTTGGTAGAAAAGCCAGGATTAGAGTCTTTAGGTCCTTAGACTCCATGTCCTTTTCTTCTTTAATTATACAACAATATACATTGGTTGAGATGGCAGTGACCTTTCAAAAAATGGAATGTCTCTTGGCAATCAATCAATAATCATTGATGAAGTATCTACTACGTGCCTTGTACATACTGTGTAGATGCTGGGGATACATGTAAAAATAATGAAACAATCCCTACTTGAAGTGAGTTTAGTGAACTCGCAGTTCAGTGTTCTTTCAACTAAATAACACTGCCTCTAACCTAGACATAAAACTATATTTTCCCAACCTCAGTCACCTTTCCTTCATCTCTCTCCACCAAAATATTTCCTCTAATTCAAAAAAAAAGTATGAACATTCAACTATGTTACATAAGCCAGGAAGTATGAGGACTGGTAATAATATACAAGGTTTACTATTGTAATCAAATAAGACTTAGAGCAAAATTAATCTCATTCCTAGGCACCATGTCTCTGAGGATGACATTCACTCCCCTTTTAGTACTTGTAATTATTAGGCATGAATAGTAAGGGAAGTGGGATGGCCCAAAGTTAAAATGCAAAAATCATTGTTTTTAACATCTCCCTCTGCCTAATCATGAGGCCAGCCTTGTAGACAGCCCAGTTACTCTGATTTCATCACACTTCCCATGAAGCAGCCTCTCTTACTCAGGTGAAGCTCCCCAGGGTAAGGGTAGCAGGTAAGGATGGCTTTGCCCAATTTGGGCCCCAGGGAAGACCTCCTTAGAGCAGTAAAATGGAGAGACAGAGACAAAATCTGGGACCAATGTCACCTATTGACACGGTTCAAATTTCAGCAGAACCAAAGAATGGGAATGGAATGGTAGAAATTGGGGCACTTGGATATTAGGAGTGGACTCTTTGATGTATAATCTGGGGAACACTGGTAGCCAGGCCTCCCTGCTTCATCTCAGCTCCCTGCTGACAGGCATCCAGCCCCTAGGTATTAGTAATCAGGACTGGATAGAATCCAGGGGGCATTTAATTTAAGGCAAGGCATTTCCTTATCCTCTGCTGTGGGGTTTTCTCTTTTGCTCCCCTCAATAATTGTCCTAGAAAAGAATAGGTGTTTCAGACTCCCAGGGAGCTGGTGGGTGAGAGGGAACCAGATTTTCCTGGATCCAGGGGGGGAAGGTAAATAGGAAAAAATAATGGTTTTCATTTGAAAGAGGAGAATCTTTTCAAATCCTACCTTGCATATGATGGGAATGGATTGATTGATGGGGCTGGTGTAGACCTAGACATGTTATAGCAATGCAGTCCTAGAATTAATTATGGGGCACACAGAAATGGAAGTAGGGTTCCTAATGCAGAAGTAGGTGCACTGAGTTGGATCTCAGGAGACTTAAAGTCTAGTCCAAATTCATTCACTACTTTGCTATGTGACTTGAGGGCAAGTCATAGTCACTTCTCCTTTCTGGTCCTTAGTGTTTTTATTGCTAAAATGAGGATATTAGATGAGACAATTCTAAGGTCCTTTTTCAGTCTGAAATAGTTTGTGAGGAAATAATAATTAAAGCATAGGCCGAGGCTTCAAAAATGGCACCCATAAGCAGTTCTTCAGAGACCTGCTTTAATGAATAGGTGAGAATAACTTGTAATTAGCATAAGGGTTGTTTCTGAGTAAATGAGAAATTCTGTAATAAGAAATTGCCCTAGGCTACTTTTGATCCTTCTATCCTCTCCTCCCATCCCCCCATCCCCTCATCCCCCACCATGATCAACTGTCTTTGTATCAGAGCACAGGACAAAGAGGCCAGAGAACTGTCCCACACGCTAAACTCACTTTGGTCTCTGCTAGAGAGTGTCACTAGGGACCTGGACACTTGATGGAGAGAATTGTGGTAATGGGGACAAATGATCTAACACTTACATTTTAATGCAAAGAGAAACACAAAAACCTTTCACTCCCAAATGTCAGAGGGTAATTGAATGTCAGAGCTGGGAGGGACTTTAGAATATGCAATTTCTAGGCTGGAAGGAAGTTTAAAGACCATCTAGTTCAAAGCCTTCATTTTATAGTTGTATTTATTATAATGGAATGGGGGAGGGGAGCAGAGAGCAGAGGCCCAGAGAAGAGAATTTACTTGGCCCAGGTTGCACAGACTGTTGGTTGCAGAGCTAAGCTTGATTAGCTGGTCCAATGATGGCTCTTTCTCTTCTCTGTCTTTCTCTCTCTCTATCTCTCTCTCTCTCTCTCTCTCTCTCTCTCTCTCTCTCTCTCTCTTCCTCCTTCCTTCCTTCCTTCCCTCTTTCTTATGTCCTTTCATCTTTCTTCCCTCATTTTCTTCCTTTCTATCTCTTCCTTTACCCTTTCCTTTCCTTCTTTCTTTCTTTCTTTCTTTCTTTCTTTCTTT
>NW_020954548.1:29541300-29611662 GCF_900497805.2 Vombatus ursinus
CGTTTGGATGAACTGTTTCTGAAGAGGCTGAAGATTTATTCAGCTACTTTAGGAGTTTAGACACTAGGATGACGGATGTGGTTTTCAATTAAGTCCTGGCTGATATAAATTTGTAGATGGAAATTATTAATGCAAAATGCTAGAGCTGGGCAATATTAAGGACAAGATTTTAATTATAAGAACACCAGGTTGCAGAGTCTTAAACAATCCTCCTTTGTATATGTGGCATAGATAACTCATACAATCAAGGTATATTAGAGTTGGAATGAGCTGATGATGTAAATAGTCCAGCTCCCTCAGAATCACACAATCACTGAATGTCAGGGCAGGAAGGGAGTTTAGAGGTCATCTGGTCCAACCCCTCTCATTTTACAGAGGAAGAAAATTAAGGCTAGGAAGAGGTTAAAAGATTTGCCCAAAGATACATAAGTTCTTGTCGGGGGGATGAAACAAAACAGAACAAAATAAAACAGGAAAACATTTGACTCCTAATATAGTAAGAGAGGCAAGGCAAGGATTATTACCCCATTTTAAAGATTAACAAAGGCAGTGTGATATAATAGATAGGGCTGGGCTTGGTATGAATAAGACCTGGGTTCAAATATCACCTTTGGGATTTACTATCTTTTTTTTTTTTTGGCTAGGCAATGGGGTTAGGTGACTTGCCCAAGGTCACACAGCTAATGAGTGTTATGTGTCTGAGGCTGGATTTGACTTCTGACTCCAGGGCTGGTGCTGTATTCACTGTGCCACCTAGCTGCCCTGATTTACAATCTTTTTGACACAGAGAAATTCTCTTTACCTCTCATGTTTCATGTGACTCTGAGACTTTTATACCAAGATATGTTGGCATCTGTGTTGGTTGAGGAATTCTCTACATTGGAAATTCCTTGTGCTGGCAAATTCATGGATCCTTTGTATATCTATGAATTTAAAGAATCAGGAACTGAGGTCCAGAGGTGAAGTGACCTGCCCAAGGTCACATGGCTAGCAAGTGGCAGACCTGTGACTAGAATCTAAATTTTCTGATACAAGAAGCAGTGCTCTATATAATATACAGTGAGATCACTCATCAGTGATATTTGAGAATGAACAGAAATGAGTCAATAAGTCATCATAACTGGGTTCATGTCCAGGTTTTGTTGTTATTTCACTGTGTGACTTTGCACATTTCACTTCCCCTCCCCAAGACTCAGTTTATTCATGGGTAAAATAAAGGGGTTGGACTGGATGATCTTAAGGGCTCCTATATCTCTAAACCCTATGATCCCATAATTTTAGAGCAGAACATTTCAATAGATATATCTAGCCCCCCAATGCCCCCAATAATTAAATCTGAAATAAAATGATAAATATTGGAGAACATGTGGGAAAATTGCATTGTTGGTGGAGTTGTAAACTGATCCGACCATTCTGGAGAGCAATTTGGAACTAGGCCCAAAGGGCTATAAAATTGTGCATACCCTTTGATCTAGCAATACCACTACTAAGTCTGTATCCCAAAGAGATTATAAAAAAGGGAGGGGAGAAAGACTTATTTGTACAAAAGTATTTATAGCAGCTCTTTTTGTGGTAGCAAGGAATTGGAAATTGAGGGGATGCCCATTAATTGGGGTACAGCTCAACAAGTTGTGAGATATAATTTTAGTGGAATACTATTGTGCTGTAAGAAATGATGAGCAGGGTGATTTCAAAATAACCTGGAAAGATTTAAATGAACTGATGCAAAGAGAAATGAGCAGGACCAGGAGAACGTTGTACACAATAACAGCAATATTATATGGTAAACAACTGTGAATGACTTAGCTATTTTCAGCAATACAATTATCTAAGGTAATCCCAAAGGACTCATGATGAAAAATGCTACCTGCCTCCAGAGAAAAAAAACTGATGGAGTCTGAATGCAGATCAAAACATACTATTTTCCACTTCCTTTATTTTAAAAAATTTCTGTTCAAGTTTTTTTCCACCAAATCTTCAATATGGAAATATGTTTTATATGATTACACATGGATAACCTATATCAGGTTGCTTACTGTCTCAGGGAGAGGGGGAAGGTAGAAAAGGAGGGAGAGAATTTGGAACTCAGAAAAAAACAAAAAACAAATGTTAAAATAGTTTTTATATGCAATTGGGGGAAAATAAAATATTATTTAAAAGAATAAGGAAAATGTATTTCAAGGACACACATACTAAATTAAAATGAGATAAAGTAGACAAATCTTCCAAATAAGCTTCTATGGGTGGGAAAATTGTAGAAAGAGCATTGGGTTTTGGAGACAGAAGAACTAGGTTCCAATTTTCACTCTGTCATATCCAAGCTGTGTATGATGTTAGGCCACTCACTTCCTAGTATCTTCAAGTTGTAAGAGGCCTCAGAAATCATCTAGTGTCCTCCAGCCCTTAATTCCTGCCTAAATAGGAGGAGTCCCCTGTACAACAGAGGTTTTTTAACCCCTTTAGAGGTCCATGAATAAATAGTTCAGGGGGTCTCTGCACTTGGATGAGAAAAAAATTATATCTTTATTCTTATTAACCTTTGGTTTCCTTTGTAATCTGATATATCTATATCTATATCTATCTATCTATCTATCTATCTATATCTCTATCTATATATATAGATATATATTCATGCATTTAAAAACATGGTTCTGAGAAGGCTTTACCAGAAGGTTTTGCCTGGTTGCTAAAGGAGTCCAGGATATCAAAAAGACAAAGAATCTCTGCTCTGCAACATATCCATTCGGTCTTTGCTTGATAACCTTTGGTGATAGAGATCCTTTAAAGCAGCCCATTCCACTTTTGAAACCCCCTCATCATTTCTAATAATGGGGTTGGGATGTTGGAGGTCAGTCAGCTTTATATAAGCAGCCCCCAGTTCAGCTGTATGCATCTTCTCATGTTGGAAGTCTGGCTGAATAAAATAGTTCCATTTCCTAAGTTTAATGCTTCCTATACCCTCTAATTTTCCTCTTGAGCATCCCTGGAAACAACCGTGTCTCTGTTGGGCCCAAGTCCCTGCAAGTGAGTGAGATGCACACAGCTCCTCCAGGTTGTATTCCAATCATTCCTTCCTCTTTTCACTGGTAATTGCTGCAGGAGACACATCTAATTTTACAGATCATGGTTTAAAAAAAATCTCTCCCAAAGCTGTTAATGGGAAATTATTCATGTGTCCATTTGGTGCAGAAAGTGATGAGGAGTTAGAAAGTATGGATCACAGCTAATCACATCCAGAGTAGGTCAAGCATTTGAATATAACCTTCCAGGTCTTAGGTGACCTGGGTGTTCATGTTCTGGCTCCCCTCTTTTTTTGTGCTGGTGCCCCATCAACCCAATTTAATGAATAGATTAAGTATCTATTATGTGTAGATCATGGTACTAGGAGAGGTTATGGAGTCTTGGTAAGACAAAGTTCCTGTCCATATAGAATTTGCAGCTTGATATGGCAGGGAAGATGGGTTCTATGACAACACAAATAATTACAAAGCATAACAATACAAAGTTAATACTTTAAAGAAGTGTAAAACTAAGACTATTTAAGGCAGGAGGAGAAGGTCACTGCTCATAGGGAGAATCAGAAAGACTGTCTGGAGGAGGTGGTATTTTTGAATTGTCCTTTAAAGGATGGAAAGGTATTCAACAGGTAAAATAAAAAGCCAGTTGGACTGGAGGAAGGACATTCCTGGTATAGGGACAACATGAGCAAGAGAAGAGGTATGTTAGGCCTGCATGGGAGGCAGAGTATGTTTAGTCCATTTTGGCTGGAGCATAATTTGTGTGGAGGCGAGTCATATGAGGAAGGCAGAAAAGAGAGTGTGGCACCAGATTGAAGAAGGCCTTAAATTCAGGAAAGAAAGCCTGAACTGTATTTCGTAGGCAGTGGGGAACCAAGGAAGGCATTTGAGCAAAGGATTGACATAACCAAAAGGTGAGGCACCTTCCCCCATCGTATTTCATGCAAAATGTAGGGACCTATTTACAGGACTGTGTTGGCAAACCAGATGATCACAAGTTTAGAGCAGAAAGGGAGCCCAGAGGCCTTCTGGTACAACTACCTTGTTTTACAGAGGTCTTTGACAGCAGTTCTGGACAGTACTCAAATTCCTACCTGAGTGATAGATGCAGGATGTTTTCACTTGGAAATATGGGAGGGGGGTGTGAACTTTGCACAGATCTGAAACTCCCAATTCCCCCCATGCTCCCAGATTCTAGTAGTTCATTGTTGAGGGCTGTCAAAGGTTATCTCAGACTCACCCCTGACCTTCAATTCAATACATATCTCTTTGGCAGGGACATATTTGGGTACAGTTATTCACAAACTTTATAGGATAGTTTCTGCCTCTAAGAAGCCTTAAAGGATGGGTAGGAATCCAAAATATAAAGGAAGGATGTAGAATGTTTCAGACATAGAGAATAACATAAGCAAAAGTGTAAGGTGGGAGAGTACATGGAAAGCATTGGGTACAAAGAGCAGTTTTATGGGATCAAATGATTTTAGAATTCAGAGCTCTATCAAATTTAGAAGCCATCAAATCCAACACCACCATTTTACAGATAAGGAAATAGAAATATAGAGGAGGTTAAGTGACTTATCCAGAGTCACACAGCTAGTACGTATCCAAATCAGAATTTGAACTGATGTTTTCTCCACTACAGGTCCAGTCCCCTATCTACTTTAGCAACTCTGCTTTTGGTTCAGTGGCACATAGTTAATGAATTAATACTTATTAAGCACTTACTATGTGTCAGGCACTATGATAAGAGCTGGGGAAGCAAAAAGAGACAAAAGACAGTCCCTGTCCTCAAGGAGCTTACCATCTAATGCACATAGAGTACATGGAGGAGGGTAATTTGAGATGAGGGTGAAAGGGTAAGGTGGGATCAGAAGAAGAGCATTTCAAACACCAGGCAAAGCATTTTGACTTTTACTTGGGATACAGCGGGGAACCACTGCAGAATTGTGAGCACTGCACAATGTTTACATAGAATGGAATAAGTGGATCTTCAATTGAGTGATATGTGCCCTTCCTCCAGTGGTGTATATCGCCACCCATCCATGCATTTTTATTTTATATGACTCTTGCAAGGTTCTCCCATGTTCTCCCATGCATCTGCCCCAGGGCGTCCACCCCATTTAGTCAGGACCTTCCTCTAGGTCTCTCAATATCACACAGGTAACGATGTGCATGAGGGCTGTGGATCTATCCCTATTACCTCTAACATTCTATGTTCTGTGTTTTAAAGTCTCCATCCAGTCCTGACATTCTACAGTCTATATTCTAAGGTCCCTCTGGTGCCAGTCTATGCACCAAAAATTGCAGCTAATTAAGGTTTTCCTACAGCTATATATCCTACCCAGTGTATCTGATATACATGAGAAAGCAGCTCTTCCTCCAATCTTGGCCCACTATTACTCTGCTCTGAGCCCTTTTGTGTATATTCCCCTTTCATTTCCTCCAGTTTATTTTTTCTCCTGTTATTGTAGATAGGGAAACAGCAGAGCTTCTACCTGATTGATAGCAACAAAACTTTCTTTTTGTGAGAAAGCTGTCTCTCCCAAGACAGAATGTCAACTTCCTGTCTTCACAGGATTCATTTTCCTGCTGTGTGATAATGAGCAGGGAGCCAGGCCTGGGCACCCAGTCAAACACTGCTCCTCTGGAGCCTGACTCATCTGGGGATGGACCCTCTTGGCTGCTTTTGCTCAGCAGGCTACTTACCGACTGGGACCTGACAACTTCCATGTGTGAATAACAGGCAGAGACCTTGAAGGAAAGTTTTCTCCATGAGATTTCTGTACAGTTGAGGCAGTGATAAATAGAATGGCATGTGACCAAAGAGATCAGCTAACCCAACCTTTTTGTCTTATAGCCAAAGAATCTGAGTTTCACTTGCCCAGGTCACACAGCTAGTTAGTAGCAAATGTTGATCCTTAAATAGGGTCATTTGCACAATTTCTCACCCCCAACTGGGGCAAGTAAGGTCAGTCCTATAGTAAAGAATATTTACTTAATTAATTCATCAACTTTGGGCCTTATGGGGAAGAAGTTAAGAGGGGAGGAGGATCAAAGGGAGAAGTAAAGACAGCCTAGGAAAATTTCTGAGTAAACTGATAAATCAATACTTAGATTTGTTAGTAGATTCAAATCTGAGAAAAATTTCTGTTGTAGCAATTATACACATGCACAACTGGAAATAAAATGGGTGCCTGGCAAGCTAGGAATAGCTGGATAAATTGTGGTACATGGATATAATGGATTATTATTATACAATAAGAAATTATGAGTATGAAGAATTCAGAGAAACATGGAAAGATCTGTATGAACTGATATAGACAGAAGAAAACAAAATCAGGAGAATGATATATAAAAAGACTACAGGATGGACTACACTCATTGATATGGGGAACTGTTAGATGAGAAAACTTCTACCAATGCAGATCGTCCCCTTCTTCGCTACTTATAGTCTTAAAGAGTTGTCTAGAGCACTAAGAAGTTAAGTGACTTATCCACAGCCACACAGAAAGTACAGTATATATCAACAGTAATGTAAAAAAATAAATCCATCAAACCAATTTAACTCAGTTTAAATGTAATGAGCAGTATTGGTCCTGGAGGACAGATGTTGAAACATACTTTTCTCTTCTTGGCAGAGAGCTGATGGACCATAGCTATGGAACGTGACATAAAATTCCACTTGTTCTATTTTATCTATCTATCTAATAAAACTTTTTAAAAAAATCTGTGTGAGCTTTGCCATAGACATAACATATGAACTCAGTATTTTTTAAAAGGTTAATAGATGCAAAAAAAAATGGTAATAGATGTGACTATGAGAAAGTGTGAATGGTTCAGTTTTGAGTTGAGCCCCAATCTAGGGATGATTCACATCAGTAGCAAAACAAATATAAAAATAATTCAGTGAAGATTGCATTGGAACACCCCTCATGGAGCATAGTTGGGCATGGGCCTGGAAGAGTTATCCTATGAAGCAAGCATCAAGCTGAGCTTAGCTCCCTGACCACTTCTGATAATGCAAGTGTCCTAACCTCTTGCTGAAGGGCATAGACAACAGAAACCCTCCATTGATTCTGCTGTTTCTATGATGGAGGGCTACACCAAAGAGGATTAGACACTGATTAGGAAGAGCTGCACATTCAGAAAACGTAAAAAGTGACTCTGCCATCTTATGTACTCGCTTCCTGTCTATTGAGTGAATCAGGGCACTTGAAGTTTCTCTCTTGGACTTCCAATGAAGGAAGGAGAGAATATATTTCCCTTTTGCCCTGACAGTAAGAGTGGCCATTCAGATATTTAAGTGACTGTAATATTTAAGTGTGCCTGGTACTGGATCCACAGTCCATAGTAGCCTCTTCCATTCTGTTAAAGCAGATTCATAATTCTGAGATGGGTGTTTCTAGCCTTGGCAGCAACCTCATGAGTTTGAGATGCTGGGAGTCCTCAGGTCCTGTTACTGGTTCCCCAGAAGGAGCTAATATCTGAGACAAGTTCACAGAGGAGAATATACCTATGGACAAGAGAATGAGCCCAAGCCATGCCTTGGCTTACCAGAAGATAATGAGTTTGGAGGCAAAGACTCAGACACTGCAGAGCCAAGTCAAGTTGAAGATGAAATGACTGTTCAGCAGCATCACAAGATATTTCATTATTTAAGTACCAACCTCCTGGGATAGTATAATAGGAGTGAGAGGTTACTATATTATGTTTTAAGTATTTTTCAATGCATGTTTATGAGTAGTTTGTGTTTGAAGTATTTCTTTTGTGGTACAAGAAATAAATAGTTCTCCTAAATCTGGCCTATTTTATACATTGAATACTTGTTTTAAATCAGGAACAGTATTAATTATTTTGGAGGAGAATTTAGAAATTTTTTCCCCCAGGGCTCCAGGGTTGTGGTATAATGAGCCAGAAAAGTTCAAGAGAAAGGCTACTGTTCATCTTTAAAGGTCAGAAACAACCAGAACTGAGCCTGGACTATGTGAGCCCAGAGCTATGTAGAAAGAGAGTCATCTTGCCACCTGGGCCATGGTTCTTTACAATGATAGAAATGAAAATTACAGCAGATATTTTTAATGATTCAAATTTACATAGTTTAACTAGCACTTTACCTACACGAATTCATTTCTTCCTACCAGCAGCCTTGTGAATTACATGTGTGAAAAGTATTACTCTCTTGCTATTTTATAAAAATGTATTAGGAAATTGAAACCTGGAAAAGTAAAATAATTGCCCAAGATTGTACAACTTATAGGCATCAGAGTTGGCATTCAAACCACTGAGCCCAGATGCTTACTCCAGTGCTTTTCCTCTAACCCTGTACTTCCTAGTTACAGTGGCTCTGAAGCATCAGACTTATGGAGAAAGGAGGAACCATCTATTATGGAACTGTGCTAAGTGCTTTTGATCCTCACAACAATTCTGTGAGGTAGGCCCTATTGTTATCACCATTTTACATTGAGAAAAGTTGAAGCAAATATGGCTGAGACAGATTGAGGTTGTGACTTGCTCAGCGTCACATAGTAAATAAGGATCTGAGGCCAGATTTGAACTCACATTTTACTCTAGTTGCCAGTGTCCCTCCTCATTCCACTGTGTAATATATCTCTGTCCATCCATCCATCCATCTATCTATATACATAAGTATATGCACATTATATATATGTATATATAAAATATATTATCATTTTACATGTAGTGTAAATTTAATTACCTGTGAACATGTTGTATCCCTCTAGTACAATGTAATTTCCTCATGGGAAGGGGTAGTTTCACTTCTCTCTTTGTAATCCCAGCAACTAATACAGGGTCTAGCACATAATAAACACTTGTTGATTGATTGTTGGGGATCTGATGTGGTAGAGCAAGAATCCTTGTTGATTGGATCCCTACCAATATCCAGGTGCTTGTAAGTGCCACTATTAAAAAATTGAAACACTGCCTTGAAAATGCCTTAAATTCTTATTAGGGTTGAGGTCCTAAAGAAATCTATCACTATGGCTAGATGGGAACTGTTCCTCTTCAAAGTGCTGAAATGTTCCCCACACTTACAGAGAATTCAATGGAAAATTCAAATCTGTTTTGTGCTTTCCCTGTCATTAACTAGTTGTATACCCTTGGGCAAATCACCTGTCTTCTCTTAGACCTAAATTTCCTCTTCTTTAAAGCTAGGAGGTTGAATTAGAAGTTCTCTAGGCACCCTTTTATCTCTAATACTCTATGTTTTCTATTGTAAGGTGCTTTATACCTTATGATACACCTTACACATTGTGTTTAATATTTAAGGTACTTCACAAGTGGAGACATCAGTGGAATATTCTTTGGCCATTTAGGAATTTTTTTTTTTTTGGTGAGGCAATCGGGGTTAAGTGACTTGCCCAGGGTCAAACAGCTTGTAAGTTTCAAGTGTCTGAGGCCGAATTTGAACTCAGGTCCTCCTGATTCCAAGGCCAGAGCTCTATCTACTGCACCACCTAGCTGTTCCCCCCGCCCCATCTAGGAATTTGATACTGTAGAATTCTGTAAAATTAGGAGGTTGGACTAGATGACCTCTAAACTCTCTTCCAACTCTAAATATACAGTGTTATTTTTCTACCTCATGTAGGCATTGGCATGGTTGCTTTCTCTTGGGATCACTTCACATTCATGGACTTTCAGTTTCCTTATTTGTAAAATTAGGAGGTTGGAGTAGATCAAGGATTCTTTGCTAGTGTCTGTGAACTTGTTTCAAAAACATTTTGATAATTGTATTTCAAAACAATTGGTTTCCTTTGTAATCCTATGCATTTATTTTATGCTTTAAAAACATTATTCTTAGAAGGTCTATAGGCCTCCCCAGATTGTCAAAGGGATCTATGATGCAAAAAAGGTTAAGAAACCCTGGTATAGTTGGTTTCTGAAGTTCCATCCATCTCAAGATATATGATCCTATGATCCCTAAAAGTCTAGACCCCACTTCTTAGGGTTTATAGTCTCATTGTGAGAGGCCATCTCACCTGGAAAGGCAACTGATCTAGAAGGGCATTTTTGTTGCATAGACAGGTCGTATTTCCACCAGAGATACTTCTTCCATGTCAGTCAAGTGACTGGAAAGACTAGAAAAACATGGCAGCCCTGTTTGAAGTATCTTGATAAGAGAAGCTTCCAGACAGCCTGGTGAGAAGAAACAGATATATTGATCTCAGCTGCTGACAATTTTCACCATTATACCCAACGGGAAGAAAGAGGACAGAGCTGAAACTGAAGAATTTATACATTTCCTCCAAAAAAAAAACTTAATATGATCTTATCAAACTTTTTCTTGCTCACCAAATCCCAGAATCCTAGTTGTTTCAGAAAGCTAATTTCCCAGAGAAGGAAGTGTCATGTCTTTTAGGAACACTGGAAAAGTCACTAGCTTTAGAATGAAAGGAAATGAGTTCAAATTTGTATTTTTTACATACTAACTGTATGACCTTAGACAAGTAATTTAACTTCTGTGGGCCTCATTTTTCCTATTTTTAAATTAATTTCTAAATGAAGACATTCAATGGGATGAACGTTAAGGTTCCTCAGACAGCAAAATTCATAAGTGTGTGCTCCAAATTATTTTTAGCTTTACCATTTAGTATAACAATCTTTCTAAAAGGCATGGCATTATTTTCTGCTTTTTTAATTACAGATTTCAAGACTTGACTGGATCTGGAACGTGGTTGACATGGTTGTTCCCTCTATCCATGCAGATTTCAAGCCTTCTACACCGTCTCATCTCATGCAATTCTTGTCCATTCTGTTTCTTAAATTCTCAATAGGAGATTCAATTAAATGAAATAGGGTGCATAGAATAATTAATAACCACAATAGATAGTCACAAGATATGAATAGTTTCCAAAAGAAGAAATGCAAGCCATCAACAACATATAAAAATACTCCAGATAATAAGAGACATTCAAATTAAAACACTTCTGAAGTTCCACCTATCAGACTGGCAATAATGACAAAGGAGGAAAATGGTAATTGTTGGCAAGATTGTGGGAGGACAGGCACACTAATGCACTGTTATTGGAGCTGGGAATTGGTCCAACCATTCTGGAAAACAATTTGGCATTATACCAAAAAGTCTGGCAATTGTGCATATCATTTGGCCCAGCAATACTACTATTTGGCATGTACCCCAGATGTCAAAGACAGTGAAAAGGACCTATTTGTATATAAAGGATGGTTTTCCACATTCCCATCTCAATTAATGTAATATAATCAGGGTGAGGCTGTGATGAACAGGCTATACCCTGGGATCTCTTTATGAGGTGTGAATCTCTTTAATTGGGTCAATAAAGGACTAGTGTGATTGACTAAGCAAACAAGCTGACCATGCCTCTGAGGGTTTTAAATAACAGAGGAATTTCAGCAGTTACTCATTTCAGCAGTGAACCAATCAACCAGTAGAGAATTCCAGTCCCAGAGGAGGCAGAATCTCTTGTCTGTACCAGAGGTTGGGAGGGATGAATTCAGATGGTGTCTCACGCTCCTCCCCAGCCCAACTGACCACGTCTTGGAGATATTGAACCAATAGGAAACAATGCATCCAGGAGGAGCAGAGATAAGAAAGGGCTCATTGAGGACAAACCCAGATCAATGAGCATAGAGATAGCCTTACAAGAAATGAAATAGCTTCAAGGATCCTGACCTTTTGCATAATGGAAGAATTCCAGCTATTGACTCAAGAAAGGACGCCCAGTAATCATGAGTTGTGAGTTTATACTTTGGCCATAAATGGCTTTCACATCTGTGACTCATTAAAAGTCTACTTTATACTTAGAGGGCACTTTTCCATATATCTGCGTGCACCTGTGAGAGAGTATGTTTTGGGGGAAAGGTTTTGTACCAACTGTTCTTACCATACCACCTTAGTAAATAGCCTTTTTAAAAGTTAATTTGCAGGACTAATGTTAATGGGAAATATCCTGCCTCTGCATCAGAAAGATCTAGTTTCAAGTTCAGGCTCTTGACAAATTCTGGCAATACACTGATAGAGAGATATGACTGATAGTACTTGAAACAGCCCTTGTAGGTTATATGTAGAACCCTAATGGAAGCTCTAATCTCACCCTCTGGGAACCTAACCTGATAACGCAAGTAGGAGTGGACCTGGAAAGAATAAGTTGTTTCATATACAAAAGATTTATCACAGCATTTTAAAATATGGCGAAATAGAAATAAAGGCTAAACCTATGATTCCATCAATATAGGGAACCCCTGGGAAAGGAAACTCCCTCTGCTAATGTAGGTCATCTTGTCTGCAGCTTATAGTTTTAGAGAGTTACCTATAGCACTGAAAGGTTATGTTGCTTGCCTATGGGTCACTCACCCAGTATTATAGATTCAGAAGTAGGATTTAAACACAGATTTTCTTTGTTCCTAGAACAATTCTCCATCCATTGTGGCATTCAGCCTCTGCTATACCATGTAGCAAAGAGCAGGAAACAAGGTAGATACCAGAGAGGGAGTGTGTGTGTGTGTGTGTGTGTGTGTGTGTGTGTGTGTGTGTGTGTGTATGACTAAACAAATTAAGGTATATAAATATCATGAATTATTATTGTGCTGTAAGAAATAATGGATTCAGAGGAAACTAGAAAGATTTGTATGAAACAACATGGTATAAAAGGAGAAGAACAGGGACAACAATGTATACAACAACACAGTAAAGGAGGGCAACTTTAAAAGATTTTAATACTATGATCAAGGCTGTAATCAATGATAGTTTCAGAAGACTTAAGCCTACCTCCTTATCTCTTGGCACAGAAGTGATTGAAAAGAGGTGGAAAATGAAACATACTCTTGTAGGCATAGTGTGTTCCTTTGGGTTGCTTGACTGCTTATTTGTTAAAAGGAAGATTTTCTATTTGGAGGACAGAAGTAGGTAGTGAGATTGATGCAAAACACACAAAAAACCAAGCATCAATGAAATATTTAAAAATGACACATCAAAGAATATATAGAAGTTCAGAAAGTGACACAGAGAAGCAGGGCAGTTTGTTGCTACCATGTTAAATTTAACATTCCTTAAAAGCAAACTGTTCGTAACAAATATTTACAGTTTTATATAGAAAATTGACTATCCTTTGTGTCTGTCTATTCAACCAATTCTAAATCTCTCTTATTATTTAGGCTTTCTATCTTTTCTACATGAGAAGGTTTTTTTTTGGGGGGGGCAAATGCTTTGATAAAATCTAGGTAGACTTTATAACATTCTTCCCACCTACCAATTTCATTGCCTTACAAAAAAGGAAATACAATGAATGCTATGACCTGTTCTTGACAGAGCCATGCTGGCTCTTTTGGAGTCACTGCTTCTTTTCCTATATATTCACAAACTTTTTAATAAAACATTCTCTAATTTCCCCTGGAATCAAGCCAAGATCACTGGCCTGCAAGTTGCACATTTCATTCTTTTCCCCATCACCAGTATCATCCTATCTCTCCTGTGACCTACTATCTTTCAACTACCACTAAAGTTAGATCAAGAATAACAACAACTGTAACTTTTTCCACAGCCAAAGACCTTGTTCTTCTGTGACAGGTACTTGAGCTCAATAATGGCAGCTAAGTCCTCGCCTACTATTTCCTTTTTTATCTTGGGTATCAACTCCTTATTCACCATTTTGTTCTGTTCTTTCTAATGATTATTCTCCTTGACAGAAAACACAGAAACAAAATTAGAATGAACAACTCTATCTCTTCTGTTGTCACTTATATTTGTCCCACCCACTCTAAGCCTCTTTTTCCTCCTATTTCCTTTTTTCCTCTTTTTTTCTCTTTCCTTCTCCTCTTTTTTTTCCTTTAATCCTATTCTTTTCCACAATAGGTCTTTTAAAAAATAACCTCTTAAATTGCCTTTAACTTTGTTTATTAGTCTAAGCTCATTCTGAGCTTCATCACCACTATTTATATAGCATCTTGTTTACCCTTTTTGCAATTCATCCTCTTACCATCACTTACTCCCATATTCTATACGCCTTAAAAATCTAGGTTGATTAGTGAGTTTTCTACATTCATACATATCTTTTTCTTTAGATAATTCATTTTTCCCTCCTTGCTGGAATGGTTTTCCTTTGTGTTTTCAGAATTTTATTTTTGAGAATTTCCCATTCCTCCTGGGTTGACTTCCTTTTTTAAATTGTAGTCCTTTGAACCCAACTTCTCCTAACTATTCTTCCTTTGAACCTTTGAAATCCACTCCGACCAATGTTAGTGAATGTTGTGAATGTTGTACTATGTCTTGCTTTTCTCTACTCCACCACAAACTATAGGAAAGAGGGAGCAATTCTTCACAAGTTTCCCCTCATTCTAGCAACCAATTTCTCTCTATTGGGTAAGATTAAATCCAGAATAAAGTCTTCTCCTGCTTTGTTTGTTCCCCCACTCTTTGATATATGAAATAATCATAAAAACAAGTCAAGAAGTTATTGGCTACTTTGCATTTGACTAGAAGAAGAGTCCAACAGATGCCTGGAAAACTATCATGCCTCTTTGCGTTATGATCTGTTTTCCCAAATCTTCACTTATTTTTTCTTTTTGTGCAAGTGGTCTGTAATATATTGCTTCCACTGCTCCCTCTATTGTTCTTGACCCCAATACACCCTATTCATGCTACTTCCCATCCTCTTGCCCTGGCTCACACCTCTTATTTAGCCTGTTCCTTCTAAATAAGATGATACGCCTATAGATCCACATCCTAGCAATGTTTTATCCCACTAAGTCTGAGAGATACTTATGAGCTCAACTTTGTCTCTTTCTGTTAGGACCTTTAATTCATCATTCCTTTCTTCTGTGCACAGACCAGAGGTTTCATCACTGGCTCCTTTCTTGGATTTTGTCTCCTGTGAACTCTTGAGTGGATGTCTTAACAGTTAATCTTCCCATCTACCTCCCCCCCACCACCACAATGGCTTGATAGCTTGAGAAATATACATAGGCATTTTTCTACCTCCTCATCATTCTAGTGAATAGACTCACTAGACCCCAAGGAAATACATCCTTACTTGCTTTTTAAAAAGGCATATTCTATCCTTGGCCAAGAGCTTATCATTCCTATATTTTGTGTTGCTGTTCAGTAGTTTCAGTTATGTCCAACTATGTGTGACCCTGTTTGGGGTTTTCTTGGCAAAGATACTGAAATGATTTGCCATCTGCTTCTCCAGTTAATTTTACAGATGAGGAAGCTGAAGCAAACAAGGTTAAGTGACTTGCCCAGGACCACAAAATATTTTATATACATACATGTGTATATATACTCACATACATATGTATGTGTGTATGTAAAAATTCATATAAAATATTTTATAAATATAAATGCATACATACATACACACACATATATAATAAACCCTTTCCAGTTCTAAGATAATTTTTTTATCTTATCTGCAACTACGGTCTAGAGAGGTTATATCACAATCAGTTTATAATGTCTGAGGTTTCCCTAAGATACACTCTGGAGAGATTAGGAAAGAATTCTAATTCAGTTATACAGCGTAGGCAGAATCTGAATTACCATGTTGCCTCGTCATCGTGATTGTTGACATTTAAAAAGCGTTTTACAGTCATGAAGTGTTCTACTCTGAGATGTTGTTCATCCTTTATACTTGGAGAAGACCAATGACATCATGATGTTGGGGTCAAGGTACAGTGTGTTTGACTGTGGTTGATCAGTCCAATATAAGCTCAGAAGGCTCTATCACAGGTCGGGCACAAATAGTCTATTTGAACATTTGGAATGGAGATGTCTACAGATTCTAACATCTCATATTTCCATGGTGCTATTGCCATTCTGCTTTGCTCATAGAGCACAGCACTTTCTTTGAGGGCATGCCATGCTGGATAGTCCTGCATCAGTGTCTCCCACAGCTCACAATAGACTCTCAAATTCTTCAGAAAGACCTTGAGAGTGTCCTTGTACCACTTCTTCTGACCTTTGTGTAAGTACCTGATTTTTGTGAGTTCTATGTAAAATATTCTTTTAGGTAAACACATGTTTGGCATTTGGGCTATGTGGGCAGCCCATCTGAGTTGCTCTCTCTGCAGTAGAGTTTGAATGCTTGGCAGTTCAGCTCAAGAGAAGACATCAGCGTCTAGTACCTTATCTTGCTAGGTGATCTTCAGAATCTTCCCAAGACAATTCAAATGGAAGGGGTTCAGTTTTCTGGCATGGCACTGGTAGACTGTCTAGGTTTTGCAGGCATACAATAATGAAGGTCACTGGTGCTGGAGTCAGAGAACATAGGTTCAAATCCTGCCTTGTGTACATCAGATACTTTCTATTCATATGACCCTGGGGAAGATAGTTGATCTCTCTGGGCAGTTTTCTCATTTGCAAAATGAGAGGGCTGGACTTGGCCTCTGAGATCGCTTCTAGTTCTAAATTTATGATACTCTGTGATATGATATCATGTCACAATACATGTATGACATCGGACAATGTCATTGTACTGACAATGTCACACAGTCCAGTTCCTTGATAACTTAGATCCAGTTTGGCAATGAAATGAGACGCTCTTAAACATTCACCAGTTAACAAAAGGTTTCTTTAGATAGCATAGAAAAGATATTCAAGAATACAGTACAAAATCACTGACCATCTCTGGCCCTCAATTTCCTCATTTATGAAAACATGGCGGTTGAACAAGATAGACTCTGAGAACCCTTTCAGCTGTAAATCTGTGATCCAATCCCTTGGTCAAAAAGCATTGATCAAGCATTTGCTGTATGACGGGAATGGTGTTAAGGGTGGTGGTGAGAATACTAAGAAAGACAAAATTCTGTGATCAGTGATATCATTATTGCCATGAAGAAATAGACACCAAGTAGGTTGAGCAATTTGTACAAATAGATCACAGACCTGGAATTCAAACCCAGATTGTTCTCCAGACTCCACATTTAATTCTTTTTCTGCTGCTGACTCACAATTACAGCGAGCTTTCTTCCTGGCCTTGCCAGGGGGAACAAGCAGAATCAGAGGAATGAACAATCACAAAATGTTAAACCAAGAAGTCTAAAGCTTAGGAATAATCTAGTCCATTGGTGTCAAACTCAAATAGAAAATTGGGACCACTAAATCATACACAAAGATGTTTTTGACTTAGAAAACTACATATTAACATTCTCTACGTTCTGTTGTATTTATATTAATTTTGTTAAATCTTTCCTAATTAAAATGTAATTAGGCTGGCCTGGGCTGTTCTTGAGAGCAGCATGTGTGTTGGACTCTTTGGAGATCAATTGTGTAATGATTCTACTCCCTATTCCTGGATTTACCTGATCAAATCTCCCCTCTCTGGCCACCACTCTCCTATACGTGTTGTTTTCCTATTAGAATGTAAGCTTTTAAGGATGGGAACTGTCTTACTTTTTGCATTCATAGGCCAAACACAAGGTAAGCACTTACTAAAGGCTGTTCCCCACCCCCCTCCAATTCACTCAAGAGAATAGGATAGCAACCTGCCATCTGGGGGATGTTATTTTAATTTACTCTAGATTTGTGGGTACTTGTAGAAACATAGACTTGTGAGAGAGACCTCAAGGATCTTTTAGACCAATCTCTACTCAGATCATGAATTCCACTGCATTTTCAACAAGGGGCTGTCTGGAAGCAATTAGGTAGCATAGTGAATAGAGTGCAGGACTCAAAGTTAGAAATACCTGAATCCAATTCTGCTTCAGACGCTAGTAGATGTGTGATGCTGGGCAAGTCTCTTAGCCTTTGTCTGCCTCGGTTTCCTCACCTATAAAATGGGAATAAAAACAGTACCAACAACCTGTTGTAAACATTAAAAGGGACAATATAAGTATAGTGTTTCGCAAACCTTCAATGGCTATATAAATGTTAGCTACTTTTATAGTACTCGATTGAAGACCTCCATGGACAGGGCACTCATTATCTCCCAAGGCAGTCCATGCCACTTTTGGACAGCTCTGATTGCTAGGAAGTTCTTCCTAGTATTGAGCTGAAATCTGTCTTCTCTTTCCCTGGAGCAGCATAGAACAAATGTATTTCCTCTTCCCCATGACAGCCCTTTAGGCACTTGAAGACAGAGATCATGCCCCCACTAAATCTCCTCTTCTTAAGGAGAAACATTTCCAGGCATACAGCTCCCAGTTTCACCATTGATTTCCTTTCATTTTTTCTGCAATCTCTCCTGACATGGATGATGACATAGTGCCCATTCCCACTGAGGGCATAGGACACAAACCCAGCAGAAGCATGAGAAAACTGGCATTCAGCAGTGAGCCCAGCTGGGGGCAAGCTTGCCAGGAAGGTCAAGAGGCAACATACATAATTACATAAGGCGAATAAATAGAATAAAACTCACACGTGTTACAGTCTTGGCTGAAATGAGTGAGGGTGTCTGCCTCGTTGATAAGATGCAGTGCTCCCAAGCAGATTTTTGTGTTTCTAGTCAAGTGATGATCAAGAAGAAAAACTCAGGCTGAGGACAATAATATCACATCTGCGTTATGCAACCCAAAGCTAATGTTTTCTCCATGCACTTGACGCCTGTGTATATATGACTTTAAAACACAAGGAAGGAGAAAATAGTCTTGGAAGTTTATTGAGATAGGCAGCATTTTGTTGACTACTTTCTGTGGACTTGTGACAGACCCACTATGATGCTCCATCAATCAATCAATGACATTTATAAAAAAGTACCCACTATGTGCCTGGCTCTGTGCCAAATGCTAGGGATACAAAGACAAAAAAAGAGACCAAAAAAAAGGCAAAAATAGACCCTGTCTTCAAAGAGGGCACATAATTAAAGACAATATGGAAGTTCATAGGTATACACAAGACATATACAAATCAAATATAAAAGTAACATTGGAGGGAAGGCACTTGAATCTGTTGGAATCAGGAAAGGCCTCCTATGGTAGATGGTGCTTGAGTTGAATATTGAAGAAAACCAATGATTCTAGAAGGCAAAGGTTTGGAGGGAGAGCATTCTGGGCACGGGAGACAGCTATTGCAAAGACCTGAAGATGAGAGATGAAAAGTCTTGCATAAGGATCAGGTAAGCCAGTGTGACTGGACCCTAGAGAACATGGAGGGGAATCATTTTTAAGTAGGGCAGAAAGGTAGGAAAGGGCCAGGTTGTACAAATCTTTAAATGACAGTTTATATTTAATCCTGTAGGTAATTGGGAGCTACTAGAGTCTATTGAATGTAGGATGGCATAGTCAGTCCCATCCTTTAGGGAAATCATTTAGACTTATGCTGAGAAGGAGGCCAATAAAGGAATGGAATGTTAGGGCTTACTCCTTATCCATAGTGAACTTACCAAAAAATTGTGGAGTGTGAAGGCATTGTTCTTTCCTCGTGTTAAACTCGGAGAAAAAAGAAACTGTATCTGCGCTATATAGCCTCACTGAAGGCAGTCTTTGGGATGGTGGAACCAAGTAAGTGATACTTATTTCTTTAGGCCCTAACAAAAATTGTAAGCAACTTTCAAAATGATTTTTAGGTTCAGTCAAAGGAAGAGTGATTCTCAATGGAAAGATGTTTTAGCTTGATTTATAAGAACTTTAAAATATCAAAGCCATTTTGACTATCCTCTGGTTTCTTCTTGGTTCCCACAGACACTTACTAGTAGGAACCCACCTAGGTATGCTCACTCTTATGGGAACACATAATATGGAACTTCAAGGACCCAGACGCAAGTGAGCAGGTTAGGGGAATATGCCAATTCATACAACTGTAAAATAGAGCTTGGTAAACCCACACTTCTGGCCCAATAGGGAAAATATCACATATGGTCATATGGTTTGGAAATACTGGGAAGCTTATAGTCTTTAATCTAGAGCTATACCAATTGGATTTAAATGTATTTTTCCTCTTCACATAGCATTCATGCTCTTAGATCAGAAATGATACCACAATCTTGAAAGAGGAGGAGGGAAAGCAAAGGAGAGCAGAAGAGAGAGAAAGAGGAAGAAAATGAAGAAGAGAAATGTTTGAGAGAAAATGTTCAAAGGAGCAAAGGGAGAAAAAGCAGGAGAAGAAGAGGACAGAGAAGAGGGGAGAGAGGAAGAGAAAAACAAGAGAAGAGAGTGAGGAAAAAATGAGGAGAAAGAAGCTAAGAGGGAGGAATTAAAGGAGGAAAAGGAAGAAGGAAGAGCTAGAGTGAAAATGATGATAAAATGAAGGAGGCCAGGGGAGGAAAGTAGAGAACAGGAAAAGGGACAGTTACATAGCATTTCAATCAATAAATGTTAAGCACCTATGTGCCAAGCACTGTGATATAATGCTTTAAGGTTTGCAAATCCCTTACATAACTTATCTCATTTGATCTCACAACAGCACTATGAGACAGTTGCCATTATTATTGTCCTTCCCATTTTATAGATGAAGAAACTGAGACTCAGAGGGGTTAAATGACTTGCCCAAGATCACAAAGCAAGTAAGCATCAGAGGTGGCATTTGAACTCAGGTCTTCCTTGATCCATGTCATGGGCTCCAGTCACTTTGCCAGGAATTCCTCTCATTGCTAGCTAGGTAGGTCCATATATAATTTTCATTTTCCAAACCTGTCACCATGGACTATAATTTACTGAATCATTTTCAGTGATGGGGTGTTTTCTCATTCAATCAAAAAATAATTTATACTCTATACCAATGGATTATCTGTGAAATGCAAGGAGCTCTGATATCTCCTGTTGCGTTAGAACTAGACAGTCAGGCTAGTGATTTATACAGCTCTGGGGCTGGCGCAGAAGACTTGAAATGGGTGTCAATCACATGCTAATAATCACATCTAATGCCCAAGTAGCCTTTATAAACTCTGGTGATCCTCATCTCAACTTCCACTCATATTGATGATCTGTATGCTCCCACAAGAAGAGCTTCTCTGTCCCCTTTAGAGTTTAAGGAAAATCCCTGAGGGACCAATGATTTTCTAAATTAGTGTAAGCCCCCTTCTAGCATGTTCTTCCCCATATTAGCTACCAACAATGAGTACTCCAGCATCATTTCACAACTAACATCAGTTAGCTTTTTCACAAAAGGCTATTTGCTGAGGAGGTATAGCAAACACATATGTTACAAAGCATTTCTCCCTTCCCCAACACCTGGGAGCTCTCTTTCCCCTATACTGCCCTAGTCCTTGAAGAGAATGGGCTCAGACTTTAAAGCAGTCGCTACAAAGTTTTTGCATGACCAAGTCCTCTCTTGAACGCCTGCAGCATGGCCAGTAGATAAATTGCTGCTGTTCCCTCTTGGCTAAACTTTATCCCTTCCTGTGCTGGGTCAGCAGGTCAAGTAGGTCTTCTCTAGGATCAGCTCAGCCATCTATAAAGTCAGGCCAGTATTCAGTTTCCGCATCGATGGTGGCTTGCTCTCCCAATCTTTCAAAGTTTACCGAATTACTGCCTAATTTGACACTCCTTCACCAAAAGGCAGAAAACAATAGACATAAAGAAACAAAGGACAGAAACCCATATCCATGAGTCAAATTTTAACCTGAATGGAGAAATTCAGGGCTAGCCTCCTTTCTTCACACAGAGGTTTACAGCATCTCTTTCTTGATTGCAGCCAGGAAGGAAAGATAATGACAATAATACTGCTACTACTAATAGTAAGAGCAATAACAACTAGCATTTCTATAGAGCCTACTATATGCCAGGCACTGTGCTAAACGCTTTATGAATATTATTTCATTTAATAATATCTAACATTTATGTAGCACTTACTATGTGCCAGGTACTGTGTTAAATGCATTACAATTATTTTTCAGTAGAGGAAACTGAGGCAAATGGAGATTAATTGGCTTGCTCAGGGCACACAAGTAATACAACTCTGAAGTTGTATTTGAACTTGGGTCTTCCTGACACCAGGCCCAAGCTTTCCACCTGTACATCTTTTGTTGCCTCTCAGTTCCAGTTCATCAGTCAGTCTTGGAAACAATGCCTGTCTATGCTCTGAATCATGGAGCAGAGTTCTTCCATTACCTGTCACCACACTTATCTGGAAAAAGGATGTCCAATGTTTTCCCATACAACTGGCAGCAGACAAAGCACATGTGGCATGCTGTGAAGCCTAAGTGAGGTTTGCATGTTGCACGTTCATGAGGGTCAGTCCCCCACTAAACCCACTGCCATCTCATGACCTTCCAGACCTTTATTCCTGTCTAGTCAGTAAACTGAGAACCACCTCTGAAATTGAAGACCAGAACAGAGTTGACTCCACTCCTCCTCCTCATTCTAGCAATTTGGAGTAAAGATTCCTGGCAAGAGGACAACTAAGCCTTGGGGTTCCTGAGTTCTTCCTTGACTCTCTAAGCACAGGGTTATCACAAACACTCTTAGAACACTGAATTCCTGAGTTCAAATTCTACTGATCTTGTTCTAAGGTTCATATAATTTAGAACTCATACAGTTCAGAAGATCTTGAACTTTTTGTGTCATGTTCCCCTTTCATAATCTGGTGAAGCCAATGGATATCTTCTTAGAAAAATGTTGTTTCCTATGCATATAACTGAAGGAAATGTTAAATTTTAGAATAATGTTTTATTGCCTACATTCATAGCTGAAGGAAATATTCAATTTCAAGGAAAGGTTAAGAAAAATAAAAATGTGTTGGTTTTTTTTTCTCACCCATGTTCACATCCTTTTGGAATGTATCCATGGACCTTTAGGGGAATCTGTGGACCTCAGGTTAAAAACCTTTGACCTAATCCAACCCTCTTCCTTTAAACATGAGGCCCAGAAAGTTATTTGCCCAGGGACATGCAAGTGGAAGAGCTAGTATTCCACCCCAGGGGATCTGCTTCCAAATCCAATTATTCCCACTGCAGTGGGGGCCTGGTCCATATGTAGTCTCCTATCAGTTTGTTTGGCCAATGCAACCTCTCCATGTGAATAATGTTGGGAAGAAGGCCAGAGGTTGGGGCAGGGAAATCATGATGATGTATAAGGAGAGACTGGGGGGACTTTCTATAACTGGTTGCAGTTGGTTATCCACTTGGCTGGGAGGAAGCATTTTCAATTGGCTAAAATGTCAATGTCTTCAAAATGTCCTGAGTCAGCTTCAGCTGTCTCTGGGCTTCCCTTACATCTAGAGGAGCTTGATGAACAGTGATTGACCATGTAACAAAAGGGAAAGGCCTTCTTTAGGCCCTTTGCCCACTGAGGCATATGGTCTCCAATAAATTGGGCCCTCTTGACTTTTCTATAGCTAAGAGAGCTTGGAGATTTACGGACCAGCTCTGCTGAATGATCTGCTATGGCTCTCTTTGGCTTTAGTTTGGGGATGCAAAGTTAAAGTAAAAAGTTTTATTATTTATTCCAAAATGAGTGCTGGCCAATCAAAAGAGTCACCTTGGGATATCATAGTTGTTGTTGTTCATCCTTCGTTCTCAAAGAGGATCAATGACATTACAAGGGTGATGTCTTGAATTGATCGTGAATTGCATTTAAATGAGACAGAACTGAGCAAAGTTGTCAACCTCACTCTCTCCTCCACAGTCATTAGAGTCTAGTGGCAAGACAAAAGTCAGGATGACTGGTGATGGCCCTTGAGATATCCAATGCTAATTTAAGAGGTAGGAGACTTTGCTGAGTTCAAGATCCCAGTCTTTTGCTTATGAGCTATGTGATTTTGGACAAATCACGTCACCTCTGTGCCTCAGTTTTCTCCTCTGTAAAATAGTAAAAATAACCATCTCCTAGGGTGGTTATGGACACACATGATATAGTCTCCATCTAAGGTGTTTGGAAAATGGAAAGGCTGTCTAGAAGTTCAAGGGAATATTACTATTGCTGTTGTTTCAGATGCTGCCATCACTCAAAACATTTTTGGAATTTCTCTTTGAGGATGATCTTAAATGTCTGAGGCACATTAAAATACACACACACACATATACATAAATATATACATACACATGTATTTGTGTGTATATATACACACATATATATAATATATACATATATACATATATACACACATATATACATACATACATATATATATATATACACATACACACACACACACACACACACACACACACGATCATGAGTGTTAAATCTTTATCCCGTTAAGGTGGATTTCACTTTTGGAAGTAGCCAAAGTTCATTATGAGTCAAGGCTGGTGGGCAAGGTTGGTAATTAAGCTAAAGAACATTATTTTGGTTAAACAAAATGAGTTTAGTTCCCTTGTTGACTCATAAACTGGCTTTGAAGGGAATTCCTGCAGACGAGTGCCAAAAATATTTTAAGCAATGGCTTTGCTTCAGCAGCACCACTGAAAGAGGTATACCATGTTCCTCAATCAGGTAAGCAGGGCAGTTGAGCTGCTGGGGCAGAGAGACAGCAGCTGTTGCCCATAGCTCACTGACAAGAACAGTAACCACTTTTGCATTATAGGGCTGTCTGCCATGAGACCCAGAATCTCTGAGCTGGTATTCCTAAAGTAATCCTTATGTTGTAGTTACAAAGCTTATTATGTTGCCAGAAGTAAGAGCTAAATGAGTACTCATGGAGAGTAGAAGAGCTTTGGGTATGACAGCTTTTCCTATTTTATGTATCTGCATTCTCATGTCTCTTGTCTCACTTCTCCTAGGGAAGTGTTGTGTGCTGGGCAATACTCTGAGTCGGTTGAGTTATTGGCCACAGAAAATACCAAAGTGTTTGGGCAATGTTGACTCTGTGTCTTAAGGTCAGTGGCAGCTGCAACCATTTAACAATATAATTCAATGCTCAATAGTATAATCCAATGCCTGCTGAGACCTCTTTTCTACTCTAAGGTGTTCCTATGTCATAATTTTCAGGACCATTGCAGTCAGAGGTCTTAGAACACTAATATATAATTTTCCAAGATGATCACTGAGAAAGGAAGCACAGTCACTTAGATGCTACTTTTGATTATGTACTGAATCTATCTCAGGTATATGTTTTTGTCCATTTTTTTTAGTAGTTTCTGGAAAGATAAGATGAGGTAAGATAAAGGGGACAGTTTAGTAGTGACTCTTGTGTCAGCCAAAAACTCATAATAATATCATTTAATTCTTGTCTTTGAATTTAATTTCTGGGTCATCAGACATGCATGCATTCCTATATTTTCCTGAAAAACAATATAAAAAAAATGGAGTTGAATGTTGTATTATTCATACCCCTGCTCCACTTAGCTGGTTCAAATCATAGAAAAGTAAGTGAATACAGTCATAAAACTCATTGTCTTTTCCCCAAACTCTTTACCCTGGCATTCAAAGTCTTCTACAGTTTCCCTTCTACAATGCCTTGCACATATTAAGTAGTTAATGAATCTTTAATAATAAACATTTATTAAGTGCCTATTCTGTTTAAAGTACTCTGCTAAGAACTGGGAAGGGATATAAAATGTTCATTTAAGAAATTACATTTGCCCTTAACTGAAGAGAAAGACAATATGATCCTGGTTGGGTAGAAAGTTCGGGTGACTGTAGGGAAGGATAAAATGAGCAAGGAAGTCAGCTGAGTTTCTGAAAAGAAACACAATTTTTATTTGTTATTTAGCTATTTGGGGACTTGAGCGGCTACAGAAGTTCAAGTGATAAATCACTGGCTTGTTTCAAATGCCTACAAGGGGAAAAACAACAATCCCGTCTTTAAAGCAGATTGGGACTTGGGAGATGCCACCCATGGCTTTGATTAACCTCATATGTATCCCCTGGACATTTTTTGTACAGCTCATTTCCAGGAGTAAATGAAAAGCACCAAGGCTTAGAAACATAGATGGGGACAGGAAAACATTAAAGGGGGGGAGGGAGGAAAGATAGAAAAAGCAATGGTGCCAACATTTCCATCTTTTGAGAGTTGAGCAAGTTTTGCCTATGGCTAGTGAGGGTTGTTGGACAAAACTGATTGGACAATTGTCTGCATTTCCATAGGAATTCCATTAGGTACAGAAAATAGAATCATAGCATTGTTAGAATTGGAAGGGTCCTTAGACCATAATGTCAGAGCTGGAAGGATCCTTAGGACAGAAGACAGCAACTCAGAACTGCAGAGAACCTTAAAATATAAAACACAAAATGTTAGAGCTGAAATGGATCTTAGACTATAAATTGTCAGAGTTGGAAGAAAACTTGGTCAAAAATATATGGAAGGTTAAAGCTGGAAGGAATCTTATAGTTCTTGTAATCTGTGAATTTATGACTATATTCCTAGAACTGCAGAGCTGAAAGGGGACTTCAGCACACAGAATTCTAGATACAAAAGGTATTATAGGGCACAGTGGATTATAGCTAGAAGTGACCTTAGTGATCAACCAGGGTAAATGACTTCCCTAAGATCACAACTCAAGTTAGTAGCCGAGCTAAAGCCAGAGCCACAATCACAAATTTCCTCACCTAGGGAAAAACAGTTGAAAAGAGAGCAAGAGAGGATGAAAGTGAGTAACCAGTAGAAAGTGGATGAGGAGTAGTGACTAACTGGGCTCCAAATACAGTGGTAGAAGCAGAGCGGACACTGACCCTGGCAGGTGTGTGAGGAAAGAGGTCCTCAGGACAGAGTGTCATGGTGATGATAGTTGGTGGGGTTAAAGCCTGGGACTAATTGTACTACAAAACACCATGGACTGGCAGAGATCCTGCTGTGGGGAAGCATATGTTCCTGGGCCTCTTAGATGTTGGTAATCTGGAATAAAGCCCCATTCAATATAAATTTGTTATGATACTGGCTGGAGTAGAGACTAGAATTAGATAGAGGTTGGGACACTAATAATACTAAAGCCACTAACTTGAGGAAAAAAAATCCAAGAATGACACAAGTAAGATGCAGCTAACCATAGGTATTTGTTTTATCTATTTTATCAAAAAGGAAAAAAAAAACCTCTTAAGAGGTTAAAAAAAGGGGGGGCAAATAATTTCATTCAATTTTGTAGATGTAGAGGATAGGGACTGGACCTGTAATTTCACTATTATAGGGGATTTCTTGGTGAGAGCATGCCTACAAATGCAGACTTCCTCCTTCTCTATAATGTATAGCCTTCTTTGCCTGGATCACACACAGAGGAAGGATGAACCCATGTCTTCCTGGCATCAAGGACATTTTTCCATCTACTATGCAACACTGACTCTCCTAGTGTAAATATATATATATATATATATACATATACATACACATATACACACATACACACACATATACATACATACATGCACATATATATACACACACACAGATATATATATATATATATATATATATATATATATTTTAAAAGAATGCTTCAATTCTACAGTAAAGATATTAGAGGGTAAGGAAAGGAGGAAAGCATAACACTTGTACCAGAGATTTCCTTCTGTCATGAACAGTATGTATCATTTTGGGGACTCTCTCACATTTCTCTGTTTTCCTCCTTAGATGGCACCTGAGAGCATCATATCTAGCACTACCCTCAAAAGGTGGCCATCAGCTCCTGTTACAACCTTTCTGAATCACAAAGCATCACAAAAACTAACATTTACATAGTACTTTAAAATTTGCAAGACATTGTTCATATGTTCTCATTTGAGCCTCACAACTCTGTGAGGAAGATGCTATTATTACCTCCGTTTTACAGATGGGAAAAATGAAGCTGACAGAAATCAAGTGACTCGTCGAAGGTCACACAGCTAATAAGTGTATGAGTCAGGATTTGAACTTAATCTTTCTGACTCTATATCCAGCACTCTTACATACTGGACCACTTTTATTTAGATAGTAAACAGAAAAAGACTGTCAACTAAGTCCATAAGTTAAGAGTGCCTTTCCCTAGGGTTCTGAATAGTCCCTGAATTATAACACTCCCTTGGGCAGGACCTCCACAAAAGAGATGTCAGGGCTCACTCCAATAATGGCTCTATCTTCCTCTGGTCATCTGTTCCCTCTTGTCCTCGTCCCTCTATGCATATAGTTTTAATCAATACACTGTTTCCCCTGCTTAGAGCCAGCATAATGAGCCCTATCTATCAATAGTTATATGATAATTATTATTAAATATATAGCTTATCTGCGTGACACTATTTCCGAAGGGTTGACTATTGTTGGCTTTTTCCCAGTCCAGTCTAGTCATTTCTCCTTCTGTCCAAGAGATGGTGCCAGTCTTAGAGCTGCTGGACTGTGGAGGAAGAGTTAGAGAAGGAAATTTGGTATGAGATGTTTTCCAAGATTCTAGATTCAGGATTAGCTCCAGGATATTTTTTTTCTCTGTTATTTTTACCTGCTCCCACAGTCTAACTCTACAATTATATGTGCTACAGGAGTCTTTTCTTGATTGGTTTACTCTAAAGTGTCTCTATGTCCCATTTTAGATAACACTAGAAGTATTTATATAGCATTTTAAGGTTTGCCAAACTTTACAAATATTGTCTCATTTTACCATCACAACCCTGTGGTAGATACCATTATTATTCCCATTTTATAGAAAAGAAGACTGAGCCAAGCAGCAATTAAATGACTTGCCCAGTGTTACCCAGCTAGTAAGTATTTGAGGCTAGATTTGAACTCTGATCTTTCTGACTCCAGTTCCAATGCTCTATCTACTGTATTACCTAGCTCATAGTGAGTTCACTGTCTCTCCCTTCTTCCCTCAATTCCTCAGTGCCTGGTCAATGTGACTTCCACTTGGTTCCTTCTAAGCTGCAATGGGCATAATTATTTGTGACAGCAGGGCTTGATTATGCAAATAATCCCAAGACTTCTTTTTTCTCAGTGCAGTTTTCTGCATCTTATTGACAAGGGCCTCTTCTAGAAAAGACATTCTTAGAGATCCACATTAGGGAAAGGGGAAAATTTCAGTAGTAGGAGAGAAAGAGAAGGATGGTAAGACAGGGAAAGGAGGAGGAGAATAGAAAGAAGGAAAAGGAAAAGAAATAAAAGTTAAATAGGAAAGAGCAAATAGGGAAAAGAAAATAAGGAGCATGAAAGAGACTCTCATCAACTCCCATGAATATAATGATCACATCTTTGCAAATGATTGTTAAATCTATATATCCAACTCCAGTCTCTCTGCTGAGTTTCAGTCTTGCATTCCTAGCTGCCTATTGGATATTGGCCATTGGATGTCTTGTAGACACCTCAAATTAAACACATCCAGAACAGAGCTCATTATCTTTTCCTCTCAAACTCTCCTCCCTCTTCTGAACTTCCCAATTTCTGTCAAGAGCACTACTGTCCTCCCCCAGGTTCACAGTCATTTTCCACTCCTTGCTTTTGCTCATCCATATATTCAAGAAGTGTCCAAGTATTGTAGTTTGTGCCTTCACAATATCTCTCCCTTCTGTTTTCTTCCTATCCCTATACCACTTACTTCAATCACTCATCCACTCTTTCCAGAATGATTGTAATAGCTTCCTAATTGGTTTCCATGCCTCATTTCTCCCTTCTCTTAATTCATCTTCCTCCCCACTACCAAAGTGATTTTCCTACAGCATGGGTCTGACTATGCTACACTCTTTCTCAGCAAACACTAAGGGTTCCCTATGACTTCTAGGGCCAAATACAAACTCTTCTTGGATTTAAAGCCTTTCACAATCTGGTTCTAACTTACTTCCCCAGTTATAACTGACTTCTCCAGTAACTATACTTTTATCTCCACACACTCTATGGTCTATCAATCTTGTCTTCTTGGTGTTTGTAAAACATGACACTCCATCTCCCCTGTCCATAAGCTTGAAATGCACTGCCTCCTCATATCTACCACTTAGAATCCCTAGTTTCCTTCAACACTCAGCTCAAGTGACATGTTCCATGTGAAACCTTTCCTGATCCACCCTAAATTAAGGGAAGGCAAATACTTGCCCCCTCAAAGAGAAAAATTTACCTTACATACATTTTGCATGAAAGCAGCAGTGTCATAAAGTGGATAGAAGTCTGGCTTCCAAGCGAGGATTACCCAGGTTAAAGTCCTGCCTCTGACACAGAATAGAGTGTGAACTGGGCAAGTCACTTAAAATCTCAATGCTTCAAGCAACTTCTTAAGACCATATGTTGAGAGGTTGCTTATTTGCATTGGCAGAGGAGATTTCCTACCTGAGAGCATCTAATCCCATTGATATCATGGGTTCAGATAAAAATAAAATACGTATTTTGTATATGCATATTTATTTTTATTTTAAATTTATGGAATAAGACAAGCATTTCTATAACATAAAAAAGATGATTTCACATGAAAATGCAGATCTATTATCTATCAGAACTAGATAAATCTAACCAAAAAATAAATAAGAAAGAAGTCAAGGAAGTGAATAGAATTTTAGATAAACTTGATATGACAGCTATCTGGAGAGAACTGAATGGAAATAGAAAGGATTAAACCTTTTTTTTTCTCAACGGTTTATGGTACTTTTACAAAGATTGATTATATATTAGGACATAAAAATTGTGTGTGCATATGTATAATCTGTCCCCACATGAAGCTTAAAGTATCATTTTGTGGCTTGAAGGGAGACAGAATAGACACTTCAGCCTCTTCTTCCCCCCAATCCTTCTCTAAAGAAGACTATAATTCCAGCCAGGAGAGGAAGAAGGAGGTTGAGGTCAGAAGCTTGGCCACTCTGCTCTCCTCATGGAGAGAAAGTGCCAGGTTAAAATTATAACTATCTGTTCCCATAAATATTAATCTATGGGAAATAGCTTTTAAGTTCAAGATTGCCTTCTGATTCCTCTTCCTTAATGGGGAAAGGAGGGCCCAAGCTTTATGTCTAAGGCTTTATTCCCTTCTCACCAAATGCTACACCAAACAATACAGAGTGAAAGAGCTCTCCCATTGAGAGAAGTAACAGCTCAACCAAGAGAGAGTCCTAAATCTCACCCAAGGGAAAATTCCCAAGTTTCTAATGTAGCAAACTGGTGACAGAGACATGATGGAGACTGCTAGCTCCTTTCCTGTTAGCTTCTTTCCAGAGTCTTCTTCTCTCATCAGCAACTTGAAGTGGCATTGGCATTTCCCACCTTTTCTCTTGAAGCTGGAAGCCAGAAGTGGCAGAAGCAACAACAGTTTGGTGGTTTTGGATTGATTTGAATGGTTCTAATCAGAGATTGTTGATGAATGGATTGGTGCTAACTGGAGGGAGTTCTTGAGTAGAGTACCCTTGGGACCTGTCCTTGGACCTATTCTATTCAATACTTTTTATCCATTACTTAAATGGAGCCAGGTTTGCAACATTTGTAAATGACATAAAATCTGAGAGTAAGAGCTAATACATGGGAGACCAGAAATAGGATCTAAAATTATATCAAAAGGCTGGAACAATGGACCCAATCTACCTAAAAGAAATTATTAAGAGTGAATATAAATGTAAAGTTCTGCACTTGGGTTCAGAAGTTTAGTTTCACTAGTAGAAGATGAAAGAGTCTAAGGAAGGTGGGGCTAGATAGAATTTCATATAAAAGAGTGTGAATTACTGCAAACTCCAAATGAGTTCATAGCATGATTAAACAGCCAATAAAATCTAATGTGCTCTTAAACTGCATTAATAGATAGTGTGAAGAATCTGATGGAGATAGATGATAGGGATAGAGATCTGATAGTGCCACTGGTTCTGTCCTGGTCAGTCACCTGAATTGTGTTTACTTTTAGCTGCCCTGTTGCAAAAAGGGCATAGGCAATTTGCTATGAAGAAACTGATGAACACTTAGATTAAATCTAGATTCACCATGCTTACAGTCTTGTTCTTTTCTTTCTCTTTCCGTAATGTATGTCACAGAAATACATGTGCTCTCTTTCTGGAATCCTTCTCCCTCTGCTCCTAGATATAGGTTGTCTATGTAAGCCCAAACCTATGGCCTGAAATATCTTTTCCCTCTATTTCTTTTCCTGATCAGAGGTTAACTGAATAGTAATTTCTAGATTAACATTTCCAGCCTTGGAGGCAAATGTAAGTTTGAGAGATCAAGAGCTCCTGGTTCCCTCACTCAGAGCTTATTGGCAGCAGGAGTAGGTTTTGCAATTACAACCTTCTTTAAAAAGGTGAACATGAAAGGATGACTAACCTGAGCCCTGGACTGACTGGCCCAAAGTATGGACCTTTAGAGAAATGTTTGAACATTTCAGGACCAAGATAAAAGTGAAAAGCCTATTCAACAGTATTAACAACTATCCCATATTTTAATGTTATTTTAATATTTTAAGCATCACCTTTCTAGAATAGAAGAAAAGGAGTTATAGGTTACCTTGTCAATTTTAAGCACCAGTGGGTGCTTTTGAGACTTTTGGGTAGTATTTCTTTTTTCCTGGGACCAAGGGAGTGTCTTGTACTTGATATAAATATACCTGATAATAGCTGTCCTATACCTGATACAAACTGTGCATTGAGTACCCTTCTATTCACTTTTGGGGAGACCCTAAAAAGGAGTCAGAACTAAACTTTAACTAATTTTCCCTAGGCCTCTGGGAAAGGGTTGTAAAGAGCCAGAGAGTATAAGAATCTATTATCTTTAGAGGTCAGGCAGGTAGTACAATAGATAGAGAGCCATACCTGGAGTCAGGAAGACTCTTTGTGAGTTCAAATCCAGCCTCAGACACTTACTGGCTGTGTGATCCTGGGCAAGCCACTTAACCCTGTTTGCCCCAGTTTCCTCACCTGTAAAATGAGCTGGAGAAGGAAATGCAAACCACTGCAGTATCTTTGCCAAGAAAACCCCAAATGGGGTCACAAAGAATTGCACATGATTGAAAAAGACTGAACGCATTATCTTTAGAGGAGGGGCTTCCACCAAGTGTAAATTTAGTCTAGACCACATAAGGCCAGAGCTAGAGGACCCTTACTGGTAGAGGGCAAACACTTCAGACCCCCTGGACCTAGCAGGTCTGTTATTACATTAATATACTCCTTGTCTGCCAGGATTGTGCCTCAAAAACCTTACATTTGGGGTGAAGCCAAGATGGTGGAGAAAAACCAAGAGGTTGCCTGAGTTCTCCCGTTTCCCTCAGGAACAATGTTAAATCAAGCCTCTAAATGGATTCGAGAGCAACAGAACCCACAAAAAAAGGAGTGAAACAATTTTCCAGCTTAAGATAACTTAGGACCTCAGGAAATGTCTGTCTCACTTGGATAGAAGGGGAGTGCAGCCCAGAGAAGATGATTTCCCAGCAAACCAGCAGGAGGCTCTTAGGCACAGCACAGATTAGCAACTGAGGCCCCTCTGTCCTGGCTCAGCAGGTTAATGGCACAGCAGGCCAGCTGTGAGGCTGCCAACCTCATCCTAGAAAGCAAATTGCCAGTCTTGGAACCCCGGCACAACAGGCAGGACCAGGCCAGGCCACCTAAGTGCAGTGGGCAAGCCGCCAGCAGCTGAAGCCCCAGAGTGGAAAGCCAGTGACCAGGCCCCTGGGCCCCAGCACAAGAAGTTTGGGACAGAGCCCCTATTCCCCAGGAGCAGAGCTCAACTTCAAAAAATGAGCAAAAACCTTACATTCTTCTGAGAAAGTGTTTTGTTAAGATTATAATTCTCTCTAAATATGAGCTATGATTACATAGCTCCATACAGTCCCCAGTGTTCTTTCACATAAATTATCTAATTTGATCCTCACAATAGAGTTGTGAGGAAGGCAGAATAATAAACTATCAATCAACATACATTTGTTAAATGCTAATTATGTTCCAGACACTGTACTAAATGGTATACAAGGAAAAAGCAAAAACTATTTTTTCCCTCAAAGAGCTCCCATTCTAATGAAAGAGAGTAGATATTATTATCCTAATTTTAGAGACACAGATAAGAAAACTCGGAGAGCTCATGGCCAAAGATCCTCAGGGAATCAATGGCTGAGCTATAACCAAGATCCAGAGTTCCTGACTCCTACTTTTTAGCTCTTTCCTAGAAAGAAGAAGGTAGGGGAAGGTGTAGTGATAACCTTTCCTTGAGAATAAGTCTGGCCTAAGATCATGGGAAAATCTGACCTCCTAAGAAGAAGAGATTATTTGAACTCAGTGCCCACAGGCTCGTTGTGGCTTTATTAAAAATTAAGTCACAAATTATAACACTCATTGGGGAAGTCTTGCTTTCCTCCCAATTACAGTTAATAGAAGAAAATTAATGTAGCAATTAATGTAGCTTCTCTTACCACTCAGCCTGGTGCTCTCAATTCAGTGGCCTTCCTTCTCAGTGAGGCCAAATAAAGTGATAACTGGGGATGGACAGGAGCTAATAAAGTTTGCTTCCCTGTATTTAAACTCTTGGCCATAACTTACTTAAGAAATACAAAGAGGAAAAAAAGGAGATTACTTAACATTTTAGAGGTCTGTGAGAGTCGTAAATCATCGGCCCATGCGCCATATTTGTTGAAAGGGACAGAATACATTCAATTTTACAGTATATTAAACTTCATCTAATTTGAACATAAGAACAGACCAACAAAATAAATGACCAGTTTCTGAAGCAGAAATTACCATTTGGTTGGTGCCATTACAGAGCTGCTGGTATTTTATCATGTTCTTAACATAATATTGCTTGTCTATTGATGCATAGTTATAATACTATTCCAAATTAGAAGGCGGCCGGAGAGAAGTGCGCACAGTTTTTTTAATAGACATCATTTGTCAGATGTTATTCTGAGGGTTTTGTGCTGATGATAATATGCAGATTAAAGCCCAAGTAAACAGGGGGAGAAGGGGGATGGAGGAGTCTTCTTTCATTGTGTTTGCCCATGCTGTGATTGTCAGGAGTAGGGGAGCCAGGTGGCCTGAACCTCAGGGGCACAGATAACAATAATTAATCTGCTTTGAAGAGTCCCTGTTAAAAGAAACTGGCGACCTCGACAAAGAGAGAAATTCCTTGTGCATTTCAATGTGGGGCTTTGGAATATCCTTTGCATATATGGCACAAGTATTCACACTGTGCCCAGAAAAGAAAAAAAAAGGGGGGGAACCCTTGGTTTCCAAACAAGTCTTGGAAGTAATAGCTCTAGTTCTATGAGTTGGACACAGATCATCCAGTCCTTTCCACTCGGTTTTTGGCCCAGACACTGATGGCACTCATCATGGCACTGATGACCCTAACATCAGTGCTCTACCCACTATACCACCTAGCTATCTCTACAACATATTTAATAGATCATCCCGCTATTGCTTGGTGGCCTCCAGAAACCATTCCTGGTGACTCAGGAAAGAAATCATTCAACCAGTCAATGAACATTTATTGAACACTTACCATGTGGCAGATCTTGTGCTAAGCACTGGAGATACTGAAAAAGGTAAAAGACAGTTCCTGTCCTCAAGAAGCTCACAATCTAATGGGGGTGACAATAGGCAAACAACTATGTAGAAATAGGTTAGATATAAGATAAATAAGAAATAATCAACAGAGGGAACACAAGAATTAAAGGGATTGCCTGCAGAAGATGGGATTTTAGGAAGTCAGAGAAGTCTCTATGTTAGATTCTTAGGATTGGAAGTGATTTTAGCAAGCATCCAATCCTACCTCATGCTCAGTGTAGGAATCCCTTCTACAGAATATATCTGTCAGGTACTCAGTATCATTTAATTTCTCCTTGAATGCTTCCAGAAATAGTAAATTCACCATCACACAAGGCATTCTATTCCATTATTGGATAGCTCTGATGGTTAGGCATGTTTTTCTTAAATTGTGTATTTGTAAATTTGTATACAATTAAATTATATAATTGTAAATTTCTTAAAATTAGATATTCTTTATAACTTAGAGCACATTGCCTGACACATAGTAGGCACTTAATAAATGCTTGCTGATTGACTGAGGCATATAATTATATACATCAAGGATACAGGTACACATGTTCACTCAGGTATATAAAAACTAGTACATAGAGGTACCCATAAAACGTATGTAAGTGTACAACCGCACATCTACATATACACTTGTTGAAATGTATGCAAATATATAATACACATTTTTCATGATATATGTATGTATATATGTGTACACAATGGCACTGCTAACTTTGTATTTCTTTATGTATGTTTAGCGGTGGTGGTGTTAGGGAGATATCTGTGTGATGAGACCACACAGAAGATAGAGTTGGCACTTCACAGTATTAAACAATCAATTCAGCCAAGTGATCAACTCACCCAGGCTAATCCCCTGGTCTCAATGGTTACCTGCCATTTGAAATATTCCACCAGAGAGAAACCCATCCAGAAGTAGTGAAATTAGAGCTGGAATCAGACAAGGGGAAAAATTCGTACAAATTCCAGGTGGCAGAGTGTCTCAATTGCCTCACTAGTTCCTCCTTCTTACCCTCCCTGAAGTATCTTTCAATATTTTTGGTTTTCTAAGAATGAACTCAACTGGAATGAGAACTACAAGTTAGCGTACACTAAATAAAGTCTGAGAAAGTCCTCAAGAGGCATCAGGCTCACTGGGTTTGGGCATAGCCATGGTGCTCAGATTGAGGAATTCCATGTCTGGTATTGCTCTGTAACCCTGGGAAAAGGGCTTTTCCTTTCTGCAAATAAGATATTTTATGTAAAATGCCTTTCAAACCTTAAGTCAGTATATTATTATTATTTTTATTGTTCTCTGTTGGGAAGAATTAAATTAGTAAAAATGGCTTTCATATTTGACAGGTATTTTACTTGCTTCACAGAATTGTTGTTTAGGAAGTACTTTGTAAGCCTTAGTAAACTGTAAACATTAGAGATTAGTGTTAGTTATAGTTAGTTAGTGGCACAAGTGTTAGTTCTAATTAGTGACACAAGAACTACCAGCAAGAATGACAAAAGATTGAGAACTTTATTCCCATCAAGTATGGAGAGTAGGATGGATTTTACAATGACCACCATAGAATGTGTGATATTTGTCTTCCTGCCATAGTCAAGTAACCAAGACATTACTGATAAAATCATTTGTTAAATGCCTACCAGGTGCCAGTGGTCTTGCTAGATACTTTGGATGAAAAGATAAAAGCAAGACTTTCTCGCCTTCAAGGAACTTACATTCTATTTGGGTCAGGACAAAATATAGTTAAGTAAATGTAAAATATGTAGAAAGTAAAATTAAAAATAATTTTGGGGGTAGATTTAACAACTATGAGCATCAAGAATGTCACCACATAGGAAGTAAGACTTGAATTGAGACATGAAGAGTGCTGGAGATTCCAAGATCTGGAGGTGGGGAGATATGGGTTGCATTCTAGACATAGGGGACTGCTTGGGAAAAGGCACAGAAGTGTGGATGAAATAATCCAAACTGGGAAAAACAGTTTATCTGGAATGTGCAGTATATAAGAGGGAATAATGTGAAACAAATCTGGAAAGAGGTTGGAGCTCAATTGTGAAAGAAATATTTTATATTCCTGGGGACAATAGCAGGACAGTGACATGATCATATGTTTTCTTTAGAGATATCATTTTGGCAGCTATGTGTGGGATGGATTAGAGAGAGAAAAAAATGGAAGCTGGAAAACAATTAGGAGGCTGTAGCTATAGTCTAGATGAGAGAGCATAGTAAATGAAGAAAAGGGGACAGATGTGGAAGATGCTGTGAAAGCAAGATTTGTCAACTGATAGGATATAGGCAAGAAGGAGTAAAAAACTGAATATGACTCCAAGATTACAAACCTGGAACACCAGAAGACTGGTGATACCCACAACCAAAAAATAGACGTTAGGAAGAGGAGTGTGTTTAAAGGTGGAGGTGGCAAAAAAATTGAATTCTGTTTTGGATATGTTGAGTTTGAAATGTTGATGTCACATCCAGTTGTTGATATTTAACAGGTAATCTGTGATGTGAGACTAGCTGTCAGGAAGGAGTCGAGAGCTAGATGCCCAAAATTTGGGACTCATTTGTATAAAAATGACACTTGAAGCTATTGAAAAGATGACCAAGAGACAATATAGAGATAAGAGATGAGTGGGCCCAGGCCCTGGGGTACAGCTAAGCAATCAGATGATGACTCATCAAATAGAGACTGGAGAAGAGTATTGATAGGAGGAAGAGAGAACGGAATCACAAAAAAACAGGGAGAAAAGTGTACCTATGAGGAAGCACAGGAGAGTAGAAGATAAAGCACCAGGTCTGAGAGAACATCTCTCTACTCTCCAGGTGGTCAGTGAAAATGAAATTTTCCTTTAAAAACAGAAAAACATCTTCAATGTAAAAAACAAAGAAGAAAGAGGGTCTAAAGAGGCAGCATGGTGTTCTCACCTATGTCAGGCAATTGGAGGATAGAAAAAAGGTGAAACAGAGAAGAAAGGGAAAAAGAAAGACCCCTGAAGCCTTGGAGCTAAGTGATACATAAAAGTATTCCTGAAGATGAGAGGACTCCAAGGAAGAAGTAGCTGTTTCCTTTCTCATCCCCCCAAAGAGTGAAAGAATGGATCCACTGGTGTCCTCGGGTAAGACATTATCCAATAAGAGAAAGGGGAAGAAAAAACAAGTAGTGGTGGTTGATAGCTCCCTGAGGTAGATATCTATTCACATGCTATTGTCCCAGTGCATGTGGTTTAACAACTATAATAACCTGTTCACCTCTAGGATCAAATATAAGCAAAGTTCTTCATAACTTAGCCAGTCTTCCTACCTTTTCCTTAACCATGCCTCCACTTTAGGTACTTTGTCATGTCAGGTGCAACAGGAAACTCTTAAAAATGAAAAATTATTCTGAGGAAAAGAAAAGAGAAATCTGAGAAGGATGTGGATACACAGGGAACTCACTACATAAATTTTAAAAAGATAAGCATGGATTTGAGAAAATAGAAGGATAAACATTAGTAATGGCTGGGCTGTGTCAACATAATAAAAGTGATAAAACAACTTACAAGAGTTTTTTTTTCTAGATTTAGTGCTATACCTATGAAAAAGGAGGTGTTTTATAGAAATTGACAAAATTCACTCAAAGGAAGAACAGCTCTAGAATCTCAAGGTAAATAATTGTTTTTAAAGTAGAAATTAAAAGGGAATGATATTTTCAGACATTATACTATAAATGAGTGAACAATGAATGAAAAACAGTTATAAAACAGTTATTATGTAATAATAATAATATAGTACTTATAATTCTTTAAGATTTACAAAATGCTTTACCAATATCACCTCATTATATCCTCACAATAGCCCTATGTGGCAGATATTATTGTCCCTATTGTGCAAATGAGGAAACTGAGGCAGATATCTGTTAAGTGATTTGCTTAGGGTCGCACTAGTAGGTGTCTGAGTACAGATTTGAAGTCAGTTCTTCCTGAATACAGATCCAGTGCTCTACTCCCTGCACCACTTAATTACCTCTATTACATTGCAAATGCTATGCCATTTATTATAAAGTCAGTAATCATCAAAACTTTTTGGTACTGGATTAAAAAATAGAGAAGTAGATCAGTGGGACAGACAGCTGAATAAACAAGAATCAGAAAAAAAAAGTTCAATTCCACAGCTCACAATTAGATATATCCAAGAGCAAAAATTGCTTAGGGAATTCTCTATTTGGCAAGAACTGCTGAGAAAACTGAACAGAAACTTGATAGAAATTAAGCTTAGTTCAACATTTTATACCTTATATCAAAATAAACTCAAAGTGAATACATGTCCTAAATATAAAAGGTGACATCACCAGGACAGAATAAGTTCAAATATCTTTCACAATTATAGCTAGAGGGAGAATTCTTAACAAAATAAGAATGAGGGGAAATGACAAAAGATCAAATGGGTAATTTTTACTACAAGGAATTGGAGAGTTTTTATATGAACAAAATCAATGCAGGAAGGATAAGAAAGAAAGCCATTGACTGGGGAAAATTCTTAGTGTCAACTATCTCTGATAAGAATATTACACTCAAGATACAGGGAATCAGTGCAAATGTGGCAAAAATGGCAAAAGGTGGAAATGGTCAATGATGGAGGAGGGGCTAGGCAAAGACAGGCACATTTAATATGGTATTGGGAGAACTGTAAATTAATCCAAAAATTCTGGAAGGTAATTTGGAATTATCATAAAAAAGTAATGAAAATGTTGAAAACCCTTTGGTCTAGAGATTTCACTGCTAAGCATGTACTCACAAGAAAATCAAAGACAAGGCCCATATAAATATCCATAGCATCACTTTTTATAGACGTCAGGAACTAGAAACAAAGTAAATGCCCATCACTTGAGGAATGGCTTAACAAATTATGGTACATAAATGTCATGGAATATTACTGCAGCACCATAAGAAATAATGAATATGAAGAATTCAGAAGAGCATGGAAAGGAATACTTACATAAAGTGAGGCAGAGTGAAGTCAGCAGAATTAGAAGAAAAAAAACCGTACACACAGGCAAGCAAGTAAAAAGGATAATGATTTGAAATTGAACACTGTCTGATTATAATGCCTAAACCTGGTTCTAGAGAAGCGTTGAGAAAATGAATAGTCCCAGGACTACAGGTGTGGAATTATACACACACACACATACACACACACACACACCCATGTACTGTCGGCTTATGTTTAGTTTTGCTGAAATGCTTTACTCTTCTTTTTTAATCTTTGTTACAAGGTGGGGAGAGGTGTCTGTTGGCAGAGTGAAAGGGTATATGTGGAAATCAATGTGACATAAAAATCAAAGTCATCATTAAAATATAATATGTATGTAAAAACAGACATGAATGGAAAATGGAAGTAACATGGGTAATAAAGGATGAAATTTTTAAAAGAAACATGATATAATCTTCCAAGGCTACGATCAAGAATGATGAAGCTTGGAGGAAATCAAAGAATAATAAAAGTTTTCTTTTCCACCCCTTAAATAAATAGAGAAAAGAAGGGCATCAAAGCACAGATAGAACCACTGCTCAGGATGGATAGAGTAATGGTAATGGATGACGGCTAGAAAATGGAGCTATTTATTTTTTCTTTTGGTGGTTGTTCTATCTTTTTTTCTGCCAAAGAGAATGATCTTTGGGCTGGAAAGAACAGAACAAAATGGCTAATAAGGAATTGGAGGAAAGATAAACAGTGAGATAGTAAGCATGTACCTACCTGCCCTTGATGAGTTCAAGTCATCAAGCTTAGATAAAGTATATCCCAGAGGACTGAACAAAGAGGCAGATCTGATTGTTGAGGTGCTTTCAATGATCTTTGGAAGATTATGGAAAATTGGAGAGCTGGCCCTAGGGTAGTGAAGGGCAAATTTACCAATTTTTTAAAAGTACAAAAAAAAAATGTGGAGAGTGAAACCTTTCAGAGTCCCTAGAGTTTGACTTAAGTTTCAGGCAAAACTCTAAGATATATTTTTAAGGAGAAATATCCTAAGAAAGAAAAGATAATCACAAAGATTCAGGATGACTTCATTAAGAGGGAGGGAGGAAATAAGAATTTCTTAAACAATTACTATTTGCCAGGAACTGTGCTAAGTAATGTACAATTCTTATCTCAATTGATTCTCACAACGACCTTGTGAAGTAGGTGTTATTATTATCCTCACTTTATAGATGAGGAAACTGAGGAAGAAAGAGGTTCAGGGACTTGCCCCAGAGTCATAGAGCTAGTAAGTGTAGGAAGCCGAATTTGAACTCAGGTCTTCCTGACTCCAGGACCAGTGCTCTATCCACTGTACTACCTAGCTGCTGTGGATGCTAGACTCATTTCATTGTCTTTTGCTTTGCAATGGCCTCCCACTCGGTCTTCTTACCGCTTTACTTCCCCATACCAATCCATCCTCCAAAAAACTACCAAAGTGATTGTCCTGAAGCAAAGATACCTCCCTAGACACCCCTCAATATGCTCTTCATGTCTATCATTGCTGACCCACACAATCAACGTGACTCAAGAGGTAGTGATTGGTTGCTTCATGTGATTTAGAACAGGGTTTCTGGTGAGGTATCAAAAACATACGATTACATAATTCTATGATTTCTAGCAACTCAGATCTCCACCCAAATGCCCCACTCCGTTCCCCAAATAAGCAACAACAAAACCCAAAAATAAACACTTAGGCCCTAAGGAGCTGAGCTGTGATTTTAGGATGGCAAAGAGTATATCTTATTCTTCAGTGGACCTGTCTGCCATTCTTAGACTGAACATTCCCTAGTGAGGATAAATGGATTTTATGAACTTTACATCACATTCTTCTTGGGGATACCAGGCCTGGTTGGCACTGTCTAACCCAATTTGAGCCTCTCAGCATGGCTGGCATAATGGAAACACATCGCAAATACCGTGTCTATTTAACGCAAATGAATTGCTGAGATATGAAATTAGAACCTCGCTTTCCAAGTACAAACCGGAGCAGGAGGATATATTGTTATCTAACAGAGATTTCAATTACTTTCTAACCTTTAGCATGATGATGTGACATTATACTCCTCTGTCAGTGCCTGCCAGCCAGCTTTAACTTTTATTTCTCCTGTTAAATATGATCTTTGTTGCGCTCCATTGATCTCTCAGCATATTTCTGCTGTTTACAACTTTGATAATCTTTGTGTAATCTTCAGGGGTAATTGAATTCCTGCAAACAGAGCCAGAATTTTCAACTCCTCACAGATTAAACAATGGTGAAAAGCCATGATGTGTGACTGAGCCCACCTCTACAGCCTGGTGGGCAGAGTAGGAGGGGGGCTTGAGGGAAGGAGGAGTGCCTTTTTTAAGAGCCTCATTTGGGAGGAGAACAGAGGCTCATTTGGGTCTACCAGATGAGGCTTCCCTGGAAAACTATTGTCAGAGAAACATTTGTATCCTCAGATACCAATGTACTGCTCCTTGCTTGAATCTGACCTGTTGACTTCCACAGAATGCTTGAAGAGTAAGGGTCCTCAGAGGTCATGTAGTCTAATAGGTACCTATTAAAGAATCCCCTTTATGACATCCGTGGCCCAGATTCTCCCTGAAGACTTCTGCTGAGGGGAAACTCACTACTATCTAAAGCAGCTCATTCCACATTGGGACAGTTTTAAATGTCAGAATTTAAATCTAGCCAAAATCTTTCTCACTTGTAGCTTCAACTTGTTCCTAATTCTGGCCTCTAAGGTGAAGCTGGATAAATATAATCTCTCTTTCATGATAGCTCATTAAGTCCTTACAATTTTGATTTTAAAAAATTTGGCATTCATAAGCCTTAATTTTGGAACTTGGAGAAAGGATAATTTGGTGAGCTTTCATCTTGTGGGTAAGGGGCATCTTCCTCCTTTATTTCCTAGTTCTTCCTCTACACTTAGATGGTGTACAGACACCATCCCAGCCTGAGTGGATTTTGGTTGTTTATTAGAATGAGATCCAAAGCACTGGAGGCCTTCCCCTTGCTCTTTTACTAATTTGTGATACTGGTACAACACACAAACTGTGACTTTTGCTCTTGACATAGGACCAGGACACCTCCCATTCCAGTCATACATATCTTTAATGATATATTTATGTAACTTTCCATAATAAAATATTGGTAGTATGTGTCAAGTAGTTACATTCCACATGCATTTTTCCACAGCTTGCCTTTGTGATTCTTCCGAGAGTAGAGTCATGTAGAATCACTGGGGCAATACTTACACTAAATGGATGGACTTTTTCAAGAATGGGTAGCTTGGGATCATTGAACACACCAAGTAGCTTCTCAAATGCCATCCAGTCTAATCTTCTTTTCCTAGTCATTTCTGGACCTAGCTCATTGTTCATTTCAAGCTTTGGTCTGAGATAAAAGTGCTGATGAATTCAGTGGATTGCAAAGTCAACTGCTTATCATGATCTGGGTAATAGGCAGGTTTCATCCATTTGTATTTCCCCTAGCTATGCCGAGTTGCCACAAATCTCACTGAGGGAAACCTGTATTGTTCTAGAGCTCAATTCCACAACTGCCCACCTTGTATACACCCAGGCCATCTTGCCATCTGCCTGTTGCCACCTCTGTGCTGCCCCCCACATAGACTTGCACCCTTTACACAGAATTTCTAGGACTTCCCTAGGGAAGTTAAGCCCTTCATCTTTGGAATTCCCTCTCTGAAGCCTTCTAGACTGGTGACTGAGAGAGGATAAATTTACTAGTCTACTACATCAGATTGACCCCACACCAGACATGCCCACCTTCATATTCCATTCATCCATCCACCCAAGCTATGGCCCTCCCCATCTCCTTCCAACTCTAGCTTTGGTATGGTAATCAAATCAATAGTACCCTTGCTTCTGAAGAAAGGCATATTAATTGATTGTCTTATGAATCAGCTCACCATCCCTGTGGTCCTCCAGATACTTTTCCCCTTGACTATCATTGTTCTATTATTTTTCTCTATTAGAATGTAAGTTTCCTGAGAGTAGAACCTATTTAATTTTTGTTTGTTTTTATCCCCTGTGCCTGAGTGCCTGATGCATAGCAAACACTTAACAAATGCTTTTTCATTCATTCATTCATTCATTCATTCGTTCATTCACAATGCTAATCACAAACAGGGTCATCTAGGGAACCTCCCCATCTGGGGAATTATTTCTCTATTTGGATTTGGCAAGAAATCCTCTATGACACCACTGAATACTTTTTTTTTCTTTTGGGTGAGGCAATCAGGGTTAAGTGACTTGCCCAGGGTCACACAGCTAGTAAGTGTCAAGTGTCTGAGGCTGGATTTGAACTCAGGTCTTCCTGACTCCAAGACCAGAGCTCTTTCCACCGTGCCACCTATTTGCCCCACCACTGAATATTTTGGCAAGCATATGTTTCCCTACTTTGATGTCTTGCTTGGTAGATCTTGATAAAGGATCACTGGAAGAGGAGGTAAGCCTATTAAACACAGCCAGGGAATTGAAAAAAAAAAAAAAAAAGAGTACAACTTTGTGACTTTCTGATATTTCAGCCTCTTATTCACTGGAATGATAATGGCTCTGGCAGAATAACTACAACCAAAGCTCTTCCCCATGGGTTTTTATGTGTAAACTTAAGCATAGAAAATGTGCATATTTCAAAAAATACATGAAGATAGATTGAAAAGAGGATCTCTTTTTAGAAGAGGAAATGATTTTTCTCTGGCTGGATGTTAGTGGGACTGAATGCAGATAGATTCAATGTTCACATTTCTCTTCTTCAAAGCTACGGGGAAGACCAGGGGAGAGAAGGATGTGGGGGCAGAAGCAAAAGGAGAAGGAAGAAAGAGAGCAGGGCCGTTATTCAGTTCCAGTTCCAAAGACCAGGAGGCTGAAGCCCAGCTTGGACCAACCCCCTTCATTTTTAGTGAGGTGTAAACTGAGTTCAAGGAAGAGGAAGTGACTTTGTAGTCAAACAGGGGTGGTAAAACCGGGATTGGAACACAGCTCTCCTGACTCCACTGCACCTCAGAATTATGGGTCCCAAGGACCACCAAAATCAAATTTTTTTTTAAATTTTGTTTTGTTTTTTACTAGTTTTGTGCCCTGGCACAAGTTACTTTCCCTCTCTGGGACTCAGTTTTCTTATGTGTAAAAGGAGAAGAAGGTCCTTATGTGTAAAATTCTAAGGTTCTTTTCAGTTTTTGATCTTTGATCCCATCTAGCTCTAATTCACTGACTTTTTATTAATAACAACACTAATAATGATAATAATTAGCTTTTATACAATGCTTTTTAAGGTTCATATTTTATCTTCCAATCAACTCCGAGAGTTAGGTGCTATTATTATCTCTATTTTAAAGACAAGGATACTAAGAGAAACAGAGGTTGAGTGACTTACTCAGAGTCACACAGTAATAATAATAATAATAATAATAACAATAATAATAATAATAATGATAAAATAGCTAGTGTAACCCCTGACCCAAGGCCCATTAGTATGGGACTCTCTCCTTACTGGTGGAGATGAAGGCCCTGCCCTATATGAGAGAACAAGATGGAATTGGCCAGAGGTGAGAACTTCATTTCTTGGCCAGTCTCTCTTTGATAGACTCATCATTTGGGGAATCCGGGCTTCCAACTTTAAGAGAGAAGATGGAAGAGGACAACTCCACTTCAGGTTACTGAAGGAAAAGACTGGGGAAGACATGAGAGGAGTGGGCAGTCTCCATTATGTCCCTATTCCCAGCTTTCTACTCTAGAGACTGCAGGGAGAGTCCCCTTATGTGAGACATAGAATATTTTCTTGGTTGAGCTGAGTTATCTTCCTCCCAGTAAAAGAGCTCCTTCACTGTGTATTGTCTGGCACATAATTTCCCACATATACCTTCTCTGAATTTTTTGTTTTTGCTATGTTTTTGGTATATTTTGGATTTTTTTTCTATTCTATGTATGTTCATTGTGGAACTAGTATTAGGTGGGAAATGGATCAAACTTTGGATATAGACCTTGGGAGTCCCTCCCCCTAAAATGACCAAGTGATCAGAAGTTAGATTACACCCATTCATATCCTCTAGACTAACAATGTTTAAAGGAGTAGATAAGTATACTTCTCACTTGGTTCCCCATCTTTCTGAAAAAAGCAGAGTAACCTCCATCCCTTTCTTCTCCTCCTGGCTAGAGTGAAAGTCTCCTTTGGAGAAGTGTGTGTGGGGGGAGATGTTAGAGATATCTATTCTGCCTCCCTTCAAGCCACACTCCAACAGGCCTCCCTGCCATACATGGAGCTTCACTATTTATGTGAGGCCTATTGCTCTCTTTGTCACTACTTGATTCCCCAATGTCTCTAATGTAGCAAGCTGGGAATAGCAACATGATGGAGACAGCCGACTCCTCTCATGTCCTCCCAGTGTCTTTTTATTCATCAACCTGAGGTGGAGTTGACCTTGTGCATCTTCTCTCTAGAAGCTGGAATCCAGGAGTACCTGAATGATGAATCCCTCAAAGGACACTGGCTGAGAACTGAAGCTCTCACCTCTCACAACACAACCCTGCCCTCAGTAGAGAAGAGGCTTCATCTCTACGGATAAGGAGAGAGTTCCATACTCTCTCCTTATACAGGGGTTACATTAACATTCCTATAATGTCTTAAAGTTTGCAATACACATTATCTAAGTAATTTTGTTTGGTCTTATTTGATATGTTATCTCTGATTTGCTGAACAAAAGTAAATGGCATAGTTAAAAATTTCTTTCAAGTCAGAGAGAAAAGAAAGGAAGGAATAACATTGGTAACAATTAAAGATTCATGAGTAAGGAACGTAATTACTTAAGTAATTGCATTTCTTTAAATGTATTCTAAAATGTGTTTTTTAAGGATGGTATTTATAAATGCTTACAATTCAATATTTCAAAAGGGCTATGATGTAATCAAGGTGGACACTCCCTCTAATAATGCAGTTCTTAAAACTTCAATACCTTAGACTATTTAATGGAGTTTCTATGTCTAGAGAAAAATGATTCACAAAACATGGCACATAGGAGGTGCTTAGTAAATGTTTGTTTCTTTCCTTTGGTAGAGTTCGTTTATACTTACATGTTTTAAGAACTTTATTTTCATACTACTCAGTAAACTCCAGTGTTTGTCTCTTACCAACAGAATCAAACATAAAGGCTTCAATTTGTCCTTTAAAGCTCTTCATAACCTGGCCTCTTTCAGAAATTGAACTAGAACTCAGGTCTCATAACTCCCATTTCAAAGCTCTTTCCAGAGGGATTTGTGATATAGTGGAAAGAGCATTGGGTTTTAGTCCTGGGTCTTCCACTCTTCAACTGTGTAACCACAAGTGACTTACAACCTCTTTGAGCTTTGGTTTCTTCTTTGTAAAATGTCATAGCAATATGTGTTCTGTCTACTTTACCAGGTTGTTGTGCTTTGTTTAAGGTAAATCGGAATGCTCTAATGCTTCTGTGATCTCCCCAATGGTAAACTTCTTATCCCTATGGGATAAGACCATAGCTTATCCCATAGGACTCTTGCCCATATATTCCTGGACATCCTTCATAGGGGCTCACCTTAATGTGCTGGGAGCCTTCCTCCACATCTCTTGGAATTTCACACATGCCATTAAAGTATATGGGCTGTCTGTTGTCCATCCCCTGTACGTGATCAATCTATCTTTACTTGTGGTTTTATAATTCTCTGATGAAATCCCATGTATCCTTCACAAATGTAAATTACTATGATCATGTATTATTTGTGCCTGAAGCCTCCCATATGTGTTGCCTTCTTCTACTAGAATGTGAGCTTTTTGAGAATGGGAACTGTTTTGCTCTTCTACTTGTATCCTTAGAGTTTTGTACAGTATTTTGCATTTGAGTACTTAATTTTTTTTTCCATTCATTCACTCATTCATTTCTTCATTTCTTCCTTCTTTCCTATAAATCTGGATAGAGGTTGCCCCAGTAACTAAAGGACATTATTCATCCATTAGAAGTCACAGCTGGGAGATCTGACAGATATCATTTACATCCTGAAGTTGAATTACATGCAGAAGTATAATTTCATTTAGTTATCCAGAATATATAAATTAAAAAGATACGCCACCATTTTACACATTACCCAGAAAGCTATCCATGGAATTTATTCTTAAGTTTTGCTATAGAAGTATCTTGAGGGAGATTATAAATTGGAATAAAATTATCCAAGTGATATTTTAGAATTCTAGGAATGTACAGATAATCCCCCCTCCCCACATATATATATATGTACACATACATATATATACGTATATACATATATATACATGTATATACATGTATATATACATATGTACATGTATATATACATATATCTGTATATATATACATATATGCATGTATATATATACATATATGTGTGTGTGTGTATACATATATATATACCCTATTTCATCTTGGCCTATGGGAGATTTTGGTAGACTGACATGAGAAAACATAAATTTTGTTTATAGGACTGATACTTAGATTGGCTTGGTAGGACAAAAATATTTTTTCAAGATTAAAAATTCAGTGAAGAGTGAAGGATGATGGGGATGAAAAATATAGGAATATGGAGAAAGATGAATAAGCAAAACAGAAGCAGTTGAAAGTTCTGGATTTGGAATCAGATGATCTGGGTTTATATCCTAGATCTGCTACTTACTCTTTACTGTGTAAACTTGAGCAAGTCACTTCATCTCTTTAGACATGTGATCTCATCTGGAAAAAAAAGAGAGTTGGAATAGATAAAATCTGAGTCCACTTCTATCAATCAATCAATCACCTACTACATGCCAGGCACTGTGCTGGATTCTGGGGATATAAAGATCAATATGAAACAGCCCCTTTACTTTTTTATTAATTTATTTTAAGCTTAAATACAAAATAAGAAAAGAAAAGAAAAAGCATTGCGATGTGTACAGCAGAATGTAAGAGAGGTTTCAAAATATACAGCAATAAATTTCCATTTCAAGAAAGCCTATATAATAAATCCTACACATTGTGTTCAGAGCTGTCCATATTTCTTTGCTTCCTTGTAAGTTTTCTTTTGTTCTCTGCTGTGTACTTTTTACTTTGTTCTTTTTTCCTCCCTTCCTCTCCCCCTCCCCCAAGAAGGCTACAATTAAGCATGGTATACATACATACATACATACATACATACATACATACATACATACACACATATATGTAAATACACATACATATACACATACACACAAACACATACATATATACACACAAATATATACATACATATGCATGTATATACGTATACTTACATATACTTAGATATCTATAATCATATTCATGTATAGACATACATTCATATCATACTATACTTGTCTTCTGTTTCTCTGAAGGTAGATAATGTCTTCCTTCATAGTTTCAAAGCTTTCTATATTTTTCTAAGTCCACCAACTCATCATTTCCTATACCACAACAATATTCCAACCTCATATTGTCTAATTATTTTAAATGGTCTAAAACAATATTGATTAATATGGCTGACATATAGTGTAGTTTCCCTATTTTTCTCTTTTGATTAAATCCATTTTGGCTTTAACTTTGTCTGAGATCATGATTACTACCTCTGCTTTTCTTGCCCCTAATAAATTCTACTCCTGATCTTTATTTTGACAGTCCCTTTCCTAAAGGAGCATACAATCAAGTCAGAGGAGACAACAAATACATAAGTATGTGCAAATCTACAAATAGGTACAATTTAATTTGGGGGGAAAGACATTGGAGGAAATGGGAAGGGCTTCATAAAGAAGGTGCTATCTGAGCTGAGATTTGAACAAAACTAAGAATTCTAAGAGACACTCCAGGCATAGTAGCCAGCCAATGAAGAAGCTATTGTAATTGTCCAGGCAAGAGATAAGAGGCTCAACTATGGAGCCATCTGTGCAGGGGTATGCTGGAGCCAGGTCAAACCAGCTTTTAAAGCCAATAATTAAATTTTCAATGTGAACATTTTGCTACAAATCAAGTCTTGGTTTATTAATTGTTGTTTGTCTAGACGACAAAATGTTAATAATGCAGATTAAACTTAAAAATGTGTTTTGTGGGTGCACATGTTTTCTTTTATTTTTCCTGAGAGATGGTTGCTAAATTTTTACCAGCATACCTTTGCATCTGTGTGAGTACATGTTGTGGAGAGAGTAATCACAGGATTTGACCAAATTGCAAAGGACTTAGGAGTGAGAAGAGAGGAAGTGGGAGGTAATAAATGTAGACAGCTTTGTCCACTTTAGGAGTTTTGCTGAGAAAAGGAGGAGAGATAAAGGATGATAGGTTGATAGGATGGTGGAATCTAGTAAAGGTTTTTGTTTTTGTTTTTTGATGCAAGGAAACATGGGTATGCTTGAAAGACGTCGGTAAGAAACTACTAGACAAGGAGAGATACAAGACTAAAGAGAGGGAGATGATTGTGGTCTGGAAGTCCTAAACTAGTGTAATGGAAGTGTGAGTGGAAAGAATGGGGAGTGTGTGAGAGATGTGATAAACATAGAGATGACAAGATTCAGCAATTGATTAGATATTTGGAGTGAGTAAGAAGGAGGATTCAAGGACAACACTGAGGTTGCAAAGAGGGGTGACTGGAAAGATGGCGGAACCCTTGACAGCGGTGAGATTGGGGCAAAAGATAATGATTTTAGTTTTGGATAGAAGATTAGATAAATATTGGCCTAGAAGTAGAAGGGACTTTAGAGACAAACTAGTTCAACCTCCTCATTTTATGTACGGAGGCAACCGAGGCTCAGAGATGTTAAATGGCTTGTAGTTAAGCTAATAAGCTTCAGAAGTAAAAAAAAAAAATGGTTTGAGATACCTGAGGATTATTCAGCCCCAAATGCCTAATAGACAGTTAGTGATCTGGAACTAGAGCTCAGGAGAGAGACTAGGGCTAGATAAATAGATTCAGGATTCTCTGTATGGTCTATGAATGAAGAAGTAGATGAAGGGAAGGGGAAGGTGCAAATAAAGAGGAACAAGAGGAAGAGGCAGAGGAAGAACAGAAGAAAAAAGTCAGAAGAAGGAGGAGAAAATAAGGGAGAGGAAGTAGTAAGAAAAGGAAGAGACTGAGAGAAGAAAAAGAAAAGTTAGAAAAAGCAGAGCCATTCTAGAGATCAAGCACTGCTATCCTTCCCTTTAGGGTCTGGTTGGCCTTAGCAACTAAGGATTCTGGCTGATCCTTATAGCTCACTGGCTATGAGCAGTTTATTCTAGTTTAATATTAAATAATTTTGAGCCCAAACTTTCACCTTGGTCATGTATTCTAGGGACTAAGATGGCCAACCAAACTCCAAACAAGTCCTAGAACAATAGTCCCTATATTCAGTGGAGTATATTGGCCACCTGTCCTTCAGAGAATTCCTAGAAGTGATGTATGGATCTTCACTGATGCATAGCAATACTTTCATTCATCTCTGATTTATGTCTTATATTACTCCCACTGTGCCTATTCTGAATCTTCTCACATTCCCAACTCTGTCCCTGTGACTCTCTTTTTCATTAAATGACTTCACTTCTTCCTTTACAAAGAAGATTGAAGCCATGTATGGTGAGTTCCTTCATCTCCCATTTTGCATACTTCAACACGCATCTTCACACAACCTCTTTTCTTATGCTGTAGTCTCAGAGATGAAATGGCCCTTCTCTTTGTCAAGGCTCCATTTGTGACTTTCATCTTATACTCTCCCATCTGCTTGGAAACCTTGCTCCATTTATCAATCCCTCTCTCATCTTCAAACTCTTTCTCTGCTGGCTTCTTACCTGCTGCCTGCAAACATTCTCAGTTATTCCCAATTATAATAATAGTTTGTCCTTGACTTTGCCAACATCTTGAGTTGTCATGTCATAGCTCACCTCCACTTCACTGCTAATTTCTAAAAAGATTAGTCTATTGCTATTTCACTATTCACTAACTCTGCAACCCTCTGTAATGTCATCTGACACCATCACTTTACTGACATTGCTCTCTTTAAGGTTACCACCAATCTCGTAATTGCCAAGTCCAATGGCTTTTTCACTTTCTTCATCCTGACCTTTCTGACAAAGTTTAATACTTTCTCTGTTTTGACGTTTTTGCATTCCTTTGTTTTCAAAAACTGTTTTCTGATTGCTCTCCTACTTGATTGACCATTCCATCTTGATTTCTTTCATTTGTTTATCCTCTTCTTGACTCCCACTTGTTGGTGTTCCTTAAAGCTCCTTAAAGTCTTAAAGTTCCTTAAAGTCTCTCTCTATCTCTTCTTTGGTGATCTCATCTATTCCCATAACTTCAGTTTTCACCTCTAAGCAGATGACCACTGAATCTATGTATTTGGTCTTAATCTCTACTTTGAGTTCTGGTCACACATCTCACTACCTAGAAATTCTATTAGTACTTCAAAATGATTTTATCATTTGCACCTCCTCTCTCAACTTCTCTTTTTCTGTGATGGGTTCATGGAAGCCTACCATCTTCTCAGTAACCCAAATGTGAAGCATTAGAGTCAGCTAGCTGATTCAGTAGATTCCAGAGCATGGAGTCTGGAAGACCTGAGTTCAAATCCAGCCTCAGACATTTACTAGCTGTGTTACCTGAGCAAATCACTTAATCTCTGTCTACCTCGGTTTCTTAATCTGTGAAATTGGGACAATAATAGTACCAATGTCCCAGGGTTGTTGTGAGGATTAAATGACATAAAGTGCTTAGCACATAGTAGGCTTTTAATAAATGCTTGTTTCCTTCCTTCAAGTATTTTTGTCACTTCTCTTTTTCTAATTTCCCACATCCAATCAGTTGCCAAGTTGTGCTGCTCCTTCTTTCATAATATCTCTCACATCTATTTCTTTCTCTCCACATACACTGGCACCCTCCTCATTCAGGTGCTCATTACCTCTCATCTGGACCATCATAATATTCTCTTAATTGGTCTCCTTGCCTCGGGTGTCTCCTTTCTCTAATCCATCCACCAAATAGCTACTCAAATATTCCTCCTAATGAAGAGGCCCTATTGTATCATTTCTCTGCTGCAATTTCCTGCATTTGTGGTTTCCTATTGCCCATAGGATAAAACATAACCTGTTAGGTTTATGATCTCAGAATCACCAAATTATAGAGTTAAAAGGGAGGCTAAGTGGTCATTTGGTCCAAACCAAAGAGACTTCCAGTAAGGGAGAACCTACAGCCACATAACATACTACATTCTACTTTTAGATAGCTCTAGCTGTTAAAATTTTCCTGAGATCAAATAGAAATTTGTATTTTTTGCATTGTTTCTAGTTCTCCTTTTTTAGGGGGCAAAATAGAACAAGTTTTATTTTTCTTGATGGCAGCAGTTTCAATATTTGAATAGAGATACCATGCCCCCCTGAATCTTTTCTTCCCTAGGTTAATTCCATCAACCATTCCTCCTATGGAATGGACTCAATGCCCCTCTCAAACTTGATTACTCTTCTCTGAGTGATCTCCTGCTTTATCAATGTCCTTACTACACTGTGATGCTCAGAACTGAACACAATTCATCTGCTATAGTCTGGCAAAGGCAGAGTGAAGAGGGAGATGCACCTCTGCATTCCTGGAAGCTATGCCTCTTGTAATGTAGTTTAAGATAGAATTAGCTTTTTGTGCTGCCACATCACTCTACTGACTCATGTTGAGCTTGTTGTCCAAATGGGTTTTGAGAAGACCTGGCCCCAGATACCTACTAGTTATGTGACTCTGGTCAAATCAGTTAACTGTTACATGCCTCAGTTTCTGTGGCGTATGGGGTGTTTGGGGAATATTAGCACCTCTGCTATGAGGGCTTGCTGAGCCCTTTTCAGGGCTGCTTATTCACCTTTGATGTCCACCTTCACCGAACTCTCGCTGTGGCTCCATGAAGCTGTAACAGGAGCAGTAGCCATACTCTGGCAAAACTATGTCAGTAGATAGACTAAACCAGGTTGAGGATACCTGACAGGCCTCAAACCTGTCAGTTGATTTAGGGGGAACATGTGAAGAACTGGTAGAATGGGTAGATGAGAAAAATTTGTTACAATGGCCATGAAGCAGGCCTGTGGAGTGCTGAGAGCTTGGTCAGATATCAAAGACACCAAGGTCATCCACTGCATCCCTGGCCATCTCCAGTCATCTTGACTTTTGTCCTGCCACTAGACTTTGATGATTCAGGAAGAGGTTGAAGACCAGGCAACTCTGCCTCACTTCACTCCATCACCCATGATGTGATTGGTTTTCTTCAAAAACAAAGGATGAACAACAACAACAACAACAAGCCTCAGTTTCCTCAACTGTGAAATAAAAAGGTTGAACTCCATAACATCTAAGGTCCCTCCCAGCTCTAAATGTATTATTTTATTACTCTAGTTCACTAAAATCCCCAGATTTCATTCAGACAAATGACTGTCTAACAATGTCCCCCATCTTGTACTTGGAAAGGTGGTTTTCAAAATCTGATTCACTTAATTTTAATAAATTGAATTGTAGTGGAATTTATTGCATTCCACAATTTGGCTCCAACCTACCTTTTCGGCCTCAATTCATATCACTTCCCTTCAAGCACTTTATTTATTTATTTTTTTTAGTGAGGCAGTTGGGGTTAAGTGACTTGCCCAAGGTCATGCAGCCAGTACGTGTGAAGTGTTTGGTCTGAGGCTGGATTTGAACTCATGTCCTCCTGACTTCAGGGCCAGTGTTCTATCCACTGCACCACCTAGCTGCCCCCGTTCAAGCACTTTAGAATCTAGCCAGAAGGAACTACTCACTGTTCTCTACTCTTGTCCTTCATGCTGACATTTCTATGCATCTTCAAAGGTTCCTGGATCATACTCCTTCCTTGTGTCTTCCTGCTGAAATTCTTCTCTCCCTTTCAGGCTGGGATCAGCTCCTCCTTCTTTCTCTATGAAACCATCTTTGCTCCTCCATCTGAACTTTCTCTCTTCTCCCCAAGTCAGTGTTCTCTCCTTCCCACCTCCTCAAATTTTCCTAGGGTACTTTGTCTGGATATGTCCTTTGACACTGTTATATTCTACTTTGTGTTAAACATGAGCACATGCCACAATCCTTTTATTAAACTGCAAGATCGATGACAGGAAGGATGGTGTTTTTCATCTTTGAACCTCTAATGTGAAAAGGTTTTACCAGAGCATGGCCAATGCTCATGCCACAGCTTCTTGGAGCCACAGATGAGAGTTGGGTGAAGGTGGCCACCAAAGGTGGATGAACAACCCTGAAAAGGGCTCACAAACCCTCGCACCAGAGGTGCTAATCCTCCCTGAACACCCCAAACACCACAGAAACTGAGGCACATAAAAGTTAACTGACTTGTCCAGTCACGTAGTTAGTGGGTGTCTGAGGTCAGATTTAAAGCCAGGTCTTCTCAAAAGCTATATAGACAAGCTCAGCATGAGTCAGCAGTGATGTGGCATCCTAAAAGCTCATTCAATCTTGAACTACATTACGAGAGACAGCGCTTCTAGGAATACAGAAGAGCAACTCCCTCTTTGCTCTGCCCTTGCCAGACCACATTAGATGACTTGTGCTCAGTTCTGAGCATCACAATATAGTAAGGACATCCAGGCTTTATTCACACCTAGCTCACACCTCTGGCTAACTGTTTTTTCTCATCTCACAAAGTTATCAGGGTACAACATCTTCTCATATTAAGTGGAGTATAGTAATTGATTAATCTGATTCAGTTGCCTCCCCTCCCCATACTATTACTTGGTGGACATTTAATAAACAGTGGCTGAATGGAAATTAAAATAATGTATATACACATAATCACAGACCAGATCATCACAATGCAGCATGATTTTTCCCCAGTTCAAGCACACCGCAGAAAACAAGAACTGATTCTTCCTTATTAAGTCTCTGTGAAGTCCAATTGTCACACTCATTTTTATTGATATGAATATTGAGACAGAGTTGGGTAAAGTGATATGTTCATGGTTACTCAATAGATCAAGGACAGATTTAGAAACACATTTCCTGGGGCATAAACTAAAATTCTATTAATGGTTCCTTCTAAACTTGTCAATACCATGATCATTGATGTTTAAAATGATAAATCTCTGGAGCACAATAACATTTGGAAGCCCTTCTGAATCAAAGAAGGATTTCTGTTTGGTATAGTGGCAGTGTTAAGAAGATGATTTTGTGTTCCCATGTCTTGAATTCAATCAATTAATTAGCACATTTATTAAGCACCTAAAAGATGCCAGGAACTGAGTTAAGGATACTAATATCAAACTGAGCAGCCCCTGCCCAAGAAGCTTAGATTCTACTTCTGTAAAAATGATACTAAATTGCTGCATCAAGGTTCAGTTTAAGTACCGCCTTCTCCATGAAGCCTTCCCTGATTTTATCAGTTGTATTCATTTATCTGTATATACTTTGCATCCTTTCCCCTCTAGGAGAATGTAAGCTTCTTGAAGGCAAGTACTATCTTGTTTCATTTTTCTTTGCTTTCCCAGCACCCAGGAGACAAGTTAAGTCAATAAGCATTTATTAAGTGCTACCTATATGCCAAGTACTGTGCTAAGTGCTAAGAATACAAAAATATTCAGTCCTTGCCTTCAAGAAGCTTAAATTTTAATGGGGGAAGATAACACATAAAAGGAAGCTAAAACGGGTAGGAGGAAGAGGTTCGGAGTGTATATATGTTGGTGGGGAGGTGGGGTAGTACCCATGTCAGTGCATAGTAGAAAAGATAAAATGATTCAGAACTAGAGAGAAGTGACAATGTGGCTGGTCTTAAAATAGAACTTCAGGATACCAAAACCCTTGATTGCCATGGACTTATGATTCTTATTAGGCAAATAATGAAGCTAACAAAGGTAGAAAAGAAAGAGCTTCTGGGTCAGAAGATACCCTGCACAAATTCTAGGTATGATTTTGTTATACTTATATTAATTGAAAAGTAGTATGGAATTGAAGAAAGAGCCTTTGTTGAATACATCACACAAAACATTTCTGTTCCAATTTGCTGTCAGGTAGAAGGCAGGATTGTGCTGGAGACAGTTGTTAAAATTCCAATATTAACATTTACAATTCAGAAATTAGCAAATGCTACAAATCGGAACTTGATTTAATTTTTGTTGATTGACCAGATTTAAGAAAGTGATTGAGAAAATTTTAATAACACAGACGAAACTCAAAAGTGTGCTGTACCTTTTTCCTGGTAGAACTGGATGTTAAAGATTTATAAAGCACACTGCTGGTAGAAGCCTCAAATTCTTTCTAGCTATGTAATTCTGTGAGTCTATACAAATTTTAATGGGACTAAATTCTATTAACCATGCGATTTTGGGGTTAAATTACTTTATCTCTCTGGGCCTCTAGCTTCCTCGTCCACAAAATGGGGCTGATAATATCTATCCACAATACTCAAATGAATATTTTCCCTCAATGCAGATCAAAATCCATCTGTGCCTACTCTACCTACTTCTTAAGCAAGAATGGCCAAGACCAGACACTTCAAGGGTTTAGCAATTGTTGATACAAGTTCACTCAGAGATGTTGAAGATGCAGCTGCCACTGTCCTGATGACCTAGAATCACCACCACCCAACCTTTCCTGATAACCCACTCTTTGCCTAAGATCTCAGGCACCTCATATCATCAGACCAATGTTTGAGACTCTTCTTGGGAAAATGCACAATATAAGGAAACAGTTACAGGTGGACAGAGATATTCTTCAGTATTGTATTGATGTTGTGCAAAGAGGTCTTCCTCTGCATCCTCTTCCTCTCCTTCATTCCCAAATGCACAGTTCAAATAATACAGCAAAGTGGGGCCAGAGGTACAGGCTTTCCTTGCTTATGTGTGCTTCCTATTAGCATCCTCTGAGTAGGAGAGTTGGGTGTCCTCACAACAATACTGGCAGCAGCTACCTCCTACCTCCCAAAGCTCAGCTGATTGTAGTCACGCCAGGGCTGTTGCCAGCATCAGAGAAGACAAAGCTTGGGGAAGTGCTTTGAAAACCTTAAAGTCCTGTGCAAATCTCAAGGATCCTTATTATTACCACCCTGGGCTAGCAAATAGCCATGCAGGAAGCTGATATTGTTTCTTCCCTGCTATTGTTGTTGTATTGGCTAAGGCTTTTAAATTCTATCTCTTAGAAACTAACACTTTTCAGTATGCTAGATGCATGGAGAAGACAGGGGGGAGAAAGCTGCTACGTGTGAGCCAAGTGGAGCTATGGCGGAAAGCCAATAACTAGAAAGACCACACCAGTCTCTAATGGGCCAGATCCATTTGATAAACCTTTATACATACAATAGTTTATGAATTAAAAAAAATAGCAATAATGACACTTTACTTTCAATTCCAAAAGAAAGGCTAATCAACAACTGAACCTGTAATTGATTTTTTTTTTTTTGCCTAGTTCAATACTTAATGCCACATGTTAAGCAATAGGATTTTACAATTCACTAGCACTTCAGATACAGAGAATTAAGCAATAAACATCCATTCTGAACACACAGTAAGGGGAGCACCAGGCACGCTAATAAGTGAGTGAGCCAATCAAGTGACTCAGCCTCAGCATTGATTTCTTGCTTTTCCAAATATCTATTTCTCAGAGATATGCAGTGACTGTTAATAGAGACAGGGCTTCTTTCTATCCAGTCAGCCTCCCTCTCCCTTTCCCTTCCTTCCCCCCTCCTCTCTCCATTCTCCTTCCTCCTCTTCCTCTCCTATCTCCCTCTTCATTCTTCCTACCCCGAGTGGATTCATAGAATGTTAGAACTGGAAAGGGACTTGAAACATAAAATGTCAGAACAGGAAAGAACTTTGAAAAATATAATGGAGAAAGTTGAGTTAGAAGAGGCCTCAGAAAATAGATTGTTAGAGCTGGATGGGAATTTAGAACCCAGAAACATCTCAGAAGAAAGGAAGGCTTCCTCCAAGATTCAGCTCAAATCCTGCCTTCTGTAGGAAGGTCCTCCTTTGTAACTGACAGGCTTCAAACCTGTCGGTTAGTTAGGGAGATGTCTACCCCAAGCATGTGAAGACATGACAAAATGGGTGGGTGAGAACAACTGGTTTCAATGACCAAGAAGCAGGCCTGTGGAGTGCTTAGAGATTGGTCAGACGTGGAAGACAGCAAGGTCATTCATTGCATCCCAGGCCACCACCAGTCATCCTGACTTTTCTCTTGCCACTAGTCTTTGATGACTCTGGAAGACAGAGTGAGACTGACAACTTTGTGCAATTCTGCCTCCCTTAAATTCAATCCATATGCAAGTTATCATCCCCTGGTGTCATTGGTCCTCTTCAAAAATGAAGGACAAACAGCAACTCTCCTCCCACCTCTTCCCCCTCACCTACCCTCATTACTAATGTCTATCTTCTGAAATTACCTTCCACCTACTCTGTATGTATAATGTAATATGCATATATAGTTATTTGCATGTCATCTCCTCCATGAGAATGAGTGCCTTGAAGGCAATAACCATGTATTTGCTTTTCTTCCTATCCTCAGTACTTAGCATAGTGTCCGGCACATAATAAGTGCTTAATAAATGCCCATATGCTGACTGAGCGAGGAGGGGATCAGGGTGGTTCGGTGCTGAACTTAAGAGTTACAAAGTTCAAATCCTACTTTTACCATTTTTCTACCTGTGTGACTCAGAACAACTCACTTAACCTTCCCTGGCCTCAATTTCCTCATCTGTAAAATTGAAGAATGAGTGAAGGAATAAAAACTCTTAGTAAGTACTTGGTATTTGCAAAGTACAGGGTTAAGTATCGGGGATACGAATAAAAAAGACAGTCCCTGTCCTGAAGGAACTCATGTTCTGATGGAGAAGACAACACATATGGAAGGTTTCAGCCCAAGTCAGATGGAAAGGTCCCAAAGCAGATGGTAATGCCTCTTCTTTAATGTTATTTCCACTGATAAAATCTTACCAGTTTCTGATCTTGAACCATCTGGCACTGGGCTGGAAGCATTGCTATTCCAAATGTTCTTGGGTTGTCTTCATCAGGAGACATGAGGGGAGGTGATGATCAAGGGGGTAGTGTTTGACTTGCTCAGCACATGGTGCTTCCTATCTCTCTCTAAAGTTGCTTTGCTGTTTCAGCTAGGCTGGCATACCTGTTTTCCCTATGAATGGCCCTTGGAGATAGCTGGCTCCTTGTCCCTGGTTAATGGTTGTGGGGGTAGACTGGAATTAGGACTAGGGGTCTAGGGATGCCACTACCCACAGGGCTTCTGTGCTAGACCCAGAGATGGGAAGGAATCCACCTAAGATCATTGTAAGTTGATGACTGATTCATGACTATAACCCAGTACTAGTCCAGCACTCTTGACTATATCAAGTGAAAAATTCATGGACTAACACACATCTATGGCAATTGTTTTTGTAGGGAGTGAGTGTTCTCCATGTGTGTAGGGAGGTCCACATGTGGCAAGGGTGCTGTCCTTGCCTATAGTTTGAAGGGAGGCAGAATAGGTATCTCTAGCTTCTTCTCCTCTCATCCTTTCTCCAAGGGAGACTTTAATTCCTATCAGGAGGGGAAACAGGAAATGGGCTAGGGGCTACTTTGCTCTTCTTAGAAAAATAGGGTACCAAGCTAGAATTATACCTAACTGCTCCCTTAAATAATGTTAGTCTAGGGTATATGATTGGGTTCAATCTAATTTCTGATTGCTTTGTCATCATTATTGCTGAGAAAGGGGATCCCAAGCTTTCTATCCAAGGCTTGACCTCCTCCGTCACCTAATACCAGTTCTACAATGGATATGCATAGTAAATAGAAAAAACAAACACCTTTGTTTATCTAAGTCATAGCAAAAGAGAGATCAGAGAAGGCATGCATAGGAGAATATATATATATATATATATATATATATTTATATATGCACACACACACACACACACACACATACGAGACAATACATAGTGAAGGAGCTCTCCTATTGGGAGCAAGATAATTCAGCTCAACCAAGAGAGAGGGTTCTGGATCTCACCCCGGGGGAAAGACACCTCTAGAGCATCAAATTGGGGACAGGGGCATGATAGAGGTTGCCAGCTCCTTCATGCCTTCCTAGAGTCTTTTCCTTCAGCAATCTGAAGTGCATTGAGTCTTTCATCTTCCCTCTGGAAGCTGGAATGTAGAAGTTCCTATTGTTTGAAGAGTCTTGAAGAGGATTTAAGAAGGCAGGAGCTCTTTTGATTTTGTCAACTCCATCCCAACCCTCATACAGGGCAGGGCATTCTTCTCTACCAATGAGGAGAAAGTCCCATACTAATGGGCTTTGCAGAAAGGATTACATTTACATCTCTACAAAACTTTGTTTAGGCTCTTCCCCATAAGCTGAATGTTCCCTTTCTTTGCCTTTGGGACCAGCTACTTCCTTCAAGGCTCAACTCAGTGCCACCTCTTTCAAGAGTTTTTTTTTTTTCTGATTTCCCTAGTTGTTAATGTCCTTTTTTGGGGGGAAACTCAACACTTTATATTCATTTTGTGTATTTATTTGTGTTTAAATGTATTACTTACCTGTGAACATGTATCCTTCTAGTAGACTTTAGGTTCTATGAGGGTATGGACTCTCAGTTTTGTCTCTGTGTGCCCAATGCCTAGCCCTTGCACATAGTAGTTTAATATCTGTTGGTTGATTGATTCAAGTCCCAGCTGAATCACCCTCCAACTCCAACCCACTCCTTCTCTTACCAAGCCTGTTTACAAAGATCTCTTCTAATGGTAGAACGAGTAAGAGATTGAGAATCAGGGGACTAAGTTTGGGTCAAGACTCCACTACTAATTCATTGTGTGACCTTAAGAAAATCACATCCTTTCTCTGAAACTCAGTTTCTTTATCTGTAAAAATGGAAAGGTTAAATTAGATGACTTCTAAGGTCTCAATCCACTCTAAAATCCTATGTGGTAATTCCCTGATTCAAACTTTTGGAAGATTAAATATATAGAAATACAGCATTAACAACAAAAAAAGATGATTAATAGGAAATTAATGTTCAAGATAGGTAAAGAGATAAGAGAACAATAGTTACCCTTGATGAATTAAATCACCTGGTCCAGATAAAATATATTCTTGGGTCCTGAAAGAACTAACAGTTGTGACTGACAAACCACTTAAGTGATATTTGAAATATTGTGGAAAATAGGAGAGATACCTGAAAATCGGAGAAGAGCAAATGTTGTCCTATTCCTTTTAAAAATAATAGAACGGAGTCTCCTGCACCAGTGAACTTGACTTCAACTGCTGGGACAATATCAGACTGGAACATAAAAGAGATGGTTAATAAATATCTAGAAACAGAAACTGTGATTATAAAAAGTCATCCCAACTTTATCAAGAACTATACATGTTAGATTAACCTCATTTCCTCTAATGATAAGATTACTAAACTAGTTGATAAAGGTAATGTTGTGAATATAGTTACCTAGATTTTTAGCAAAGCTTTCAAAAAATAATCTCTTATGATTCTTATAGAGAAGATGGAGAGATATGGAGGACAATAGTACAATCACATGGGTTCATTGGTTGAATGGCTGGATCTCAAAGGGCATAAGATTACAAGATCATAGATTTAGAGCTGGAGGGGACCTTAGGGATAATTAATAGCAACAACAATAATAATAACATTTATTTGTTGCTATTTAGTCATCTTTGACTCTTCATGACCTCTTTTTGGGTTTTCTTGGCAAAGATACTGGAATGGTGTGCCATTCCTTCTCCAACTCATTTTACAGATGAGGAAACTGAGGCAAACAAGGTTAATTGACTTGTTCTGGGTCACACAGCTAGTAAGTGTCTGAAGCTAGATTTAAACTCAGACCTTCCTGACTCTATCCACTGTGCCACCTAGCTGCCCATAACAAATACAGAGTGGTAGAGTTTATAAAACATTTCACAGATATTGTACTATTTAATCCTACAAAGGTCCTGTGAGATAAGCACTTTTTTTGTTTTTTAATAATATTTTATCTTTTTCCCCAGTTACATGTCAAGATAATTTTTAGCATTCATTTTTACAAGATTTTGAGTTCCAAATTTTCCCTCCTCCCTCATGCCCCTCCCATCTCCTGAAAATGGTAGGGAATTTGATATGTTATACATGTGCTATCATGTGTCACAGCTGTGAAAGAAAAAAAAAACAGATCAAAAGGGAAAAACATAAAAAAGAATAAGTAAGTGAAAAAAAATCCTTCAATCTGCAGAGTCCATCAGTTCTTTATCTATATGTGAATATCATTTTCCTTCATTAGTTCTTTGTACTTGTCTTGTATCATTGTATTGCTGAGAATAGCTGAGTCATTCATAGTTGGTCATCACACAATGTTACTGATACTGTGTACAATGTTTTCCTGGTTTTGCTCATTTCACTTTGCATCAGTTTGTATAAGTCTTTCCAGGTTTTTCTGAAGTCTGCTTGTTCACCATTTCTTATTGCACAATAGTATTGCATTACATTCATATACCAGAGTTTGTTTAGCCATTCTCCAATTGATGAGCATTCACTCAATTTCCAATATTTTGCCATGAGGTAGGCATTATTCTTATCCACATTCTACAGATGAGGAAACTAAGGCTGAGTTAAGGTTCTTATCATTTCACAGATCAGGAAACTGAAGCCCAGAGAGGTGCAGTGACTTGCCTAATGTCACACAAATAGCAAATAGCATAGCTGTATTTCTCATTCAAAATTCAGTGCTCTTGTTCAAATCCAGTGGTTCAACATCAACAGGGCAAGGGCTGCCAACCTAGTAACCCAGTGATCTGTGCTTGGCCCTGTCCCCTTTAACAGTTTTATCAGTGACTTGACTCAGATGGTATGCCCATCAACTTTTCAGATGCCACAATACTGGAAGGGGATAGTTGATACACCAGAAGACAGAATTAGAATCCAAAAGGGTCTTGACAGGCTAGAGCACTGGGTTGATTCTAACAAGGTGAAATTTAATGAGGATAAATGTAAAATCTTGTGCTTAGGTACAAGAAATATGCAGAAGGCATGATTAGACAACAGTTGTTCTGACAGGTCTGAAGTTTTTGGTGAACTGCAAGCTCAGTATGAGTCAGTAGTGTGTTATAACAGCAAAAAAAAAAAAAGAAAGAAAAAAGCTACTGTGATATTAAGCTATATTGAGGGGCATAGCTTCCAGGAATGGAGAAATAATTGTTCCACTTTACTTTTCCATCATCAGATCTTATCTGGAAAATTCTATTCAGTTCTGGATGCTATGATATAAGAAAGATATTGATAAGATATACTTATCCAAAGGGGGTGAATTAAAATGGTAAAAGGCCTTGAGGCCATACCATGGGAGAATAATTTCAAGGAACTGAGTAAGTTTAGCCTGGAAAAGAGAAGACTCAGAGAGGACATGAAAGCTGTCTTCAAGTGTCTGAAGGACTGTCTTAAAGAAAAGGGATTAGACTTCTTCAATATATTCCCAGAGGGCACAACCAGGAGGAAAAAAAAAGTTGAAAATTTAAGATTGATGCCATTAAAAACAATGTACAGACAATTAGAGCTATCTAAAAGTTGAATGGGCTGTGTTGAGGTAACAAGTTCACCCTCTTAGAGGTCTTCAGGCAGAGAATGGATGATCACTTGCCAGGTATGTAATGGTAGAAATTCCTCTCATGAATGGATTGACTAGATGGTTGCTGATGTCCATTTCAAATCTGAAATATCATGACTGTGTGAAATGCAAATTAATTTTCATTTGTTAAGAGCCTTAAGAGAAAAAAAATAAAGCTTAAAATTAGCCTTGTATACACTTAAAATTAAAAGGGAAACAGTTAACTGGGAGAAAAAAAAGTTTGCAGCAAATTTCTCTCATAAAGGTCTCATTTCCAAAGTAAATTAGAAACTGATTCAAGTTTGTAAGAATAAGAGCCATTCTCCAATTGATAAATGGTTAAAGGATATGAACATGCAGTTGTCAAAGGAAAAAAAAAACCGAAGCTATCAACAACCATAGAAAAATTCTTCAAATCACTAATAATTAGAGGAATTCAAATAAAAGCAACTCTGATATATTACCTCATACCTATTAGATTGACAAAGATGTCAAAAAAAAAGGCAAATGATAAATGCAAGAGGGACTATGGGAAAACAAGCAAGTTAATGGAGTAGTGTGTTGATCTAACCATTCTGGAAAGCAATGTGAAACTATGCCTAAAAAGTTATTAAACCCGTGGATACCTTTTGACTCAGAGGTATTGCTGCTAAGCCTTTGATACTAAAGAGATCAAAGAAAGAGGAAAAGGACCCCCATGTACAAAAATATTTATTACAGTTTTTTTTCTCATTGAAAAGAACTGGAAACTAAAGGAGTGCCCACAAATTGAAGAATGGCTGAACCAAGTATGGTATATGAATGTAAAGCAATACTATTGTGTTGTAAGAAATGATGAAAAGGATGGTTTCAGAGAATCTTGGAAAGACATGTATGAACTGATGCAGAGTGAAGTGAGCAAAACCAGGAGAATAATTTATGCAATAACATTATAAAGACAAACTGCTTTGCAAGACCTAGGAACTCTGATCAAAGCAATAATCAAGCATGATTCTAGTGGCAGAATGATGATACATGTTACACAATTCCTGACAGTTGATGGGTCCAAGACATAGAATGAGACACATATTTTTTAATATGGCCAGTGTGGGAATTTGTTTAGCTTGATTATGCATATTTGTAACAAGGGTTTTATTTTTCTTTTTGGTTGGGGAGGAGGGAAAAAATAAATGCTTGCTAACTGAAAAAAAATTGAAATAAAAAAATTACCCATGGAAACAGTTGTATAAAGAAACACAATTCATGACTTTGCTAATACATGGTTATTGCTAATGCACAGTTATTTACTGGAACTCAGTCTTTAGCTTAGATGCTTATATGTAATTCTTTGCTGTGCTTTGTGCTTGTCCTAATCAATCAACAAGTATTTGTCAAATGCCTACTAGTTCATTTGCATGGCTCTGGCCTTACAATGCCTCTTGCCTATGCTAACACAGCTCCTGCTAATGCCAACTATTTTTTCCAAACTTTGACTTAATAGTAACTGCGTTGAAAAATGGTAAATGATAGCACTCGGTAGTCTTGTAGTATGCAGTTTATAAACTACTAGAGCTTTATGGGTCTCTTAAAAAAAAGGTGCTTATTTTTCCTCCAGGACCAATGTGGAAAGGGCTTGCTTTTGGTTTGATGTGCAGGTGAATTTGGCACATGAGACTCAATGTCGTAAGGAGATGCTCTCCCTTCAAAGTGCACACTGGAAACTTCAGTGCTGTGGGGTCAGAGTTATAAAATAGTTCCCAAGACCTCCTGTGCTAGTTCTGCCTTAAGTGACCTAGGCCACTCCCACCCAGAGTACTACAGTAATTTAGCTAAAATCACTCACCACAACTGTTTCTGTCATTTGCTATCACAATAATCCCGCACAGAACTGGGAGTCGAGATAAGGATTGTCTCCTTGGCTTAACCTCTTACTCCCAGTGTAACCTCTGGCTGATTGATTTCTCTTCCTGGACCTCACTTTTATCATCTATAGAATGGGAAGCTTTTCCTATAAGATCGTAGGCCAAGAGATTTAGAGCTGGCAGGACTTTCTTGTTGTTGTTCAATTGTTTCAGTCATGTCTAACTCTTTGTGTACCCCTTTAGGGTTTTCTTGGAAAAGATACTGGAATGGCTTGCCATTTCCTTCTCCAGGAAGGACTTTAAAGGGCAGTTAATTTTACAGTGAAGGCAAATGAGGTCTATTAAGGTTAAGCCTACTGTCCCATAGAGTAGCATATAATGGAACCAGATTTCCAATTCAGGTCCTCTAACTCCAAACCTAGCACATTTTTCACTGAACCACAGTGGTTTGACATTCTAGGTCTTCGAATTCTTTCAACTACAAGATTGTTCCATGTCCCTTTCTGGTTGTGACATAATATATACTAAAATTCCTTCCAGATCATTCATTCCAGTAGAATGTACCTTGAGGGGAGGGACTATTTTCATTTTTGTCTTTGTATTTCCAGGGTGTGACACAGCACTTGTTGCATGGTGGGTGCTTAATAAATGCTCCTTGGATTGACTTGAATTATGTGACCTATGTTTGCAAATTTCTTCTGGCTGTGAGATTATTTCCTACAAGAAGGCAGAGGAAGAGGGAAAAGGGTTAAGAGAGCTTTAGTGGGGAAAGTGGCTGGTTATAAGGTATTAAATGGCAGCCTTGAGCTAACAATGACTTGCTCATTAGCATACATGATTATCAATAATCATGCCTCATCACAATGAAAAGTGAGTGATTAGCTCTTTGCCAAAGTCAAGTACTTTGCTCCCCTGTCAGGGAACTACCTCCGCCACAAAGACTTGTATCCACTCTCACCTGCATGCTGTCTATCTGGCCAGCTCTCTTTAGTGATCACCCCTCACATTAACAGATTCTGTGGCAATAGGCTCTCAAAAGGGTGAAAGAGGAATAAAGGCAGGTGAGGTTGCCTCAGCGTCAAGGTCTTTTCTAATTATCTCTTGACATTTCCTCTGCTTCCTTTTCTAGTTCCTGTAGATCTGCTCCACAACATATCTCAGAAATGTTCCCTTCTCTCCATTCAAGGGACCACCAACATAGTTGGGGCTTTTACCACCTATCACCTTGGTTGTTACATGATTCCAAAAGGTGTGCCATCAACCAATCAAACAATGGGAAGGCTACTTGAATTCCTACCCTCCCTGCAATAGCCAGCTGGACTCTGTCACAATTATACTGATCCTCACCCATTATTTCTCAATATTATTGTCGATGTGTAAGTCTCTATCTCTCCCTTTCTTTACCAGCTATTGGTTCTGCTGCTGCTATTAGTGTCCAGGTATCAGTCATAATCCAGCTGATACCTGGACACTAATAGCAGCAGCTACACAGGAACCTTTGGGAAAGCCACCAATTTCAGAACCTTAACATGTGTATCCCATCCCCACCAGATCACTTGTGTCTTCAACAGATATTCCTTGTCAGTGACTGACAAGTAAGAACATCTCCCATTTTTATTTTTGGTGGAACACAGTCACACAGTAATGCACACATACAACCTATAAATAAATGTGTGTGTACACACACACACACACACACACACACATAGATGTATATATGTATATGTGTATATATAGATATACATATAGACAGAAAGAGAGAGAGAGAGAGAAAAAGAGAGAGAGAGAGTGTGTTTGTGCTCAAAATTTCTTTTTACTGATGAGGTGTGTAGACATAATAGTTTGTAGAGTACTGGCTTACATGATTACAAAAGCCTCCCAATTCATCTTCCTGCCTAGTCTTTCCGCTTTCCGAACCTTCTTCCACAGGGCTGCTAAAGTGTATTGTTTTTCTATACTGTTCTGTATTCTGACCATATCACTTCTCAAAAAGCCCCGATGGCTCTCTATTGATTCTAGGGCCACGTAAGAGGAGCAATATCTTAACTCCTCCCCTCATAAGAGTTAGATTTTTTTTTCCTTAAAAGGTTTTGAGATATTCCTTGTGAATTGATTGACTCAGGGGGCTCAGACTGTTTACATCAGTTTCATATCATTTGAGCACAAAGCAGCCATGAGAATGTAGGAAAGTTTTTGTAGGTACGGCTGGTTGATCACGTTGGGCAAAGCAGGCAAAGGAGTTCCAATGCCTCTCCTCGTCAAATATCCTTTTGCTCTATGGCTAAGTAAATCTCTGCTTGTTAACTATCTTAATAACCTTTGAGTGTATCATTTTGTTCTAATTTCAAACCTAAACTACCAAGGGTCTGGTCTGAGTCAAGCTCATCCCAGAAGGGAGATGGAGGAGGAAGGAAGCCAACAGCAACCCCATATGCCTGTGTTTAAGATTTTAATCTCTTCACACAATCTGCTTCCAACCTAGATATCCCACCCCACCCCCATAACTGTCTTTCCCTCTGCATCTTAGACTCTCTAGTTCCCTTAAAACCTTAGCTCAAACTCATGTCCTAAAAGAGACCTTTCTTGATTCCTCTCTAATGTACCCTCAAATTACTTTGTGTGTGAGTGTATATATACACACATATCACAGACATATACAATATGTGTATCTATACATATAGATACACATACACTTATACATATCTATATACATATGTGTATATCTACATATACACATACATGTATGTATAGATATAGCTACATACATGTATGTATATCTGCATATATACATGCATATATTTATATGTATCTATATCTACATACACATACATCTGTATATCTCTGGTTCTACTCCCCCCTTGGCATGCCAATTTCTTGTGAGTTCAAGGACTGTGTCAATTTTATTTTAGCATCCCTAGTGCCTGGAACCTAGTAGGCACTCAATTAACCCTTGTTGATTGACTGCTGGCAATTTGCCCTGTACTATTCTTTCAACCTTTTGCTCATCTCCTGGCCTTGATTTCCCTCACATGGACTTTGTCCCTTCTGTCTTGCTAATTGCAATGATGCCTGTGTCAGCTTGTATTTATGTCCTGTCCCATGCCAGTACTTCAAGTGCTGATGGTGTGAAGGCCATGCCATTTGGTATGTACTAGAACTGCCTGGTCCTTCTTGCTAAGCAGACCCTGCTGATCAGCCGGTTTCCATGGAAACAAAACCTGCCCACGTGGCTGTAACAGATAGTGATGAGTTTCCTAGAGGTGGGTGGGTGATAGAAATCTTATCTAGTAGCAGAGCCTAGGCTCAGTATGCTTGTCATCCACCTCAGGGCAGGGTTCTATCCTAAAACTCTATATATAGACCATCCCCTTAAACTCAAACCTCTTTGGAAAGGAAAACAAAGGGAAAAAAATAAGCAAACAAAAAAAAAATCCCACAATGCCATATTCCTACACAACTGAAAAAAATATATACTTTAATGAATCTGTGATATCAATATGAATACTTCTTTCACTGGTACACATAGATGCCCATTCTATATAATTCTTTCCCCTTATTTTTCCATCAGGGAAGTTGGGATATACAGGAGACCATCAGGAAAGAAAATACCTTGATATGGAGCAAGGTAAAAAAGCTAGCCTCTGAACTTGGACTATAGGCCATTCACTTACAGTTGGTAGCAAATATCGAGTACCGACCAATGTCTCTTCATTGTCCCCTGGTCACAGCCTGTGCTCGGTTCTAGTCAACCTCCTCTTTGGGACTCCCTCAAGGTAGGGACA
>NW_020954548.1:29611701-29617418 GCF_900497805.2 Vombatus ursinus
ACTCTACACCCCTTGCCAGCAGGAAGCAGTTTCAAAAGCCAAGACCTTTGTCCCTTATCCCAAAAGAATTTGGGTCCTATTTGTTTGAGGGGAGAATGATGGGGATAAGATCTGAACCCCTAAAAGGAAAAGACCATGTCTTTGGGATCTGGACCCCAAAAAAAGAAAATCCCTGGACTTTTCCCAAATCTCTGGTGTTTGCCTGAGGCTGTAATTCACTCAACTGGCCTTTCATTGTGGCTATGCCCAATCTCCTAATTCTTTTCTGTTACTTCCCAACTGCCCTTGGCCACTTCCCACCCTTAATCCTATCTAGACTCCTTTCTCCTTTGGCCACAGGGTCCAGCTTCCTGGTGTTCAGTTCACCCCAGCTTACTGGCCATTCCCATTCAGATCCCCCTTAGACCCCTCCTCCAGTCACCCCAGACTACTTGGTCACTCCTCGTTCCCTCCCACAGTCTTTCTATATATGATTCATCTTGTCTCCATTAAAGTGCTCATATTCTTAAAATCTGGCTCACTTGTATTAGCTATACAAATGCTTAGATTCCTTAGGCCAATATGGTGGATCTTCAATAAACCTTGTCTTTGGCTGAAAAAAAAAGATATATAGGGATTTCCAGAGGTTTCCTTTTTCTCCTCGTTCAGTTAGAAAATTGAGGACTTCTGATGTTTGCTTGAGTATGAGTGGTTAGATGTCCAGAGTGCCACCAGATACAGGCAAGGAACTGTGCTGAAATCATAAAATTATTGATTAGAACAGAAATTGATAGTGCGGAAACAGAAAACAAACTTTTTCACATTATGGAATGAGTAGTTTCATTCTCTTCTCTAGCTCCTTCCTTTCCTCATCCTCATTCCACCTCCTCCAGTAATTTGGAACTCAAGATTCAGTAAAAGCCATGGCTTTGATGAGGAAGGTACAGGCTAATGTACTCCTAGAGGAGGACTGAGGCTCAGGACCTCAGTGAAAAGACTAAAGCTGTCTCTAGCCAACTACTTGCTTCTCTTGATCACTGCTGCCTCCTGAAGTTTCTAGTCTGGCTTACCTCAGGCACTAATTACACTTCTAGTCATAGACAACATTACCACTTTTCCACAGCCAAGAATATCTCATCTTCTTGCTTCACTCCAGGGGTGATTCTCCATGTAAAGTTCAACAACAAAAACCTGCTAATGTACTCAAGAAACTTGGGGAGATAGTGTGGAGAAATCTCTGTTAGATGAGTCCTCTTCACTTATTCTAATATTTCTTGGAAGGAAAAAAAAATCTCCTTCATTGTTCAACTCTAGTCTTTAACGTGATAGCAAACTCCATTCTCCTCTGTTTTCCCATAAATATGTTCATCAGAATCCCCAAGTGAAGAGTGGGAGGCATCTAGTCTCATGGGAAATTTGGTTCTTGCTTTTCTCCAAGGATTGTTTGTGGGCCTGGACATGCTAGGAAATCTGGTCCTTTCCAATATGAAGACCAAGGCCTTTAGACTTTTCACCTGCTATATGCCGATTATTCAAAGGAATGAAAACAGTGAGTCTTCACTTTAACAAAGACAATACCAATGTTATTCGTTATATTTACCATGAATTTTACTGTTGTTTTCATTTACATAATTGTAGTATATATTGTTCTTTTTAATTTTGGTATTCTTTTGTGTTATTTGATATTTCTCCCCATATTTCTTTACATTTTCATATTCATCATTCCTTAAAGTACAATAACATTTCATTATAATCACATAGCACAATTTATTGAACCATTTACCACTTTTTGGGCACATTGTTTTTGCCTTTTTGCTTTTACAAATAATTCTGAGATAAGTATTGTTGTTGATTCCGTCTCCCTGTCAATGATCTCCTTAGAATGTAGACCTAGTAGTAGAATTACTGAATCAAAGGGCATGACTTCTAATTTTTTATCATAAAATTACAAATTACTTTTCAAAAATTGTCAAACCCATTCACAACTCCATTAGCAGTGAATAGATGTGCCTATTCTCCTATAGCCACAACATTTACTTTTTCATTTATTATTTTGTCTATTTGATGAATTTGAGTTTATACTTCACTGTGTATTAATTTGTATTTCTCTGACTACTAGTGACTGACACTTTTAAAAGTGAGCATTCATGGTTTTAATTTCTTCTTTCAAAAAAACTCCTTACTTTGAGTTATCCATCATTTATTAAGCACTTATTTTGTGCCGGGAGTGTGCTATATGCTGAGAGTACAAAGGAAGGGAAAACAAAACAAAACAAAACAAACAGAATCCCAGCCTTCGAGGAGCTCACATCGTAATGAGGAGAAAAAAAAATTCATCAACTATATATATGAGAACTATAAATCCTAATTGGAAGATAATCTCATAGAGTTTGGAGGTGTGATGGCATTAGAGCCTCCTTGAGGAATGTGGGAACTGAGCAGTGTCTCGAATTAAGATAGGAAAACTAAGAGGCAGAAGTAAGGAGGGAAAGCATTCTAGGTACAGGAGACATCCAGTGAAAGTCAAAGTTGAGAGATGGAGTGTCATGTGAGAGGAACAGCAAGTAGGCCACTGTAACTGGATCACAAAGTTCACTTTGAGGAATAAAGTATAAGAAACCAGAAAGGTAGAAAGAGGTCAGCTGGTGAATGGGTTTCACATGATAAACATAAGACTTGATATTTAATAATGGAAGTAATAGAGAGCCACTGATTTTTTGAAGTGCCCAATAAGCAGCTAGTGATGTGGGATTGCAGCTCAGGAAAGAGAATAGGACTATATATGCAGATCCAATAATCATTTGCCTAGAGACATGAAAATTGAACCCATGGGAGTTGATAAGATCTTCAAGAAAGATAGTATAGAGACAAATGTGAGGAAGATCCAGGGAAAGAACCTCGAGGGAGAACAATGCTTAGCAGGCATTAGTTAGGTGAAGATGCAACAAAGGCTGAGAATGTGCTCCCCTGGGGTTCAGGAGGCACTATGTCAAGCTTTGATGAAATTTAACCTTCATTACAGCTCTATAATATAGATACTATCATTGCTGCTATTTTTTTAAGATAAGGAAACTGTGGCACAGAGTGGTTTAATGACTTGCCCAGAGTCACGCAGCTATTCAATATCAAAAGCTGGATCTGAACTCAAGTCTTTCTGACTCCAAGTCTAGCACTTTATCCATTGTGCAACTTCCTTGCTTCACTCTTGATCTTAATGAGGAAACTTTTAATATATCTCTATTAAAAATAATACTAGTTTTTAATCTCAGATAAAGGCTTTTTATTCTGTTGAGAAAAAGGTGTTTTAATTCCAATGCTTTTATTTTTTTAATGTAAATGAGTTTTGCAATTTTGTTGAAGGTTTTGTCTGCATTGATATAATAGATTTTATTGTTTTGTTGTTCAGGCATTTTTAATCATGTCTAATTTTTCATGACTGCATTTGGGATTTTCTTGGCAAAGATATTGAAGTGGCATGCCATTTCCTTCTCCAGCTCATTTTACAGATGAGGAAACTGAGGCTAGTAAGAAACACAGCTGGTAAGTGTCTGAGGCCAGATATGAACTCAGGAAGATTTGTCTTCCTGACTCAAGGCCTGATACTCTATCCACTGTGCCACCTAGCCATGTGTTACTGTTGCCACTGATTTGTTATTTATGTTGAAAAACCCTTTCATTGCTAACATTAAAACAATAAATATATTTTGTGTCTATTGTTATAATCTATATCCCAAAGCCTTTATTCAATTATTGCATTAACATTTTAAAATTGTACTTGTCTATATTTCTCATTTTCTGGCTTATCTTTCCTTAGTTTGGATAGCAAAATGATATTTGTTTCATGAAAGAAATTTGATAGGATGCCATGTCTCTCTATTTTAAACTTTTATATTTGTGAAACATGGGAATAATTTGCTTACTAAATATTTAAGAGGGCTTATTTGTCAATCTGTTTGGTCAAGGGTGAATTAAGGATGTCCACTATCATTATTTAACATTGTTCTAGAAATTCTAGCAATATTTTCTTTTGATAGTTCATTAGTGAATTCTTCAATTTTATTTTTTTAATTTAGGGTTGTTTGAGGTCTCTGTTTTCTGTTTTTTTTTTATCAGTTTGTATATTTTATAAAAGCTTACTGATCTTATTTAAATTTTCAATTTTGACGTATAATTGAGTATAATAGTTTTTAATAATTTTCATCATTTCTTTTTCATTTGTTGTGATTTCCCTTTCTTATATCTAAAATATCTCATGTAATTTTTTTATTTTTAATTAAAATGAAATTATTTATAGCTTTGTCAACTTTAATGGTTTTTTAAAAAATAGCTCTCCATTTTGTTTACTAGATTTGATTGGTTTTTCTCCAAGTTCTCTTCATTTTCCTTTCAATTTTTATCTTTTTTCTTTTGTGCTTATTTTGGACTTATTAATTTATCAGTTTTCTAATTGTTTTCAACTGTAGGTGTAGTTCATTAGTTTCTGTTTCTTTTTTGTTAGCATAAATATTCAGGGATATAGATTTATTACTGAGAAATACTTTAACTGCATTTAACAAATTGTGGTAGGCTGTATTATTATTCTTCCTTGAAAATCCTAATGCAATGTCTAATCCTAGCATGGAGGTGACCCTGGGTTCTTGAAGGCTATGCCAGCAGAACACAAGTTTTGGCAGGTTCTGTCATGCTGGAAAGGCTTCAAATGTGTTTCTGGCAACAGACTAAATTTGTATTCTGAGGACCTGTCCAGCTAAGTACAGAGAGGCTCACCACCAAGAGACTGGTCACTAATTGATTAATTCATTGGGCATGGCAACTCATGAAACAAAGGAAATTGCAAAATGGCTTATAGCTCTGTTTGGCCACTTTCCATTTTCATAGTGAATGTGGCTGAAAAGGGGATAGTGAGTGCTCAGAATAAAAGGGTTTTTATTTTTAAAAAATCTCTACCATTTACTTAAAAGTTGATAATATATTTAATTCAACAAACATTTATTAAGCACTGATCATGTGTTATGTTCTTGCTCTGCCAGGTGCTAGAGATACAAAGACAAGAAATAAATTAGTGAGGAATCAGTATACATAACTACACTAGAAACTGAATCATATAGATTCTTGCATTCTCACTACAAATTAATGTCCAAGACTTAAGAAAAATACATAAATAAAAGGATGGCTTATAGATTCCGAGAAAATTCCAGGATTGAAAGTGACTTTAGTGGCCATCTAGTCTAGAGGTCAGCAAATTATGACCCATGGGCCAAATGTGGTCGACCCCTTCTACTTTTCTATGGCTGGTGAACTAAGAATGCTTCTTTTTTTTTTTACATTTTTAAATAAAGATAGTTTGCCTACTCCTGATCCAGTACAATTTGCGTATATATATATAATATATATATACATACATATATATACACATACACACACATATGTCCTCTACAATATGTATGACAAGTACTCTTCTAGCCTCAGTTAATTTGATGTCTCAGTAATTGACCTAGTACCATGATTATAATGTGATTACCTTACAGGATCACAAGGTCTGTGAAACATGCCTGTTGCAGAGACGGGGAACTCATACTTCTCACTTTGATGTGAGTTTCATGTGCACTAAGTAATCTCAAGGGCTTTAGTCACTGACTCAGTACAAAGATATTTGTTCACCTGTGTGATTTGTAGGTTATGGGCCTTTATAAGAAGCTTCCTAGTCTACATTTATTCTTGGTAGCGTGTGTGTGTGT
>NW_020954548.1:29617455-29628558 GCF_900497805.2 Vombatus ursinus
AAGGAAGTATCTCCAGGAATAAATATCTTAGAATAAACAGGGATGTTAACCAATCATAATCTGTCTTCTACCCCCTCTACAAATTGGGCTTTCATCTTTCTTTGCTATATTTTACTTTTATGGACCTGGTTCTGTGCCCAGTCCTCTCCATATGTTGCTACCCTTGACCCATTTAAGAGGATACCCTTTACCTCCAGTGGTAGCCCACTCCTCCTTTGGACAACTCTAATTGTTAGGATGCTTTTTCTTGACATTGATTTCAATTTGCTTTTTTGCAGCTTATATCTCCTACTCCTGGTTCTTCCCTCTAAGGAAAAACAAAAGAAATCAAATCATCCCTCTTTTACATGGTAGCACTTTGAACTCTTGAAGATATTTATCTTTTGTGACTGCTTACTTCATGCTTACTCTTCAACTAATCTTCATATGATATGGACTCAATGCGTTTTACCATCCTGGTTGTCCTCTTCTTGAGGTTCTCCACTTTATGAATGTCCTTCTTAAAGTATGTTGCTCAGAGGGAAATAATCTCTTTATTCCTGGACCCTATCCTTCTTCTAATGAATTCCAAGACCACATTAGCTTTTTTTGGTTGCTACATCATGTTAAGTCTCATATTGAACTTAGAGTTCATAAAACTAGAAGAACATTTTTAGAAAAAAAGATTGTTTTCTAACATGCCCCACCTTGCATTTATGAAGTTTAGTTCTGAAACCAAGCATAAAACTTTCTGCATTTATATCTTTAAAATTTCATCTTATGTTGAGTCCAATGCTCTATCAATCTTTTTATGGATCCTGACTATCTTCTAGTCCAGGGGTGGGCTGAAGCCTGGCCTTCTAGGTTTTTGAGTGTGGCCTTCCAATTAGTCCAAGTTTTACAGAACAAATCCTTTTATTAAGGGGATTAGTTCTATGAAGTTTGGATTCAGTCAAAGGGCCACACTTGAGGACCTAGAGGGCCTCATGTGACCTGGAAGCTGTAAGTTTCCCACCCCTGTATAGTCTGTTAGCTATCCCTGTCAGATTTGGGTAATATTAGAATTTTATGTGCATCATCAATGTCTTTATTGATTGATTTATATCAAAACATTGATATAAATTTTAAACAGCATTAGGCCAAATTGCTAAGGTACTCCAATGGATACTTCCTGCCCAATTGACATTGAAACATTCATGTTCATTTTTTTCAGTTCAGCTATTTAACCAGTTCTGAATCTAATTATAATATCTCTCTATATTTTAGATAAGATTAGTATGAGATATTTATCAAATGCTTTATTGAAATCTAAGGAAACAATATCTAATGTATTCCCTTGATCTACCAGTTTGGTAGCTATATCAAAAAATGAAATGGAGTTCATCTGGCAATACATGTTCTTAAGAAAGCCATTTGAAATTGCTGCTTTCAAAAGGGAGAGATAGAATGTGGTAAATTATCTCACATAAAATAGACAAGAAAAGTGGAGGAGAAGTGGGGGAAGGTGAGAGGGAATGAGTGAATCTTACTCTCATCGGATTTGGCTTAAGGAAGGAATAACATACACAATTGGGTATGGAAATCTATCTTACTCTTCAGGAAAATAGGGGAGAAGGGGATAAGAGAGGGTGGGATGATAGAAGGGAGGGCAGATTGGGAAAAGGGGTAATCAGAAGCAAATAGTTTTGAGGAGGGACAGGGTAAAAGGAGAGAATAGAATAAACGGGGGGTGGGATAGGATGAAGGGAAATAGAATTAATTTTTTACAACATGACTATTATGGAAGTGTTTAGCAAGGCTACACATGTACTGTATCGAGTTACTTGCATTCTCGATGAGGTTGGGTAGGAGAGGAGGATGGGAGAGAATTTGGAACCCAAAATTTTAAAAACAACTGTTAAAAATTGTTTTTACATGCAACTGGGAAATAAAATATACAGGCAATGGGGGATAGAAATCTATCCTGCCCTACAGGAAAATAGAAGGAAAAAGGAATAAGGGGTTGGCGTGTGATGGAAGGGAGGACAGATTGGGGAAAGGGGTATTCAGAATGCATGCAGTCTTGAGGGAGGGGGAGGGGTGAAACAGGGAGAAAATTGAGAACTCAAAATCTTGTGGAAGTGAATGTTGAAAATGAAAAATAAATTAATTAAAAAAATGAAAATACTGCTTTCATTGCTTAGATCCTTTTCTTTCACCCAGTAGAGCTAAAAAAACAAAAAACAAAAAACAAAAACCAAAACCAACCAACCAACCAAAAAAAAAACAAAACAAAAAAACAGCCACTCATATTATTCTTAGAGCTTTCCCTGAAGTAGTTTCAGCTCTTTTTCAGTTTTAACATCACCAAGTAGAGTCACATAGTACATTTATATATATCCTCTATTATATGCCTTTGCTTCCATCTTCTGCACATGTTGAAAAATTTGAGTTGGTTAATGAGTTCCCTGTGTATCCACATTGATTTATTTGAGCACTTCACAATTTCCCCTTTTAATTGGAATGATTTACCTTTGTGACTTCAGAATTTCATTTCATTTATTAGTTTCCCATTCTTCTGGGTCTGAACTCCTTATACAATTTTAGCCTATGGCGTCCTATTTGTTATTTCCTCTCAAGCCTTCAAAACCTGTTGTCCTAAAATCTAGGGTTCATTTCAGACCATGCATGGTTTTTCTCTTCTAAGACAAGTTTAGTACTTTTCTATCTACCCTTCCTTTAGGGAATAAATCCATTCTTCCTTAATAGGCAGCATTGGGGCAGCACCCTGACTGTTTATAGGCACATTTGATTTCAGCAGGGCTTGAAAAATATCTCAGAGTGCAGGAGTCTGAGACATAGCCTTAGTTATGCTGAATTAGAATGACATTTCAGGGTGAAAGTAGGAATGTACCATAGAGTTACCAATTTCCAACAGATCCCATATATATATATATATATTTTTTTTTGGTGAGTCAATTGGGGTTAAGTGACTTGCCCAGTCACACAGCTAGTGAGTGTTATGTGTCTGAGGCTACATTTGAACTCAGGTCCTCCTGACTCCAGGGCCTGTGCTCTATGCACAGTACCACCTAGCTGCCCCTCCACCCACTATGTATCTTTCAATAAACATCTTAAGGGTGCCCTGTGGATCATTTCCAGAACCTCATAATTCAAATTCAAGCATGGACTGACTAGTCTATTAGAAAATAAAATGAAATTGGACTGGAAAAGTAGGTGGGAGCTAGATCATGAAGGGCCTGAAATACTGTGATGAAGAATTTGTATTTAGTTGATTTTAAGTGTTTTAAAATACACTGAGATGCTTTAAGTGTAAGAGTGGTGTAATTTCTTGGACTTTGTCTTCGTCAGATAACATTTAGAGTGCAGTGATTCATTCTGTGTACATTTTTGGAAGGATGCTAACACCCTGAAAGGGAATAGGAGAAAGGTAACCTCTATAGTGAAATTCCCAGACAGTATGCCATATGAGGATCAGTTGAATGAACTGGAAATACTTAACATGCAACAGAGAAAACATGGAGGAATGTGAATGTTGATTTCAGTATTTTAAAGGCTGCCATGTAGAAGAAAGGTAAGGATAGTTCTATTTGTCTACAGAAAGCAGAACAGGTAACAAGGGGAGGAAATTAGGGAGAAGAATTTCATTCAGTGTAAAGAATAACTTTCCAATATTTTGGAGCTATCCAAAAATGAAAAGAGATGACACAGAAGATAGTGGTTTCCACTTTATCTGAACTTTTCAAGTGAAGGTTGGATGATCATTTGTTCAGCTTTTTATAGAGGGCTGTCTTTGTTAGGCACAGGCTGTACTAGATGACCTCAGAAATACCATCAAGCTTTGACTTTCTAGGAACTTAGATTTTGCCAAGACCGTAGAGTTATGAATTCCACCACTAACTCATATGATGGACTGGTTGGCAAGGGTAGAGATTGATATGCACAAAATTAAACTGGTGTTGGGAGTGGAGGGAGATATAACCTGGTGTGGACTTGAAATGTGTGTGTGTGTGTGTGTGTATGTAAATGAGAGAGAGAGAGAGAGAGAGAGAATAGAAGACAGTCTTTTGAATCTAGACTTGTCTGTATGAATAGTTGGTTACACTCTTTGGGTTTACCTGCTGCAGTACCCCTACATTTTTTCCAAAGGTTTGTGAATTTGATGTTTGCAGACTTGCTGAACTAGATGTTGGTAATTTGTTGTGATGATATCCTCATCCTTTACTATAATATCCAGAATCCTGAATTGAAATGAATCATTATCCAGTACTTATTTCAGCACTAAGTTTATGTTAAAATAGGGGCTGATATCAGATGGAAAAGGGAGTGGAATTCTTAGGTCTTATGGAGATTATGGATCCTCACAAAATAGAGACAACTTCAGTAGGAAATCCATATGTCTTCTTCCTTAAGTGAATGGGCAAGGAGATTGTGGCAGGAGAGGTATGTAAGTTGAGGCCCAGGGAACTGGGGTTAAAGGTTTGATGGGGACCCTCTGTAAGAACATGAGGATTAAAAGGTCTTTTAACAACCAGACTTTGAGAAAAGAACACATTTTCTTTTTACCTCTGCACAATTATGGGCAATTTATATTGCTATTCAGCCTCAGTTTCCTCATCTGTAAAATGGAAACAACAGTCCCCATATTTCTTCCCTCACAAAGTTGTTACAGAGAACATTCTTTATAAACTGTAAAATGCTAAAGAAATCTGATTATTATTATAATCTCTGACTAGTAGCAAGAAGTCAGACTGACAGTAGTGTTTTTTAGAGAGAATTTGTCAAGATTAAGACACTTTCAGAAAATTGCACCTCTGAGTGCTTGGGGCTGATCTTAAAAGCTGTTCTATCCTGGCAACAGCTGTTCTGGAGAAAGGAAGATGGGGATTTTCTCCATGGACTTTTGATAATTATGTTTCTTTCCAGGCCAAGCAAGCTCTCTGGAATTTGATATTCCCTTTAGCAGAATAGTAATAACAACTCACATTTCTAGAGCACTATCCTCAAAACAACCCCATTTTAGAGATGAGTACACTGAGACTCAGAGAGGAGAAGTGACTTACCCTAAATCATAAAGTTAGCATGTGTTATGGCCTCAATTTGAACAATCCTGAGTTCTAAGTTCTGTCCTCCATCCAGTGTTCTTCTCGCTATGCCATTCTGCAGCTCTTGAAGAAGGCTCTGGGGTTCAAAGGCAGAAGATGATAAGAAAATAATAGGCTCATGGCACCTATGGACCACTTCTCATTGTTATCCAAATTTAATTCTTATAAGCCTCCTGTGAGCAAGGAAATGTGGCATAAAACTGCCTGTATGCTGCACGGAGGTCTCTCTCCTGTCATCTCCCCATCCGTTTCCTGAGACTTGAAACTCAAAGCCAGCTGCTCTGAGCATTAGATAAATGCCTGGATGTGAGGAAATAGTGTTTTCAATGAGGGAATAGAGTAGCAGGCAGATTTGCATCCCACCTGGGATGCATTCTAGCCTCACCTTAGGGTTTGGGGTCCATTGCATTACTAATTTTGTTAAACACTCATAAAAAAGCCTTATGATTGATAGAGACCTCGTAGGGTATCTAGTCCACTTGATACCTGAGTAGGTATCAATCCCTTCTATAATTACCATGAAAAATGGGCTCTATTTGAAGACTTTTAGAGATGGGGAAGTCACCAGCTACCACACAAAGTATTTCAGTTCTGGACTACTCTACTTTTTGACGATTGTTGTCCTTACATGGAAGTGAAAATTACCTTTGCAGTTTTCTACTCATTGTCCCTAGTTATGTCCTTTGGGGAGGTCAAGCTGAACAAATTTAGTCCCCCTTTTCTATGGCACCCCTTCAATATTTGAATTTATATATAAATCCTATCTTCTAAGGTCTCTCCTTGGCTTGATATTTTCTAAGATTCCTTCTAAATTTGGAATTTAATATATTGGGCTCTAAACTCCCTCCCAGCTCTGGGGTTCCGGGTTCTGTGTTGTGTGGCCCATTCCTAAAGTGCAGGACTGACCACTTTACCCACCTGCTCCCTACTTAGTGAATTTCAGTGGCTCTCTATGGTTAAATATAAAGCTCTTCACAGTTGGATCCCACCCTGTTTTTCTACATTTGTTGCGCATTACTCCTTTTCATTTACTATGGGATCCAGCCAAAGAGTCCTTTTTCCCATAAGACACCCTTCTGGTTTATCTGCCCTGCCTGGAGTGCACTCCCTCCCCACATTCTCCTTTTGGAATCCTTGATTTCCTCCAAGACTCAGCTCAGTCATCACCTCTGTACAATGTCTTTCGTGACCCCACCTACAACTGATGCTGCCTCCTCAAGACTTGCCTTGTATTTGTTTTGTAGATGCCTATATGTGTGACTACTGTCTCTCTTTTGTTCTTGGATTCCCAGAGCCTAGCACAGAAACAGAAACATAGAAAGTGCTTAACAAAGCTTGTTGGTTGATTGAGTCCATCTTCCCCCTAAGTCTTCTCTTCTCCAAGCTAAACAGCCTCAGTTCCTTCACCTGGTCCTTATATGGAATGGTTTCAGTCAGTCAATCAACAAGCATTTAGTAAGCATTTATTTTGTGCCAGACACTGTTCTGAGTGCTGGGGGGTACTCCCTGGATCCATTCTTCACCTCTCAATTCTTCAGAACCCAACATCCTAACAATGCTTGTAGTTGCCATGATTTTGCCAAATCAACATGGTGCTATTGTGATTGGTTGCATCATAGATCAACTCTCCCAGCCAGGAAAATTTTCTTAATGGCTTACAATATTACAAATACAATACATCATCAAGGTAAGAGCTAACATCATTCTCAAACTTCAATTATGACTGATTTCCAGTAGGAAAATCCAGGAGTTTTTTTTGTTTTGTTTTGTTTTGTTTTTGTCTTTCTATTCCTAGTACTTTCAAATAGTAGGTACGCTGTGGTGTAGTGAATAGAGTGTTGGATATGGAGTTGGGAGGAATAGGGTTCAAATCCTGCCTCTGAAACTAACTCATTGGATGACTCTGGGCAAATAATTTAATCTTTTCTACACTGCAGTTTCCTCATCTGCTGGACTCGATGGTATCTAAGGGTACTTCTAGATCTAAATCAATTATCGTAATGCTTGTTGAATTAAGTTGGATTATAGAGTGCTCCTTAGATACTCTAGAAGGTCTTTGTGAGCTGCTGTGCACTCCCTCCCAAAACAGCCTAGAGGCTAACCTACAGACAAGCTCTCTGAACCTCCTGTCGAAATTTGTTAGGACCAATCAGAGCTTGCATCTAATGGTACAGCTGGCAAGAGCCCCAGGGTTGAGATCCCAACTACTTAGTCTTAGCAGAATAACCCATGATAATAACAACAGCTACAATAACAATAATAATAACCCAGTAAAAGCTAGCCTGTAACATGTGTCTTGAGATTGTATGTGTGTGAGAACATGCAAAAGCACAGGGGTAGGGATAGAAAATAGCAAAGAAAAAGAATGACAGCCAAAGTGGAGCTTAATAGTGGAGACTGTGTACTCTAAAATGGCTGTAATAGCTGGGAAGGCCTGGATATTTGCTGATTGGGTTAGCATCCCCTTGATAATGTGATGAAACTGCACCTGTAAATCTAAGAAATAGATGGAGTAGCACAGGGTTGTAGTTTGACTCTGCAAGGAACTGTCTGCTGATCAGCCTGCTTTGGAAGACAGTGGAGCAAGTGGTGTTCTTTGTGTGCTAGCACCAAAAGAAGGCAAGATACACACTAACAGCTTACCTTCTGGAAATGATTCCTTAAAGAAGGCACTGGTCACTAAAGCAGGAAAACCATAAGGGCATGAAATAGGCTGAAGATATGAATGCTTCTACTATGAACCAGGACTGCATAATACACAACTGAACACAGTCTTGTCAGTTACAGGGAAGGACTTTGTATTTCTTTTGTTAGAGATCCTCAGCTCCAAGTTACTGTACATTGTGTAGCAGATCAATTTCATCCCAAAGCCTAGATCATATGAAATAAGAGCTGAAATCAAGGAATTACTTAAATCTAAAGTACCTGAAGGCATTGAAAAAAATCTACACTAATCACACACTCCAAAGGTACTATCTCATAATGAAATAAATCGTGAAAATAATGTTAATGTCTTAAATGATTTTGAAAGAGAAATGGAAATATATAGAGTAGAATTCCAAAAAGCTCTATTTGAGTTTGATGACACTAATCCTACTAACAGGTCAATAACACCAAAACAGGAATCCCCAAAAGTTGATTTCTACTTCAACGATTATGGAAGAATTTATTCTCCCATAATATTTGGAAGAGAGTATAGACGTATTTCAGAAACTGCACATAGTGATATATGCTGTGTCTACTTGTAAGCAAGTATGGGAGAAAAGAGGGAGCTATTTAGGAGTACACCTAAGGGAAGGAGTCAAAACTATTAAAAAGAACTATTAAAGATTTGTGGAAAGACATTTGAAGATTATTTCAGTATAGAGCTGGTACTGATAGTAGAAAACTTTACCCCCATATCACTTGATTAAAAGCAACAAAAAGTGGGGGCAGCTAGGTGGTGTAGTGGATAGAGCACTGGCCATGGAGTCAGGAGGACCTGAGTTCAAATTCAGCCTGAGACACATAATATTGCCTAGCTGTGTGACTCTGGACAAGTCACTTAACCCCAATTGACTCACTAAAAAAAAAAAAAGCAACAAAAAGTGGATAGAGCACTGGCCCTGGAGTCCGAGGACCTGAGTTCAAATCTGGCCTCAGACATGTAACACTTACTAGCTGTGTGACCGTGGGCAAGTCATTTAACCCCATTGCCTAGCCAAAAAAAAAAAAAAAAGCAATGAAATGGAAGCATGCAGAATGACATTCAGAAATAAAAGTTTATTAGAAATTCTTGATAATCTTAATCACAATTGAAAGTCAGAAAGAGTCAAAACAGTACAAAGAACAAAATGAACAATTTAAACTTTAATCAAAACCTGTGCTGTACAGACTTGAGAAGCAAAAAAAAATAGGTAGAGGTTCTTAACCTGGGGCCCAGAAACTTACATTTTTTTGACAACTGTATGTCAACTTAATTAGTTTTTTCAAATCCAATGTATTTTATTTTATGCATTTAAAAACATTATCTTGAAAAGGGGTCCACAGGCTTCACCATGCTGCCAAAGAAGTAAGTCCACCACATATGAAAAGGTTAAACCTTTATAACAGGTGCTGTGGATGGGTTTTTTCTCATGCAGGTTTTATATATATGAAATGTTTGTGTCCATATTGGGCTATTTAGATGTGTCTTGAAGGGAGGCATGAATAAAAGTCTTTAGAGTCTCTGCTGCCCTTCCTCCTCCAGGGAGACTTTGATCCCTTCCAGGAAGGGAAACAAGAAGTTGGAGTCAAAAGCTTGCCACTCTGTCCTTTTCCAGGCCAGAATTACATCTATCTGCCCCCTAAATATTATCAGTCTACTGCAGGGGTGGGGGACCTGTGGCCTCGAGGCCACATGTGGCCTTCTAGGTCTTCAAGTGTGGCCCTTTGACTGAATCCAAATTTCATGCCTTAATAAAAGGATTTGTTCTGTAAAATTTGGACTCAATCAAAAGGCCACACTTGAGGACCTAGAAGGCCACATGTGGCCTCAAGGCCATGGGTTATCCACCTTTGGTAAGGGAAATAAATTTTAGCCTCAGACTGAGATATCCCTTAATAGGGAAGGAATACTCTTAGCACAATCGGCTCCCTTCTCACCAAATGACAATTGCACAATGAACACATGGAGCAAATAGCAAATAAGCCCATTTATCCAAACTGATAACAAACAGAAATCAGAGAAGTAATATAGATGAGACTATACCAGAAAATATACAGAGAGAAGGCACTCTCCAACTGGGAGTGAAATATCTTAGTTCAAGCAAAAGAGAGAATATCTCAGATTTCACCCAAGGGAAAATTCTCCAATCTCTAGCATACCAAGCTGGGGATAGGGACACGATTGAGACACCAGCTTCTCAACTTGTCAGCTTCTTCCCAGAGTCTTTTTCTTCAATCAGTAATCATATGTGTTCTCTCTCAAAGCTGAAATACAGTAGGTCAGAATCTCTCTTCTTTCTCAAGTTTTACTAACTCCACCCTTCATGAAGGTACAGAATATTGAGTAACCAATCTCCACCAATAAGGAGGCTTTGGCAGATAGGCTTTTAGCCATGGGTTACACTCTGAATTGAAAGAAAGAGTCCTCCAGAAAGGAGGATGTAGAAAACTTTTGGTCATCTCTGTGATTGAAAAAAGTCCAGCACAACCATAGTACAAGCTGACTTATACTAAAAATGCAAAACTTTAATGCCATTAATATAATGAATGTCAGAGCAATTATACCAAGGGAGATGACTGAAACTCTAGATTCCTTATAAAACTGGGAAGTGGCAGGTCCAGATAGATCCATCATCATTGGCTTGAGATATATTTCCCAATGGTGCATGAATTGCTAACGATGCATTTTAGCACCCTCCTCTCTCATGCAAACTAATCCCAACTTTTTTTTAACAAAAGACATCAAATAATTATTAACAAAATATTAATGACATTAACAATTGACTAGCACCACTTGATAGCACTGATGTTAAGCTGTGAACCTTTCCCTTCCCAAGTTCAACCCCCACTACCCTGTTATCCTATTTCAATAAGGTGAAGGGTATCTACTGCTAACAGTAGTGATGTCTCTGAAATTTACAGGAAATAAGATCCAAGAAAATAATGAATAACAGATGTATCCTCAGCTTTCCATACAAAAATAAGCAATGTACGAGTGGCAAGTCATATGATCTAGAGATCTCAATTTCAGGGGGGCAAATTTGATGTCACAGATGTCAGTTAGTTTTGGTGGGATGGAATCCATGACTGGAATATAGTTCTGAAAGAACCACACATGTTACATATTATAGCATACTGTGTGTATTCAAATGTTTTTCATCTGTGTCTGACTCTCCATAACCTTATTTGGGATTTTCCTAGCAAAGATACTGCCATTTCCTTCTCTAGCCAATTTTATAGATGAAGAAACTGAGGTAAACAAGGTTAAGTGACTTGTCCAGATTTCAGCTCAGGAAGAGGAGACTTTTTCTTCTTCTTCTTCTTTTTTTTTTTT
>NW_020954548.1:29628678-29642723 GCF_900497805.2 Vombatus ursinus
AAAGAGGAGTCTTCTTGACTATAGCCCTAGCACACTATATACTGTACCGCCTAGCTGCCTTGTTGTATAATATATAATATATAAGTAACATTATATATGCTTCAAGAGTAATAATGATTGTAAACATTTATGTACAGTTTTAAGATTTGCAAAGTAATTTACAAATATCTCATTTTATCCTCATAACAATCCTGAGAAAGAGGTGTTATGATTTTCCTCATTTTAAAGATGAGGAAACTGACGTAGACAAAGAGGCTAAGTGAACTTGCTCAGGGTCACACACATAGGAAGTGTCTGAAGCCAAATGTGGACTCAGTTTTTCTTGATGTCAGGACCAGCACTCTTTCTGCTGCACTACCCATCTGCCTAACCAAATTAACTGAAAGTTGGAATGACTCTGCAAATGGGACCTGAAGCAGCAATCACCTCTACAACATCCTTAACAACTGTCACTTAAAAATCTCCAGTGACAGGATCTTTTTCTCTGTGGTGTAGTGGGGAAAAAAAAGATTGCAAATGCATGGGCAGTCATTATAGCCAGATTAGGGGAAAATTGGTTAAGATTCTTGAAGACTGTAACTCAGCAATTCTGTACTAAGTGAGTGTTGGATTTTACCTATCATTCTTCTGAAAGCCTTGAAATCTGCTCTTCCAGAGTCTATAGGGCATGTCACCCTATGCCCAGCTTTCTTCTTCTTCTCTCTAACAAATTCTAACAGGAAGTTGCCATTTCTCACTACAGTTCCTATCATTTCAACAAGTACCTTAAATTCTAGTTAAATTTTCTTAGAAAAACAAAACAAAACAAAACTTCTGTGAGAATGAGTTAAAGAAAGTGGAAGAGAGAGATATACCTGTGGTAGCAAGGAGAATTTGGAGAATGCCAGGGACCAAATATAAACTGGTGACTTCTAGAGAGAGAAATAGCAGGGAATTATGTCCCTAAAGTTTTGAGGTATGGGGGCAGGGAGGAAGAGAGATTGTTACTGGGACTTGGGATTAGCTAAGAATAAATGATCTTCAACTATTTCAGATATTTCGGTGGCACCCCAATCTAAGCTTTTCTTCTGTACGTATTGACCTGAGTGGGATGCATGTACTGTTTGCTCTCACTTCTTGACTCCCAATGACAATTTCTCCTTCCCAACCATGGCCTTTCCTTACCATTCTGTGAATGTGGTATAATGTTGAGTTCAGAATGAAGAAAACTTGGATTCAGATATAACCTATCAGCTGTTGAACCTAGAGGAAGTTATTTCAGTTCTCTGAGCCTCGGTTTCCTCATCTATAAAATGAGGATGATAATACTTGCACTACATAGCCAATAGTTTGGCTGTGTGGCTCAAATTATGTAAAACATTTTGTGAGCCTCAAGTCACAATAGAAATGCCTACTATGATTGCTTTCACTAGTCTATTTGCTTAAAAAAAATGTACAGTTCTATACTTGTGACCACTATATGATTTCATTTTGTCTCTGATGCCAAGACTGCTTTGTCTCTCTTTCTAGTTGCTTTCACTTATTGTTGGTAAACCCCCTGGATTCCATTTTCTCTTGCATGCCATTTGAGTAATCAAATCTACAGGTGCTCATAAAGGCTTCCTGGGAGTGCCATGTGATTGGTTATCAGATGGAGTAATAGATGACTGACTGTTTGTGAGTTCAGAAAATGCCTGAGTACTTAGATCATCAATAAGAACAGGTACAGGCATAAACAGCTGGGAGATGACTTGATTAAAGAACACTGGACTCAGTGTCATGTATCATAAGATCATAGAGTATAAGAACAGTGGAGACCTTAGAGATGACCCAATTCAACCCCTCTATTTGGCAGAGGAGGAAACTGAACTTCAGAGAGGCAGTGACTTGCCCAAGGTCATACAGGTTATAAGTGGCAGAGTTCTGATTTGAACCCAGGCCATACTCATAGAATTTCATCACTATATGAGACCACAGTGTCCACCTAATCTAACTCAAAACTGAAAAATAATCTACTTTACTTTCTGCTTAAAGACTCCCAATGAGGTGAAACTTATGTTTTCCTGGGGCAGACCATTCTACTTTGAGAAAGCTATAATTGTGCCTAAATTGCCTCTTTGAAGCTACCCTCTACTGCTTTGAGCCCTAAGAAGTTGTTTTGCTTGACTGTGCCTATTTGTTACAAGGATTTAGTTTTTCTTTCTTTTTTGTGGTTGGGTAGGAGATGTGCAGAGGAGAAAAGTAAATGCTTGTTAAAAAAAAAAACTCCATTGACTTCCTTAAAAAAAAATTGATCCTAAAAAAAACAACAAAAAAAATTGATCCTCATAACATTATGGGGTAGGTACTATATTAATGCAACTTTACCGATGAGGAAACTGAGGTTCATTGAGATTACGTAGCAATTTCAAGGTCACACAACTAGTAAATAACCAGAATTCCAACTCAGATTTTCCTGATTCCAACTCCAGTTATCATAAAAAGAAAAATAGTTCATCAAAACAAGCCAACACTTCAAAAAAGTCTGATATTATAGGTTGCATTCCACATCCATAGGCTCTCACCTCTGCTAATTATCATACTGTTTCTTTTGGGCCAAGCTTCATCATTATAATCTCCCATTCAGTTTCCTCTTTTTTTTAAAAAAAATATTTATTTATTTTCAACTTTCATTTTTTTAAATTTTGAGTTCTGAATTCTTTCCCTTCCGCCTACCTCCCACCCATTGAGAAAGCAAGAAATGTGATGTCAATTATAAGTGTGAAATCATATAAAATATATTTCCATATCACCAATGTTGCAAAAAAAGCAAGAAAAATAAAATGAAAAAATTATGCTTCAATTTGCATTCAGACTCCATCAATTTTTTCTCTGGATGTGGATAGCATTTTTTATCATAAGTCCTTTGGAACTGATAGACCTCTGGAGAAAATTGCATGGGAATAAAAAAAGAGTATACCTTTTTATCAGCTGTACATGACACTTTCACAAAAATTGACCATGGTATTAGGCATAAAAACTTCACAACTAAATGCTGAAAAGCATGAATATTAAATGTATCTTTTTCAGATCATAATGCAATAAAAATTATATTCAACAGAAGGCTATGGAAACCTAGATTAAAAATTAATTGGAAACTAAATAATATAATCCTAAAAAATGGATGGATCAAAGGACAAATTATGGAAACAATCAATTATTTCATTAAAGAGAATGACAGCAATGAAACAATATACCAAAATTCATTGGATGCGGCCAAAGTAGTACATAGGGGAAATTTTATGTCTCTAAATGCTTTTGTCAGTAAAATAGAGAAAGAGCAAATCAATGCATTGGGCATAAAATTAAAAAAAAAACTAGAAAAAACACAAATTAAAAATCCTCAATTAAATATCAAATTAGATACCCTGAAAAATCAAAAGAGAGATTGATAAAATTGAAGGCAAGAAAATCAATGAACTAATAAATAAAACTGGGAATACATTTTTTTGGGAAAAAATAATGTAGATAAAACATTAGTTAATTTGATTTTAAAAAGAAAAAGGAAAACCAAATTACAAGTTTCAAAAATGAAAAGGATGAATTCAGCACTAATAAAGATGTTATCAAATCAATTATTAGAAGCTATTTTGCCCAATTATATGCCAATGAATCTGACAATCCAAGTGAAATGTATGAATATTTACAAAACTATAAATTGCCTAGATTAATAAGAGAGGAAATAGAATATTTAATTAACTGTGTCTTAGAAAAAGAAGTTGAGCAGACCATGAACAAGCTCCCTAAGTAAAAGTCCTCAGGACCAGATGGATTTATGAGTGACTTCTACCAAAAATTTGAGAACAATTAATTCAAATACTATATAAAATATCTGGAAAAATGGGCAAAGAATGAATCCTATCAAATTCCTTTTGTAGCACAAATATGATGCTGATACCTAAACCAGAAAAATAAAAAAATAGAAAACAAAAACTAAAAGAAAAACAAAAAAAAATTTCCTTAAGGAATATTGATGCAAAATTTTAAAATAAAATACTAACAAGTAGATTACAGCAGCATATTGCAAAGATGATACACTATGACCAGGTGAGATTTATAGTAGGAATGCAGAACTGGTTCAATATTAAGAAAACTGTTAGCAGAATTGATCATATCAGTAACAAAAACAACAAAAATGACAGGATCATCTCAATAGATGCAGAAAAATATTTTGACAAAATACAACTCTTATTCCTGTTAAAAACAATAGAAAACACAGGAATTAATGAAGCTTTCCTTAAAATCCCAAGTATAATCTAAAACCATCAAGAGCCATTATCTGTAACAAGGATAAACTAGAAGCCTTCCCAATAAGAACAGGGGTGAAGCAAGAATGCCCATTATCATGATTATTATTCAATATTGTACTATAAATGCTAACTATAGCAATAAGAGAAGAAAAAATTAAAGGATTTAGAATGGGCAATGAGAAAACAAAATTATCACTCTTTGTAGATAATATGATAGTATACTTGGAAAATTCTGGAGAAACAACTAAAAAACTAGTTGAAACAATTTTAGCAAAGTTGCAGGATATAAAATAAACCCATGTATATCATCAGCATTTCTATATGTTACCAACAAAGTCCAACAGGAAGAAATAGAAAAATAAATTTCATTTAAAATAACTGCAGACAATATAAAACACTCGGGAGTCTACCTGCCAAAATGAATCCAGGAACCATATGAACCCAATTATAAAACACTTTGTACACAAAACAATTCAGATCTAGACAATTGGAGAAATGTTAATTGCTCATGGGTACACTGAACCAACATAATAAAAAATACATTTCTACCAAAACTAATTTACTTATTCAGTGCCATACCAATCAAACTACAGAAAATTAATTTATAGAGCTAGAAAAAAAAGTAACATAATTCAACTGGAAGAAGGAAAGGTCAAGAATATTAAGGAAATTGATGGAAAATATGTGAAAAAAGCAACCTGACAGTACCAGATCTCAAACTATATTACAAATTTGAAACCATCAAAACAGTCTAGTACTGGCTAAGAAAGAGTGGTGGATCAGTAGAATAGATTAGGCACACTATATATAGTAACAAATGACCATAGTGATCTATTATTTAACAAACCCAAAGATTCAAGATTTTGGAACAAGAACCCACCATTTGACAAAATCTTCTAGGAAAACTAGAAAGCAGTTTGGCAGAAACTACATATAGACCAACATCTCACACTGTATACCAAGATAAGGTCAAAATGAGTACATGATTTAGACATAAAGGGTGATATTATAGGCAAATTAGAGGGACATAGAAAATTTTACCTGTCATATCTACAAATTAGGGGAAAATTTATGACCAAACAAGAGAGATAATGTTCTGGAATATAAAATGGGTAATTTTGATTACATGACATTGAAAAGGTTTTGCACAAACAAAGTCAATGCAACCAAGATTAGAAGGAAAGCAGAAAACTGGGGAAAATGTTTTTTTTTTTTTACAAATTTCTCTGATAAAGGCCTCCTTTCTCAAATATAGAAAACTGAGTCAAATTTGTAAGAAATACAAGTCATTCTTCAATTGATAAATGGCCAAGGGATGTGAACAGCCTGTTTTCAGACAAAGAAATCAAAGCTATCTATAGTCACTTGAAAACATGCTCTAACTCACTATTGATTAGAGAAATGCAAATTAAAACAACTCTGAGGTACCACTTCACACCTATCAGATCAGCTAAAAGAATAAAAAAGGAAAATGACAAGCTCTGGAGGGTATCTGGAAAAAAGGGATACTAATGTACTGTAGGTGAAGTTGTAAACTGATTCAACCATTCTGGAGAGCGATTTAGAACTATGCTTAAAGGCCTATCAAACTGTGCATACTCTTTGACCTCACAATACCACTACTATGTCTGTATCTCAAAGAGATCAAAGAAAAAGGGGGAAAATCTATATGTGCAAAAAATATTTATAGCAGCTCTTTTGTGGTAACAAAGAATTTGAAACTGAGGGGATGCCCATCAATTGAGGAATGATTGTTAAACCAATTGTGGTGTATGATTGTGATGGAATACTATTCTTCAATAAGAAATGATGATCAGGATGATTTCAGAAAAAGCTAAGAAAATTTATATGATCTGACACAAAGTGAAATGAGCAGAACCAGGAGAATATTGTACACAGTAAGGGCAATATTATATAACTATCAACTGTGAATAACTAGCTATTCTCAGCAATATAATGATGCAAGAAAATTTCAAAGGACTTATGATGAAAAATGCTATCTACCTCCAGAGAAAGAATTGACAGATCCTGATGCATATTGCAACATATATTTTTTACTTTCTTTATTTTACAATTTTTGCTTTCTGTTTTCTTTTACAACATGACTAATGTAGAAATATCTTTTGCATGACTTCACATGTATAATCTATATCAAATTGCTTGTCTTCTCAAGTAAGGGGAAGGAAAATGAGGGAAAGAGAAAATCTAAAAGTCAAAATTTCCAAAAAAAAGAATGTTAACTTTTTTATGCGTAATTGAAATATATTTAATGAAATGAATAAAACTATAATGGAGGGAAAAGGAAGTAAATAGTAGAGTTGGAAATAGTAATTTTCCCCCGATTCCCAGTTCAGTATACATTCTACTATACTAAATTGTTTTTTCAGCCCTAGGTTCTTTTTTTAAAATTAATTAATTAATTAATTTTTACTTTTCAACATTCATTTCCACAAGATTTTGAGTTCCAAATTTCCTCCCCATCTCTCCCCTCCCCCCAACTCAAGAAGACATGCATTCTAAACACCCCTTGCCCCAATCTGCCCTCCCTTCCATCACACATACCCCCTTCTTTTATCCCCTTCCCCTTATATTTAGGGCAGGATCTATTTCTATACCCTTTTGCCTGTATATCTTATTTCCCAGGTGCATGTAAAAACAATTTTTAACTTTTGTTTTTAAAACCTTGAATTCCAAATTCTCTCCCTCCCTCCCTCCCCACTCACTGTCATTGAGAAGGCAAGCAATTCAATATAGGCTATATGTGTGTAATCATACAAAACACTTCCATAATAGTAATGTTGTAAAAGACTAACAATAATTCCCTCCATCCTAACCTGCCTCCCCTTTGACCCTGTGCCTCCTTAAAAGTGTTTACTTCTGATTACCCCCTCCCCCAATCTGCCCTCCCTTCTGTCATCTCCCCCCCATCTCCTTCTCCCCTATTTTCCTGTAGGGTAAGATAGATTTCCATACCCAATTGAGTGTGCATGTTATTCCCTCCTTAAGCCAAATCCAATAGGTTCGCTCGTTCCCTTTCACTATATATATATATGTATATATGTATATATATGTATATATGTACATATGTATGTATGTGTGTGTGTGTGTATATATATATGTATGTATGTATATATGTATATACATATATCCCCTCCAACTACCCTAGTACTGAGAAAGATCTCATGAGTTACAAATTTCATCTTTCCATGTAGGAATGTAAACAGTTCAACTTTAATAAGTCCCTTATAATTTTTCTTTGCTGTTTATTTTTTTGTGCTTCTCTTGAATCTTGTATTTGAAAGTCAAATTTTCTATTCAGCTCGGGTCTTTTCGTCAAGAATGTTTGGAAGTCCTCTATTTCATTGAATGTCCATTTTTCCCCTGAAGGATTATACTCACTTTTGCTGGGTAAGTGATTCTTGGTTTTAATCCTATCTCCTTTGACCTCTGGAATATCATATTCCAAGCCCTCTCATTCCCTAATTGTAGAAGCTGCTAAATATTGCATTATCCTGATTGTGTTTCCGCAATACTTGAATTTTTTTTTTTGTGGCTGCTTGCAATATTTTCTTCTTGACCTGAGAACTCTTGAATTTGGCTACAATATTCCTAGGAGTTTTCCTTTTGAGATCTCTTTCAGGAGGTGATCAATGGATTCTTTCAGTTTCTATTTTACCCTCTGGTTCTAGAAGATCAGGGCAGTTTTCCTTGATAATTTCTTGAAAGATGATGGCTAGGTTCTTTTTTTGATCATGGCTTTCAGATGGCCCAATGATTTTTAAATTATCTCTTCTGGATCTGTTTTCCCGGTCAGTTGTTTTTGCAATGAGATCTTTCACATTGTCTTCTATTTTTTCATTCTTTTGGTTTTGTTTTACAATTTCTTGATTTCTCATAGAGTCATTAGCTTCCATTTACTCCAGTCTAATTTTTAAACAATTATTTTCTTCAGTGAGCTTTTGTACCTCCTTTTCCACTTGGCAATTCTGTTTTTTAAGGCATTCTTCTCCTCATTGGCACTTTGGACCTCTTATGCCATTTGGATTAGTCTATTTTTAAGGTGTTATTTTCTTCAGTATTTTTTGAGTCTCCTTTAGCAAGCTGTTGACTTGTTTTTCATGATTTTCTTGCATCACTCTCCTTCCTCTTCCTAATTTTTCCTCTACTTCTCTTACTTGATTTTCAAAATCATTTTTGAGCTGTTCCATGACCTGAGATCAAGTCATATTTTTCTTGGAGGCTTTGGATGTAGGAGCTTTGGCTTTGCTGTCTTCTGGTTGTATGTTTTGACTTTCTTTGTCACCAAAGTAAGATTCTATAGTCTGAGTTTTTGGCCTCTGTTTGCTTATGTTCCCAGACAATTACTTTATTTTTTAACTATTTGTTAAGATAGGACTATGCTTCCACTGTGGAAGGTATACTGTTCCAAGCTTCAGGGGTTTTGTGCAAATGTTTTCAGAGATACTTTTCAGAACCTGTAAATTTTCAGTTCTCCCAAGGTGGTATGATCAAAGGAAATGTGTTTACTCCTTTCCTGGCCTGTGCTCTGGTCTATGAGTGACCACAAGCACTCTTTTCTGCCTTGGAACTGTGAGGAGAATGACCTTTCCATAGCTGCTACAAGCTCCACCACGCCAGCACTACTCCTCACCCCAGAGCCGCTACCCAGGTCTGTGACCCTGAGCCAAGAACAAGCAAAGCAACAGAATCCTGCCTCAATGCCAGCAAAGAGATACCTGCAATCATCTTCTTATCATCAACTTGATTCCCTCCACCATCCATGGGTTGAGAGCTCTGGAAGCAACTGCTACTGCTGTGGCCACCACCCCAAGGCTGTTCTAGGGCCAGGGCTGCACCACACTTCTCTCTCACCTAGGTCTGATAGACCTTTGTTACTGACCTTGTAAGTTGTATTTGGCATTTGTGTATTGAGAAGTCTGGAAACTGCCACAACTTCCTTGATTCAGTCCCCTGAGGGCTACTCTGGGTTTGCTCTGGCCCCATCATTGCCTGCATGGCCCATACTGAACTGTGCTTCTCTCCCAGCTAGGTGCAACAGACCTTTACTATCAACCATCCAGGATGTCTTGGGCTGGAAATTTGTTTCACTCTGTCTTTTTGTGGGTCCTGCTGCTCTAGAATTTGTTTAGAGTCATTTTTTACAGGTATTTGGAGGGGGTTTGGGGGAAGACTCAAGCAAGTCACTACTTTTACTCTGCCATCTTGGCTCCACCCCTCTGCCCTAGTTTTAAAGCTTAGTTAATATAGTAACAACAACAACAACAACAGTAATAATAGTAAGAGTAATGCTTTACAAATATCTCATGCTTTCAACAACCCTGTGAACTAGGTGCTATTACTATTCTATTTTACTTAAGAGGAAACTAAGGGTAAGAGAGTGACTTTTCCAGGGTTACACAGCTAGTAAGTGTCTAAGGTCAGATTTGAACTTACGTCTTTCTAACTGGAGGTCCAGCACTCTATATACTATACCACCTGGATGCCTAATCAAGGTAATTAGGAGTTGAGATGACTCTTCAAGTAGAACCTAAAGGCAGAATCATCTCTACAGTATCCTTAACAAGTTTCACTTTAAAACCTCCAGTGACAGGACCTTACTATCTGTATAGTGGAAAGAATATTGAATTTAGAAATAGACCTGTGTTCAGTATCTCCAGTCTGTCTGATCTTGGGCACTTTTAAGTTATAGCAATTCTCAAAGTTTAAATTTCCTCATCTATATACTGAGAGGACTCGACTAAATGATCTCTAATGTTCATTATAACTCAAAAGTCTTATGATTATGTGTTCTTACGAGTCATCCCATTCCATTGTTGGATAGCAATAATTATTAGGAAGTTATTCCTTAAACTGATCATCGTCCTATTATAGATTGCAATTTTCATTACATTATGGTTTGTAACAAGATGTTTGCTTTCTGAAATATTTTTGACTTTTGAATTAATTTGTTCTTAATATAACCTTTGACATAATTTAACCTTAACATATGGTCATTTTGGGGGAAAGGTGTTATGCAATGCTAAAAATATAGTCTTCAGAATTTATATTTGTTCTAAGTTATCTGATTTTTACAATATTCTATAGATACCTTTAACTTCTTTCTTTATCATTCTGTTAGATTTGTTTGTCTGCCACCCTCCTCTATTTCATGGAAGACTTCATCTCATTCATATACATGATCTCTGGGAAGGACATTCAAGTCCTGAATAATTATTGATGTACTTTCTAGGTCTTCCTAAAATTCAGTGAAATTTACTTTTATTTATTTAGATGCTATACCACTCAGTGTATACAAGTTGACTATTATTATTGTTTTATATTTATGGTGCCTTTAAACATAATACAACTTTCTTGATTGACTCACTGCACTATATCTATTTTTCCTGTTGCTTGTCTGAGGTTATGGTTGCTATTCTTGCTTTTTATATTTTGTGGAAGAATAATAAATTCTACCACAACCTCTGGCTTTAATGTTTTATGTATCTTTAAGTTTAAGTATGTTTCTTATAAACAACATTTTTCTTTCTCTCTAGCCCATTCTACCACCCTCCTCCATTTTATGGGTGACTTCAATTCATTCACATTCATGTTTATGAATTTTAAGTTTGTTTCATTTTTCCTTCCTCACATACTGTTATAATATGACTTATGCTTTACCACTTTTTCTCAGCCTTGACTCAAACCACTTAGTCTTGCCCACTTGTACTTCCTTTAAAAGTAATTCACCTTAGGTAGCTATTGAACTTGTGGCTATCGACTACCTGAAGTCCCCTCAGATATCAATGTTTGCTTCCTAGTCCTCAGGCAGTACTCCATTTCATTATATTTCTTTCTCTGTATTTTAATTCTTTAATTAATTACTTAAAGAAAAAAACCCTTAACTTGTCTGGTCCAAGTTAAAGTAAGGCAAGACTCATTCTTCCCACCCTAACCTTACACACAGGAAATATGTAGATTATCCTTGGTCCTCCATTTTCCTTCCTTCTTTCATACATAAGCCTCTTAAGTTTTACTAACTCTTAAAAGTTTTGGAAACCCAAATCCATCTTTTAGGATTTAAACTTTTGCGTATCATGACTGTCTTGAGTTATCCAAATTTGTTTAGCTTTCTTGTGTTCCTTTTATTTGCAGTGTTGACCTTTTGAAGACTCTCCCTAGTTTTGGTTTTCTCATTATAAGTGCTTGAAAGTCATCAGTTTTGTTAAAAGTTCATTTTACCCCATGTAAGTATAAGTTATTATAGGAGGCAATTTTTTTTTCCTTCGGCTTTCAGTATATCTCTTTCAATATTTCCTTTTTTTTTTTTTTTGGTTGTGATCAATGCGTAATTTTACATAGCTATGAATGGAGTTTCTTGGCATGTAAAATGTTTCTTACTGGCTACATACAGCATTTTTTTTACTTGACATGGCAGCTCTGGAACTTGACAATTAGATTTCTGTGCATGTTACATGTAGCATTTCTCTCTGCTGGTGACCTCTGAATTCTTTTAATTAGCATTTGGTTCTCTGATTTCTAATCCTTCTAGACAATTTTCTTTTGTGATTTCTTGTATTATGGCATTCTGGTTCTTTGTTAATTTATTTTATCATGCTTTTCTGGGAATCCAATGATTATGGAATTATATCTTCATTTCCTATTTTCCAGGTCAATATTTTTGATAGTAGACAATTCATGCATTTTTCAAATTTGTAGTCTTTTTTTCTTAATATTTTTTCCAGATTAAATGTGAAAACAATTTTAGCATTCTTTTTTTTCAAATTTTGAGGTTCAAATTCTCTTCCACCCTCTCCTCTCCCACAATTGAAAAGGCAAGCAATTTGATATAGGTTAAACATGTGTACTCATATAAAATGTATTTCCATATAAGTTATTCTGTGAATGAAAACATAGACCAAAAAAAAAAAAAAGAAAGAAAGAAACATGAAGAAAGGTAGAGCCTACATTCAGGCTCTACCAATTCTTTTTCTGGAGGTGAACAGTACCTTTCATTATGAGTCCTACAGAATTGTTTTGGGTCATTGTATTGCTGAGAATAGGTAAGTTATTCATAGTAGATCATCGTATGATATTGCTGTTGCTATTTACAATGTTCTCCTGGTTTTGCTGATTTCACTTCAGTTCATTTAATTCTTTCCATGTTATGTTGAGAGCATACTGCTCATCATTTTTAAAGCACAATAGTATTCCATTCAATCATGTACAACAACTTATTCAGCAATTCCCCAATTTATGGACATCCTCTTAATTTTCAATTCTTTGCCACCACTAAAAGAACTGCGATAAATATTTTTGTACACATAGAGCCTTTGCCTTTTTGTTTCTTTGGGTTTTTTTAATCTTTTTGGGATGCATACCTAGTAGTGGTGTTGCTTGGTCAAAGGGCATGGATAGTTTTATAGCCCTTTGGGTATAGTTCTAAATTACTCTTCAGAATGAATTAGTATACAACTTCACCAATAGTACATTAGTGTTTTAGTTTTCCCACATCTCCTCCAATATTTGTCATTTTTCTTTTCTATCCCATTAGCCAATCTGATAGGTATGAGGTAGTGACTCAGAGTTGTTTTAATTTGCATTTCTCTCATCAATAGTTATTTAGAGCATTTTATATAGCTATCAATAGTTTTAATTACTTTGAAAACTGCCTGTTCATATCCTTTGACTATTTATCCATTTACCCTTTCCCCTCCTACTTTTCTGTATGGTAAGATAGATTTCTACACCTAACTGAGTGTGTATATTATTTCCATTTTGGGTCAATTCTGATGAGAATAAGGTTCATGTGATCCCCTCCCCACTTTCCCCATTTTCCCCATCACTGTAAAATCTCTTTTAGGTCTCTTTTATGTCAGAGAGTTTATCCCATTCTATCTCTCCCTTTCCCTTTCTCCCATCATATTCTCCTTTGTCTTCCATTAATTCTATTTATTTTATTTTATTTTATTTTATTTATTATACCTTCACCTCCAACTCACACTAGTGTCCTCTTTGTATACTCCTTCTAACTGTTCTAATAAGGAGAAAGTTTTTAGGAGTTATAATTTTTCCATTTAAGAATATAAAGTTTAACCTTATCATATCCCTTACGATTTCTCTTCCCTGTTTACCTTTTTATGCTTCTTTTGCATCTTGTATTTGAAAGTCAAATTTTCTGTTCAGTTCTGGTCTTTTCATCAAGAATGCTTCAAAGTTTTCTATCTCATTGGATATCTATTTCCCCCTTTAAGAATTATACTCAGTTTTTCTGAGTAGATGATTCTTGGTTGTAATCCTAACTCCTTTTCCCTCAGGATTATCATAATCCAAATCCTCTGATTCTTTAATGTAGAAGCTGCTAAATCTTATGTTATCCTAACTGTGGCTCCACGATATTTGAATTGTTTCTTTTTGACTGCTTGCAGTATTTTCTCCTTGATCTGGGAGGTCTGGAATTTGACTATAATATTCCTGGGAGTTTTCCTTGTGGGATTTCTTTCAGGAAGTAATCAGTGGATTCTTTCAATTTCTGTTTTACTCTCTGGTTCTAGAAGATCAGGGCAGTTTTCCCTCATAATTTCTTTTTTTAAAAAAATAATTTTTAGTTTTCAACAATCACTTCCATAAGTTTTTGAGTTTTAAATTTTCTCCACCTTCCTCCCCAGGATGGTGTGCAATCTGATATAGGTTCTACGTATATATTCCTGTTAAACATCTTTTCACATTATTCATATTGTAAAGAAGAATTAGAACCAATAGGAGGAACCACAAGAAAGA
>NW_020954548.1:29642798-29649786 GCF_900497805.2 Vombatus ursinus
ACCTTGAATTGCTGAGAAGGGCTAAGTCTATCAATGTTAGTCATCGTACAACGTGGCTGTTACTGTGTACAATGTTCTCCTGGTTTTGCTCACTTCACTCAGCATCAGTCTATATGAGTCTTTCCAGATTTTTCTGAAGTCTGCTTGTTCATCATTTCTTATAGCACAATAGTATTCTGTTACATTCATATACCACAACTTGTTCAGTCATTCCCCAAATGATGGGCATTCCCTCAATTTCCTTGGTAATTTCTTGAAAAATTATTCTAGGCTCTTTTTTGATCATGGCTTTCAGGCAAGACAATAATTCTTAAATTATCTTTCCTGGATATATTTTCCAGGTCAGTTGTTTTTCCAATGAGATATTTCACATTTTCTTCTATTTTTTTCATTCTTTTGGTTTCTTTTGATTGTTTCTTGATGTCTTATAAAGACATTAGCTTCCACTTGCTCAATCCTAACTTTTAAGAAATTATTTTCTTCAGTGAGCTTTTGTACCTCCTTTTCCATTTGGTCAATTCTACTTTTTAAGTAGTTCTCTTCAGTGAATTTTTGCACCTTTTACCATTTTGTCTAGTTTGTTTTTTTTTTAAGGCAATTGGGGTTAAGTGACTTGCCCAGGGTCACATTGCCAGTAAGTGTCAAGTGCTTGGTCTGAGGCCGGATTTGAATTCAGGTCCTCCTGACTTCAGGGCTGATGCTCTATCCACTGCACCACCTAGCTGCCCCAGCTCCTCTGTTTTTTAAGGTAATTGTTTCTTCCATATTTTTGTGCCTTTTTTTTTTTTACCGAGCTGTTGACTCTTTTTTCATGATTTTCTAGCATCACTCTCATTTATCTTCCCAGTTTTTCCTCTACCTCTCTTACTTGATTTTTAAAATACTTTTTGTGGTTTTCCATGACCTTAGATCAATTCACAATTTTGGAGGCTTTGGATGCAGGAATTTTGACTTCATTATTTTCTTCTGAGTGTGTGTTTTGATCTTCCTTGTCAGCATATTAACTTTCTATGGTCAGAACTTTTTCTGTTGTTTGCTCATTTTCCAGCCTATTTCTTGATTTTTAACTATGCTAAAGTGGGGCTCTGCTTCCCAAGTGGAGGGAATACTATACAAGCTCCAGGTTCTTTGTGCAGCTATTTTCAGAGGTAATCCTTGGGACCTGTAAGTTTTTGGCCTTTCCAAGGTGGTATCATGTAGGGAGAGGTGTGTTTACTACTCTCCTGTACTGTGCATTGGTTTGTGAGTGACCACAAGCACTCTTTTCAACCCTTGAACTGTGACCAGGGTCCCTTTCCCCTCTGGTTATGAGCTCTGCTGTGTTATTTCTCTTCCTTGCACTGGGACTAAGACCCAGGACTGCAACTCTGATCCAAATATAGGAGATGAAACAGAGTCCTGCCTCTGATGTCAGCAAAGGGATCCTTATAAATCTCTTTCTGACCCAGTGTCTGATCCTCTTACTGTCTGTGGCTAAGAGATCTTGAAACTACCCCTGCTGCCACTGATTCAGTCACCCAAAACCCTGCTCCTGGCTTGCTGGGACAGGGTTGGAGCTGTCATACCCTGTGCTGGACTGTGCTCCACTCTTACCCTGGTTCAACAGACCTTTTCTGCCAACCTTCTAAGTTGTCTTGGGCTGGGAAATTGTTTCACTCCATCTTTTTGTGGGTTCTGCTGTTCTAGAATTTGTTTTGAGTCATTTTAAAGGCATTTGGAGGAAAGGTTTGGGGGAGAGCTCAGGCGAGTCCCTGTCTTTACTCCACCATTTTGGCTTCACTTCCCAAATTTTGTAGTCTTTTGATGCTCTAGAACTAGAAAGGAACTTAAAGGTTGTATGATCCAGCCCCCGCCCATTTATCTATAAGGAAACTTAAGCCTAAAGAGCATAAATGGCTTGCTTAAGGTCATACAGATAGTAAGTGTCAGAGTTGGGAATTAAACCTAGGTCATTTGACTTAAAATCCAACATTCCTTCTATTTTACTATGCTTCCATTGTGAGTGGTCTCTCAATTACTCTTGGAGGTTTTGCAGACACTCAATATTTTTCCCCCTGGATTCAGGATGTATGGATTTATCCAATTTGACTACAGACTGATCTTTCCCCACCCCAATTCCTGATAAACTATATCTCTCCTCTGGGGATTTCAGTGGAATTTCATATAAAATTATGCAATAATTGTAAAAAAAGAACTCTTTAAACATACTATAAAAAGGAACAAAATTGAACATTAAATAGTTGATATGGACTATGTTCTTGTTGCTCTGCCTACTAGGAAGCTTAGCAATCCCTTTGGTTTGCAGGCAAGTCCCAAACCCAGAAGCTGGGTGCTCAGATTAGAATCCTCCCTCCCTTTATCTAAAGGCAAACCAAAATTCAGTGCTCAGCCTCCCCATTTTCTCTACTCTTAACCAGTCTCACAGGGAATTAACAGGGTCTATCCCCATGTTGTTTCACCCGTGTTCAAATTTCCTGGAGGGTTAATGTTTCACCAATTGAAATGATTCAGGAATCTATAACATCACTACCGGTCTCAGTTTTCTCCTCAAGGGCAACTCAATCCATTGACTCCATTGATCATCTGGATTGGACACTGAATCCCCCTCTAGGAGACCCTGTCTCCATGTGTTGTTATCTGCTACTCAGTCTACTCTGAGACACCTTCTATCATGTATATTCCCCCCTCTCCTTTAGCTTGCTCATGTCCAGGGAGCTCATACTCAATACTATTCTATTAATGTCTTAGGGATAAAGACAAGCTCTGCACTTTGTTATTTTATTGGTATAGAGAAGTCCCTGGTAAGGAAACTTCTTTTTACCAGTGTAGGCCCCATACCTTCTTTGCAGCTTATAGAGAGTTGCCTAGAGCATGTGACCTACAACACATGGGTCACACCCCAAACAAGATTAAAATGTAATTGAGAAATGCCTAACAAAATAAATAAAAATATAAGAAAACATAGATAATATTAAAACTGAGTCAATATATGGCCTATAGGGATCCTTATAAGGGTTTTAATGGTCTTGATTTCTATTTGGCTTTGACATCAGTGTCCTTGAGCACTGCAGAGAGGTTGTGACTTAAAATGAAGTCACAAGCTAGTATGTCCTTCCAGAATTTCCAGATCTTCTTGCAAAGCTGACTCTATACACTACTTAGTCCTTACTCCCATTTAGATAATTGCCATTGGATAATGGTTACATGGTCTAAAACTAGCTGACTGCCTCTGACTTGAGGCCCTTTTTGATTTTTCCTTTCTCTTTGATAAGTCCTACACACTAGCCCATGTCCTATGCCATTTCTTCTATGCTGTTTCAGACCACTGAATGAAAGACCTGTGATTCTGTAGTCAGAGGCCCCAGATTCAAATCCTGTCTCTGGCACTTAGTACTTGTTTAGCTTTGGGTAAGCCAGTTAAAACTCTCTTGGCTTCTTTTTGTGATTTTTCATAACCTGACACCAATTCACATTTTTGGAGGCATTGGATGCAGCAATTTTGACTTCTTTATCTTCTGAATGAGTGCTTTGATCTTTCTTGTCAGCATATTAACTTTCTATGGTCAGAATTTTTCCTGTTGTTTACTCATATTCCAGCCTATTTCTTGACTTTTAACTATGCTAAAGGGGGGCTCTGCTTCCCAAGTGGAAGGGTACTATCCCAAGCTTCAATACTATATCTATCATCTTGTGATTATGACTCCTGTGTACCAAGCATCCTTCCCTGTCCTCCTAGCTTAATACTCTTTCACCTTCAAGGCTAAAGGAGGAGGATAAGGAGGAGTATTGTGTTCAATGCTAAAAATTCTGAAACTCTGAGATAGGGAGTAAGTAAGAGAAGGATGGAACATTTGTAATTTTTAAGAAATTATATGGGAAGTATCTTACAGAAGAAATGTAGATTGGCAGAGCGTATGGAGATCTGACCTTGAAGTCAAGAAGACACAGGCTTATGTAACCCTGGGCAAATCACTGAGCCTCTTAGTGCTGACAGAACCAGATTAAAACATAATTGGTAATATTTAACAAAATAAATAAAAAGACAAAAACAATAGATAACATTACATTTTACCACTAAGTAAATATGCAGCCTACAGTGATCCTTATGTATGGTTTAGTAGCCCCTGTTTCTATTTGAGTTGGGCACTGTTGCTCTAGAGAACTCTGAGAACATAAGCTGCAGAGCTGGTGCTGACCTCCACTGGCTGAGGAAGTTTCCTTATCTGGGAATGCCTTTATGGATGAAATTACAAGTCTAGTCCCCAGCCTCACCTTTAGAAATTTCCAGCCTCTTTATTTTTGTTTTTTGACTTAATTTTGCAAATCTTGCTATTGTTGAGGTGGAGCTGGCCAGAGATAAGCTTGGCCATAACCTTTACTCAGTCATCTTTCCAGAAATGTCTTCCTTTTTTTCTCTTCTTGGTCCCAATCTGTGATTTTATCTGTGCAAGGAACTTAAAGCATGGAAATTCTGTATGGAAATATAGGTCTGCAGGTCATCTGTAACTTAGAGTCTTGGTCAGTTGCCTGGGATGATAAAAGGTTAAGGAACCCATACATGCTCACAGAGCCAGAATGCATCAAAGGCAAGACTTGACCCTAGGTCTTTCTGATTCTAAGGCCAGTCTTCTATCATGCAGCTTCTGCATTTATATTGAGCAAAACCCTGCTCGCCTATGATTTCTAAGCCTTGGTCCTATTTCTTCCTCTTGTACCAAGCCAAACAAGTTAAATATCTCTTTTATAAGAGCTGCCTGATTTCATTGAAATCCTTGGTATGTGAACTGTTCTCTATTGACATGATTGCCTCTCTGTTGCTGCCTCTTGAATGGGCTGGCAATGAGTCTTGGATTTTCTTCTCAGTCATATTCAACTCTATCTCCATGTGAGAATGTTAAAGGCTACTTCATCTCAATAAATGTTTGGGAGTGATTGGGAGAGAGGGGGAAGTAGATAATGCATTCCTGTTTCCTCTCCTTAAGAAATAATATAGGAAGAAAATTCTGCCTCTATTTGTTGGTATTAACATTAAGGTTTCCTCTCTCTGGAAATCAAAAGGTGAGAAAGGAAAGAAGGAGAAGGGGAGCTAATGGGCCTGCAGACCTAATTTTCCCAAGAACATTTTTAATTTTGATTTTGACCACTGCATGCTTAAACTCTTCCCTAACTCTGGAGCCTAGAGAGACAAAATCTTTAGGGGGGGCTGGGAGGAGAGTGAGGAAACATATATGAGGGAGGAAACACTCAGTCTCTGACAAACAAGAGATCCAGAGCTAGGAAGAGATCATGGAAGAGGGTAAGCAGGGAGTCCACTTTCTTCTTTCCCATGAGACATTGCCAGTAACTTTGTAGGAATCTTTAAGGAAGTTTCAACTCTCTGATCCTTCCTATCAGTTCCATTGAGGTAGTGGAGGAGGGCTATGTGGGGTCTTACCTCTTAGAGAAGCTATGGGGTCTTAATTCTCCACTGATGGACATATCTTCCTGCTAATAAAAACCGTGTCAGAATTAAGCCTTCTGCCTTTAATATCACCAGTATGCAAAAAGCTTGCTTGAACAAGCTAAGAAGGATTACAGATGATATCAGAGAGGATAATAATTAATGATAACTCCCCATTTCTATAGCACTTTTAGGCCTACAAAGCATTTTCTTAACAACAGTGTTATAAATGAGGTTGTACAATTATCCTTAGTCCCATTTGTCATAAAAGGACAACTGAGGTTCTAAGAAGTTTGACCAGTCTCTAAAAACTAGGAAGCATCAGAGTCAGGTTTTGAATATATCAATCAACCAGGAAGCATTTACTGAGTGCCTACTGCATGCTAGGCACTATGCTAGTCAATGGAGGTACAAATCCAATGAATGAAAGAATCCCAACTCACAATGGGGTTATGTTAAAACAGGTGAGACAATAAGTTCAAGTGAAAGTATATAAAAATAAATATAAAGGGAATAGGGAGATAGAGGATAAGAGTTGAATCTGTGATTTTATTGGTGTAAAGAACTTCCCAGTGGAGAAATTTCCTCCACCTCTTTGCTACCTTCTCTTCAACTTAGAGCCTTAGTTGCTTAGATTAGGGTTTCTTAAACTTTTTCCATTTGTGACCTCTTTTCGCATTTCAGCAGCTTGGTCAGTTTGGTTGGATCACAATTCCTTGGCATTGTGTGGCCCGAGGGCATATGCAATGCAAAGTGCACGTGCTTTGTGTTCAGAACCAAGGTAAAGATAATTCTGTGGTTATGACTGGGAGGATGGTGTGGCCTCTGACAGAAAGAAAGAGGTTTGGGTGATGGGGGGGTGGAGCTAAGACAGCTGAGTAAAAGCAGTGACTTGCTTGAGCTCTCTCCCAAACCCCTCCAAGTATTTATAAAAAATGGCTCTAAACAAATTCTAAAGCAGCAGAACCCACAAAAAGACAGAGTGAAACAAATTTCCAGTCCAGGACAACCTAGATGGTTGATTGGAAAGGTATATTGCACTAGGCTGGGAGAGGAGCACAGTTTGGCATGGGTGCACAGGCCACAGCGAACCTGGAGCAGGCCTCAGAGGACTGAATCACAGGCAACTTTGCCGGTTTCTAGACTTCTCAACCCACAAATGCCAAAGACATCTTAGAAGGTCAGTGGGAAAAGTCTGTTTCTGTGGTGCTGAAAGAGAAGCATGGGGTCCCAGCCCCATTCCCCGAGCATGGCCCTGGGGCGGTGGCTGCTTCCTGAGCTTCTGGCCCACAGACTGAGGGGGAATCAAGTGTCTGGTCAGAGGGGGATTGTAGGGATCTCAATGCTGGTGCAGGATTCTCTTGCTTTGCCCAAGCTTGGGTCTGGGTCACAGTTCTGGGTGGCGGTCCTGGGGTAAGGAGGAGTGCTGGCGTGGTGGAGCTTGTAATGGCTGTAGAGAGGAAACCCATCTCATGGTTCCAAGACAGAAAGAGTGCTTGTGGTCACTCATAGACCAGAGTATAGGCCAGGAAAGGAGTAAACACCTTG
>NW_020954548.1:29649951-29650024 GCF_900497805.2 Vombatus ursinus
CGATAATGAAGCCAAAGCTCCTATACCCAAAGCCTCCAAGAAAAATGTGAATTGGTCCCAGGCCATGGAAGAG
>NW_020954548.1:29650198-29650491 GCF_900497805.2 Vombatus ursinus
CCTTAAAAATTAGAATGGAGGGTTAGCTAGGTGGCACAGTGGATAGAGCACTGGCCCTGAAGTCAGGAGGACCTGAGTTCAAATACAGCCTCAGACCAAACACTTGATACTTACTAGCTGTGTGACCCTGGGCAAGTCACTTAACCCTAATTGCCTAAAAAAAAATTAGAATGGAGAAATTGGAAGCTAGTGACAATTTGAGAAATCAAGACACTGTAACACTGATCCGAAGGAATGAAAAAATAGAAGAAAATGTGAAATATCTCATTGGAAAAACAACTGACTTGGAAAAT
>NW_020954548.1:29650711-29650930 GCF_900497805.2 Vombatus ursinus
GGCATGGAGTATGATATTCTGGAGGGCAAGGGAGATAGGACTACAACCAAGAATCACCTACCCAGCAAAACTGAGTATAATTCTTCAGGGTAAAAAATGGTCATTCAATGAAATAGGGGACTTTCAAGCATTTCTGAAGAAAAGACCAGAGCTGAATGGAAAATTTGACTTTCAAATACCAGACTCAAGTGAAACATGGAAGAGGTAAACAGGAAAGAG
>NW_020954548.1:29650940-29664771 GCF_900497805.2 Vombatus ursinus
GAGGGAGGAAGGGAGAAAATTTTTAACCCAAAGTTTTAAAAACACATGTTAAAAATTTTTTAAAAAATAATAAAAATCAAAAATTAAAAAGAGAAAGAAAGAAATTTGGACTAGAAGAGAGTTTAGGTGAGGAGGTGGGGACAATCCTTTCGACACTGAAAAATCCAATAGACAATTGGTGACATGAGACTATTGATATATCAATTTACTAGTCATCTACATGGTGGTGGCAGTTAAACACATAGAAACAGATGATGTTATAGAGACTGGATGAATAGAAAAGGGGAAAAAGAGAGAGGGGGAGAGGGAGAGGGGGAGAGAGGGGTGAGGGAAAGGGGGAGAGAGAGGGAGGAGAAAGTGGTTGGAGGGAGAGAGACACAAAGATAGAGAGGGAAGGAAAGAGAAAGAGACAGAGATAGATACACAGAATATAGAGAAAGAAAAGGACAAAGTCTAACACACAATTAGGGGGAGTAATATGAATGATGAGCCAGGAAAAAAGATAGAATGAGTAGTCAGAAAGGTAGGAATATAACCAGAAGGGGAAAATATAATTAAAAAAAACAGAGGAAAAAATAACTAAAAGGAAAGGATGGTCAACAGTGTCAAATGTAGTAGATATATTGAGGGTTGATATTGATTGATATTGAGGTAGATGGAGAAGGGTTGAGAAAACCATTAGATATGGCAATTAAGAGAGCATTGGTAACTTTAGAAAGAGCAATTTCAGTTGAGAGATGAATTTGAAAGCAAAAGTCGAAAGTGCTGAGAAGTGAGTGAGGAGATATAGCAAGTAGAGACAACTTTTTCAAGGTATTTGGCTTAGAACAGGAGGAAAGATTTAGGATGATAGCTTGAACTGATGGTAGGGCTTAGTCTAGTGAGAGGTCTTTTTTTTTTCCTCAGGCTAGGAGCCATGGAAATCTTTGAAGGCAATAGGGAAGGAAGCAGTAGTTAGGGAATGGTTAAAGGTTCAGAAAGACAGGGGATAACTTAGGTTGCAATCTACTATAGAAGATAGGAAGGAATACAGTCAATGCAACAAGAAGAAAGCCACCTCTTTGTCAGAGACTGGGAGAAAGGAAGAGAGTGTGGGAAATGGTTTTGAGAGGTTTTGAAATGAAGAGAATTAGAGAAGAAGGTTACATTGAGTGCCTTTATTTTTCCCTGAACATGTCTCTTAAAGTCAACTTCAGGGCTTCACCTCACCATACTGCCCCAAGCTCACATAAATTAGGTTCAGGGGTATATTGGAACCAGCTTGCACAGGCTTATGAAAGACGATTGTTAAATTTTCAGTGTTAGCATTTACACTTTGGGAATCAGAAAATATTATAATCACATCTTGATTTATTGCTTTGTCAATTGCCTAGACTTAAGAAAGTTATGACAAAAATATTAATATTGAAGATTAAACTTGTGTATCATGCATACATTTTTTTCAGAGAGTAAGTTGTTAAAAATTTACCAGCATACCCCTGGTTGGATGTATTGCTCTGGTAGCATTACGGGTGTTCATTTACCTCCATAAGACCAGAGGTGACTCAGAACCTACTTAATTTTTTTCTAAAGTGGATGAGACAGTTCTGGGAAAACAGATCTAGGCAGATAATAATAATAGATATTTAGTAATCAGCACCTATTTATAATAGCTAAGGATTATGATCTGGAAATAATCTTAGGGATCACCTTGCCCCAATCCCTCATTATTAACCTTGCTGTGTGGATCAGTTAAAAAGCATATTAGGTTGATGTGAGAATTGAGAGAACAGGGTTCTAGACCTGGTTCCATCACTGTGTCAATCATTTCCTTCTTCTGGGCTATAGCTTCCTCATAGGCAAAAGACACATCTAGAAGAGACAACGTCTAACATCCTATTCAGTTATGAAATTTTCACTTACCAGTACATTTTACCCAGAAATGTAACAAAGAACCCAGTGAATAAGTAGGAACTTGGGAGATGCAGTATATGCCCCCAATTTAGTTACTTTCTCAACTCCTTTCTTCATCATCAAAAGAAATAACATATATAGAGTGTTTTGCAAACTTTAAAGTATTATATAAATGCTAGCTAGCTAATTTCAGTTACCCCAACTGCTAAATAGTAATGTTTCTAGAGTAATAGGTTTATAAGAGACCATAGAGGTCCTGGCCCACTCTCTTCATTTTAGATATGAGCAAACTAAGATTCAGAGAAGGGAAATGACTTTCCCAATGTCATATATAATGCAGGGTAGACATAATCTGTCTAGAACGTGAATATAAACTTAGAGGATATAACTCTTTCCACTTCATTATTCTTACCATTAATTAGTCCCAAGGGGAACTCATAACCTTATCTAGATGGGTGTCCATCCTAATGGTCAAATCTGGTCAATTGATTTTCACAGTGGTCTATTGCCCAAAAATGGTTCAGTCAAGAGAAAGATAATTTGCCCACATTAATGACCAAAATAACTTGATAAGATCTATGCTAAGATGATTTGGCTAACTTTTCCTGATCACTTGGCATTCGATAAGTAATGCCGTCATTGGATTTGGAGTTCAAAGAGACCTAAGACCTAATTTAATTTATTCCTCCATTTTACAGATAAAGAAACTGAAGTCTAGAGTGGTGAAATGACTTGCCCATGATCACACAGACTAGTAAGCCTGAATCTTAAACCAGGTATTCTGACATTTCCCACCCAATACTTTTTTCCCCATTATACCAGGTCAATCTAATTAATCCACATGGTTGTGGACATTGGATATAGTCATTATAGCAGAGACCTCTGTGTATCTTTACCATAACCCTTTTACTCCAAGAATAACATAGTATTAAAAAAAAAAAAGGAAAAGACTTTAGTCTCTTTTGTCCAACAAAGTTCAGATTTCCCTTACAGCAATAAATACCTTATCTGAGAAGTAAGTACTATGGGCTAAAGTCTTCAACCGTGAAATTATATGACTCTACCTTGACCTCCAGTTTTCTCCTGCGAATCTCACTCATAGAATACAAACAGCAGCTCAAGGCTGTTTCTCTTGAATTTAGTATATCTTGAAAAATATAGACTCCCATACAAAGTCAGACAGTTAGCATGTATATCTTTACCCTCCCTTCCTAATCCAGTGTGCTACAGAGTGGTCCCATGGGTAGAAAATTAAGGCCTAATGTCAGCAATTGAGTTCATAAATCTTTGTACTGATATTCTTCTCTGTATGGGTCTGGCTTCCAATGGCACAACACAAAGCCTATCCATAATACTTTATTATGGAGGGGTTGTTAATTAAATTCATTTTAATTCAATTCAATAAACACTTATTAGGTGCTTACTATGTGCTAGGTGCTGGGGGTACAAAGACAAAAATTAATCATATGTTGTGGGTTATAAATTTAGAAATGGAAGGGACCTCAAAAGCCATTTAGTCCATTCCCTTCATCTTACAGATGTCCTAGGAGACATGCCTAGATCTGCTCAGGTGAGACCCCGTGAAATTAAGAGTTGCTTAATATCACATAGATATGTGAGGGTTAAAAAGAATATTTGAACCCAGGTCCTCTGACTGTAAAGCCAGAGATTTTACCAGTCCAAATGTTACTTTCCCTGTCTTCAAGGAACTTATACTATGCTTTGGGCACAGAATGGGAAAATGTTGGGTGATATGTATATGAGTAAGTAAATATAAAATAATACCAATTAAGTGCAAAGGAATATCAGGGGTTGCAGGGAGACTACTACCAGCTGTGGGGAATTTAGTTGCATTTAAATTGAGCCTATAAGGGAACTAGGCATTCCAGGAGGTGGAGCCGAATAAGAATCTCTTTGTAGGCATGGAAGAAAGATTTTTCAAGGGTACCCAGGCAGGCAGGAGATGGGATGGCATGGGCAAGAAATAGCCAATAAGGCATTTTGGCTAGAATATAGAAGGAATCAATATGACATCAATCTGGAAAGTTAGGTTGGGGTGAGATTGTGAAGAGCATTAAATGTCAGATTCCGGAGTGCTCGGTTTATCCACAGGAAAATAAGGAGCCACTGAAGATTTTTAAGAAAGGGAGTTGATATGTTCAGAATATCTTTTTCTCAGCTGTACAGAGGATGGATTGGAGAATAGAGACTAGAAGCAAGGAGACCCATTAGGAAGTAATTTTCAATAGTCTAGATGAAAAATAATGGAGACCTGGAGAGTAAGTAATGGAGAGTGATGGAAAAGTAAGCAGAGTGTAGGGGAAGGATGTATATGGTGTAGGTAGAACTGACAAGACTTAGCAACTGATTGGATATTTGGAAGTGAAAGAGAGTGAAGAGTTATGAAGGATTCTGGGGTTATGGACCTGTGTGACTAGAAGAATGGCAGCACATTGAACAGAAGAGGAAACTGGAAAGACAGGTAGATTTTGAGGGGATTAATATGAGTCTATGATTTGCAGAGAGATAAAGTAACTCAATCGTGGTCACACCAGTAATGTTAGGGATGGAACTTGGTCCCAGAAATGATGAATAATTATATTTGAGAGCTCATAGGTCACATCTTGGTTGGTTGTTGTCCTACATTCTCAAATTCCAAAGTTATTCAAAGAGACCTCGAGAGTGTCCTTGTATCACTGTTACTGACCACAATGTGAGCGCTTACCTTGTGTGAATTCTCTGTTAAAGTCTTTTAGGCAAACATATATTTGGCATTCGAGCAATGTGGCCAGCCCATCAAAGTTGTACTCTCTGCAATACAGTGTGAATACTTGGCAGTTTAGTCTGAGAAAGGACTCAGTACCTAGTGTCTAGTACCTTATCTGGCAGGTGATCTTCAGAATCTTCCTAAAACAATTCAAATGGAAGCAATTCAGTTTCCTAGCATGGCGCTAGTATACTGTCCAGGTTTCAGAGGCATACAACAATAAGGTCAGCACAATGACTCTTGTAGACCTTCAGTTTGGCAGGCAGTCTAATATCTTTTCTCTCCCACACCCTCCTTCAGAGTCTCCCAAACAATGAACTAGCTCTAGCAATGTATGTGTCAACCTCATTATCAATATGTACATCCCTGGAAAGTATACTGCCTAGGTAAGTGAACTTATCCACAATATTCAAAACTTCTCCATTTGCTCTAACTCATGGTTACATCTTAATGTCCTGGGAAAAGGACTGGGTTCTTGATCCCTCAACTGCTAGTGATCTCTCCCTCCCAAATGATCATACTTAACTCCTTCTAAGTCAGGGTTCCAATCCTGAAATACATGTAATTAGGACTGAGGGAGCCTGCTTGACCACCAGTACTCAGGAAGATTTGCACTCAACCAGATTTTCTCTGAATTTCCTAAATGAATTTGCATCAGGTCTGAGATCCAGCAAAATCCTGCCAATAAAGCAATAGTAATTTCCCTTGGAGCCAGGGACATGGGGAGAAGTAGTCAGTTGGCTTGATATAAGGACTTTCTTGTTAGGTTTCCTAGGCAGTGTGGGTCTAGGAGACAGGAAATTAAAAAAAAAAGATGTGTGTCTTGCCTGTGTTGTTCCTTTCTAATGGAAAACTGGGGCCAAACTTTGATTCATGTTAGTAGAATTCTTGCTGCAGGGGCCCAGCCTCAGGGTGGTAGGGAAGAAAGTTTTCCTTATTATGGGTCAGCACATTCCAGAGAGCTCCTGCCCTTCAAGGTTGGCCAGAAAGCTCTGGACATTCACGAAGGCAATCTTGAGCTTTTTATTTGACTTTAATTTTTTGGATCTTTAAAAGATTTTCTTTAAAGCCATAAGAGCTATAGCCTTTCATGTCAAGGGTCAATGACACTCAAGGTCAATGTTTCTCAGTCACATGAAAAATCAAACACACACACGCACACAATAAAACCCAGCAATGACAGCTCTACACAACAGAGGAAAATGAGAGAGTCAAAAACACAGACCTAGAGACCTAGAGAGAAGTTCTCGAGGTAGCAAGCAAGAAGCAGTATGGTTTGAAGATAGAATACTGGACTGGAAGCCAGGAAGACCTGGATTCAAAATTGGCCTCTGATACTTACTGTGTGATCCTGGGAAAGTTATTTAACCTCTCAACTTCATCTATAAAATGGAGCTAATAATAGCATCTGCCTCACAGGGTTGCTTTGAAAATCAAATGAAATGAGGCCTCTAAAGTATTCTATGAATGCTGGCTGAGACAGAGGCAAGATCACAATAACTTGAGAGAGAGACATGCAGAAACCCTGACAAATTGATAGAAAAAATGCCTGAGAGGTGGAGAGAGTCTAAGAAACAAACAAAAAAAACCAAAGACTCTCAGAGATAGAGAGAGACACACACTGAGAGGCAGAAAGACACATAGAAGGAAAGGCAGCAACACAGTGAGACAAATGTGAGAGACAGAAACAGAGACATTAAGATAGAAACCATGCTGGGGGGGAGAGAGACAGAGAGACAGAGACAGAGGAGAGATAGAGATAGAGAGAGACAGAGAGAGAGAGATTGAGAAGTAGGAAGTGTATCCAAGAAAAAACATAAATGATTTCATTTCCTAGAGAAGACCATCTAAGAGGACCTCCAATTTCTATTGAGGACTTGGAAGTCCTTGTTTCAAAGGGGGTGTAATATTATATCCTGGTCTTAGTTGGCAATGGAATGTGGCAGAGTAGAGAGGGCTTCTTTCTGGGAAAGATCCATAACCATGGAAGCTACGCAAGACAGGAATCCAGGAACATGCTAGCTTTGAAAAATGGGAAAAACTTTGAACAGGTTGGAGGTGGGCAGCAAGTGGTCAGAATCAGGGAGGTACCATGGTACAGAAGAGAAAAGGGACTCTGGGTCAGATGGCCTTGTGCTTGTGGTACTTAGCTTGTGCTTGTGGATTTTAGCTTCTTCAGTTTTAAAATGAAAGTGCTGTATTAGGAGGCCCTCGGAGGTTCAGCTTTAAGTATATGATCTTATAATGATTAGATCTGGCTCTCAGGGGAATTTTCTGGTAGGTGGCCAGGTCATGGCATTAGGGGATTCTGGTGGCAAGTTATAAGTGTGTGAATGGGGGCAGAGAAGGGATGTCTAGGATAGCAGGATAGCTCATAACATCAGAAAGGTTCTGGAAGTAGATGGTGTGGACTCAGCCCTGGGTACTAGGATTTAGGGTCAGGGCTCTAGGCCCTTAAAGGAATGTTGAAAGAAGAGTGTAACATTGGATATCCCCTAACCTATTATTCCTTTGGGTTAAATTGGAACCCTGGATACTTTCAGCAAAACCTGTGTTCTTGCTGGAGCATTTCTCAGGGACTGCTGAGTCTGTGCTCTGGCTACTTCCAATGGGACATGTACTTTGGTCTATTGATAAAGGGAAGTGTGACTAGAGTCTTCTGGTTTATCCTCTATGTCACCTACCACAACTTCCTTCCCCACCCGGGCCCTCCCACATGGCAGCCACTGAGCAGCAAATGCTGCCTACCTAGTACTTTCCAGGGAGGGAGAATTTCCTTTCTTACTCTCTTAGAAATTTGTGGCTGAGGAGTCTGACAGAAACCTTACAGGGATGGATATTTGTTCTTCTTCCACCCCCCCTAAAAAAAACAAACCCAGAAACAAAACTATGATGGCTGCTTTCACATGACATCAAGTAGGTGAGTTTGAAATTGACTATCAAGCTCCTAGAAGCTTCTTCTGCTTGGTGTGTCTTTCCCTGAACGTGGTTGATTGAATTGTGATCTTGAGACAGATTCTTCAAAACCAATGGTTCAGGAGTTCTAGAGTGCCTAGGTTCCTTGATTAGTGCTGACTGCCCTGCAGGAGGTATTCCTTACAGTTTCCACAATACTTCTCAGGGAAAAAAAATGACCACTCTCAGGAGTATGAGCCCAAAACATTTCCTGGCTTGCCAGAAGAAATAGACATTCACCGAGTTATCCAGATGGTGTAGAACCAAAATGAAGGTCAAATCTCTTCAATAGTTATCATGTTTTAATATTTTAAGCATCAGCCTCCTAAGAGAATATAATATGAGAATTAGACTCTTGAATAAGTCATTATGTGCTCATGGGTCTATCCTTATCTTTCTTGAATTCTCTGCAACCTTTGATACTGTTATTTACCTTATTCTTCTGGATACTCTCTTCTTTCTAGGTATTTATGACATGACTTTATGCTAGTTTTCCTCCTACCTGTCCTACTACTTCTCAGTCCGCCTTGCTGGATCTTCATCCAGACAATACCTACTAATTGTAGATGTCACCTGAGGCTCTATCCTGGGCTCTCTTCTCTCTATATACTTTTCCATTGGGTGATTGTCAACTTTCTTGTATTCATTTTTTATCTCTATGCATATTATACTCAGTTCTTTCCCTTCAACTTGTTTTGTTCATTATGTTTTTAAATTTCATTTTCCATGCCTTTTTTCTTAAAAAGATAACTTTCTTTTATTCACTTCATAATTTATCTTCCCTTTCTCTTTATTAACTACATGATTTTTGTGTTTTTTATTTACATTATTAATCTCTAATTCATGGCCTTTATACTTAGTCTTTCATTACTATCTGTATTCCCGATGGAATTAAAGCTTCTAAGATACTTACTTTGGGTTCCCTCTTCTAACTAATTTCTACGTTAATATTTTGTAGGTCTTACCTACTAATCCCTGCCCTGTTTTCTTTTATGCCTCACTCTTAGAAATAACCATTCCTTTAGGTAACAGAGAATATTGCCCCAAATGGTAGGGATTTTCCTATGTTCCTAATTTGCTGCTCATTATTGACCCCTATCATCCCCATAGTTCTTTTTCTTCATTTGCCATAAAATCTCCTACTTTGGTCCACGCCCTCCCATTCTTCTGGATTTCAATTGCCCCATGTAGCTCTGATTTCCCTTCTCCTGAGGTAGGATCAATATTCTCTCTACACACCAAATTCTTACCGATTATACCTATTGGAGTGTGCTCTTCTCCCTTTAAAGAATATCTCTTTCCCCATGGGAGCATTCATTAGTAGGTCCCCCACTCCCCAGTGAAACAAGATTTCTCCCTTTCCTTTTTCATGTTTTAATCCCTCTTTCTCCTTGCTCATTCTCCTGCAGGTTCTCTTCTTCCTGAGAGTCTACAGGAGTTCTTTTTCCTTCAGTGTGAACCTTTGAATTGATCAGGGCACATCACATATTCCCATTTATCTTCTTCCTCCCCTCTTCACTTTCATGTGCCCTCACATCCTGCACCTTAGTCCCACAACAGCATTGCTTCACCTGGAGGCAGGGTTTCATGAATATCAGTCCATGATGTTTCAGGCCTGTTTTTCTATCATCATTTCTTTTTGACTTCTGCTTTTGCCCTTTTCTTCTTGTGTACTTTTAGGAAGAAATTTCATAATTTTCTCTCTGTTGTTATTTCTTGTCATTGGCTGTAGGATTTGTTTACTTTTCTTTTATTTCTGCTCTCTGGAGTTTTTGAAAAGCAAATAATTTGTTCAAGTCTGTTTTTCTTTTTAGGAACACTTTGAACACCTCTTTTTATTGAATTTCCATTTTTTTTTATCAATGCTAAGGCTCAGATTTGAAGAGCATGTTACCTTAGATTGCATCTTGAGCTCCTTTTCTCTTTAGACCATATTATCCCGTTCTCTTCTGCTTTTCTTGGTGGGTAGAGAATTGTGTTATTTGAACTTCATTTCTTTTGTATTGGAAGGTTTTTTCCCTGGTTGCTTGCAGAATTCTTTGTTTGTCATTGGAATTATTAAATTTAACCTCTATGTGTCAGACCTTCCTGTTTTTCTTTTTCTTGGGGGGGGGATTCCCGAGTTTATTGTAAAGAAAGCAAAAGTAAATATTAAACAGCTCCTCTTAGTATCTTGAAGTTCATCCCAACTGTGGGCTGGGTAACTTGCAGGTTGGACAAACTGCCAAAGTCCAGGAGTTTCAACATTTCTTTGGTATCAGGGTCCACTTCAGTGATTTCCTGATCCAAAGTAGACACCTCAGGGACATAGTTATTCCTCCTTTCTCTTTCCTCTTCCTGCAATTTGATGGAGATACATCTCACAAGACCTCTCTGGATCCTCTTCATCAGATGAGTAACATAGCCCGCGATCTTGTTGCAGAGCTTCTTGCTGGGGATGACGGCGATCTCCTCGCACATGCGCTTGTTGGTGTGGAAGTCATTGCCCAGGCGGATGTAGTACTTCTCGATGATGACTCGAGCCACCTTCTTCCTGATCTTGGTCCGAACGCGATTTAAGTTTTAGCCTTCTCTGCCGTTATTATCTCTTTAGGATTCTTAGAGTCCTAAATTATTGAGGCAGCAAAAATTGCTTTATCTCTTATGCATAATTTCTATTTGGAGAGGCTTGAAATATTGTGAAGATTAAAGAAAATATCTAGTCTTTAATTTTGTTGGTCATGTGATCCCATCTTTATCCATTTTTACTGTCTGTCTCTCATGTCTGGAATTCTCTTTTTCCTCATCTCTGTTTCCTGGCTTCTCTGGCTTTCTTTAGGTCCCAGCTAAATTCCACCTTCTACAAGAAGCCTTTCTTAATCCCTCTTAATACTAATGCCTTCTCTCTCTTGATTTTTTCCAATTTTCCACTAGGGATCAAGACATAAGAGCAGAGTTACTGCCTCTGCTCCTGCCATTCTCTTCACTTGGAATGGCCCTCTCTCCAACTGTTGATGAATCAGTCCATGCCAAATTCAAATATCTCCTGTCCCCTCAATCCCTCTCTATTCCTCCCAGTTGGTAAGAATAGTTTCTTTCCTTGATCTTGTAGCATTTTGTCTTACTTTTATATACTTGCCATTGTCTATTTTGCATTATAGTGTTTTTTTTGTTTTTTTTTTATAACTGTGTCATCCCCCTATTAAGTTGTAAGCTCCTTGAGTTCAGGACCTAAGTCCCTGCTACATTTGTACTTCCTCTATCATATAGTACAGTTTACTCAAGATAGGACTCCACTGATAGGGGAACTGTGGCACTGAATAGGGAATCAAGGGAAAAGGAGTAAGACAAGGGTGTGTACCAATTGAACTGAGCCTCAGGTTGGAGGTGGAAGTACAAACAAAAAATGGGAGTTACAAACAAAAAAATGGGAGCCTAGTTACTAAACGTGTAGGCATAAGTTCAACAGCCTATTTGATGCTGAAAGGTAGATCCAAGGATCTAGGAATTGTATTGTTTCCAATGAGGCTAAGGCTACAGATAGGAGTTAAGTGGCCCAGTTATAAGGACTGGAGACATTTGAGGGCAAAAAGCCAAACCTGATCCTTGGGTCACTCAGTCTGTCCTGTATCTTTATTTCTTACTTTTGTCTTCAATTCAACTCAGAGACTTTTTTTTTCTTGGATCCCTTGATCACTGAGGAAGCAAGGTCCTTTGTATCTAGGTCAAAACTACTCTTCCCACAGTCAGTTGAACCCTGGATTCAACTAACAGAATTTCTTAGAATTGGTCTCTAGTGTCTCTTTTCCCTGTACACATAATTGGTGATGAGTTTCTCTGAACTACTTTTACCCCCCCCCTATTCTCCAGCTTCTAAATCTTTCTTTCTTGCTGCTTTTGACTCATGGGGGTTGTGATCCCAGGTTAGGAGATTCAAGGAATTTGGAGTCACTCCAGTTACTTATTAAAATTAAAGCAGAGATGGGATAGCTTGAACTTCACAGATTGATTTTATAACTGTTGGGCAGCCTGGCAAACAAGGACCAAAGGTTACGCAGAATCCCATACTGAGTCACCAGGCAACCACTATCATTTGGATGAGACCAATGTTGTAAAGTCAGTAATATCAGCTTGGGCCAACAGAATACATTCCTTCTTTGTAACATTTTTACCTGGCTGATTCTGGGATGGCAAAACAAATCAGCCCCACTTACCTTTTGGAGCCAATTGCCCATGTAATATGGTACAGCTAAAAAAGTATTGGACTCAGAGACATAAAAGCCTAGTTGAAATCTTGACTTTGCCATTTATGGGTTACGTGAACTTGGGCAATTCGGTAGCCTCTGTCGGCCTTGGTTTTTAAACTTTTGAAATAAAAAGGTTGGATTGGATAATCCCTGAAGTTCTTTCCAGCTCTGAGATCCTAGATTCAATTAAATTCAACTATCATTTCCTAAGTAGTTAGCATGTGCAAGGAACTATACTAGGTGCTGGGGACACACAGACAAAAATGATAATAATCTCTGTACCCAAGGAACTTATAGCCCATTTGGAGGATACAACAGAACAGGAGTGCAGATAAATAAATACAAAACAATTTGAAGAGAAGGAGGATAGTGCTAATAACTGGGTGACCAGGAAAGGACGCTGAAGATCTGTGAAGGACAGCATGAGTGTATTACAGTGGTGAACACTCAGATTTAGAGTCAAAGAATCTAGGTTCATATCTTGGCTCTTCCACTTACCACTTGTTTGACTTTTGGCAAATCACTCAACCTTTCTGTGCCTCATTTGTTCATCTACAAAAGGAGGAAATTGAGAAAGATGACCTCTAAGATCCCTTTCAGCTCTCAATCAAGGTTTCTGTATGGCATTGGGTGGTAGTGGCTGTGGGGGGCCACAAGCATGAAAATCTGTAAAACAGAAATAATGTTGTATACCCATGCTTCGTGGGGGTGTAACGAAGACCAAATGAAAATACTACACACACACACACACACACACACACACAAACACACACACACACGTACGTATCATATTGTAAACCTTACTTGAAGAGAAAATAATGGAACACTCTATGATTTCATTAACTTGGGGAAGTCCTGGGGTGAGAGCTCCTTTTAACCACACAGTGTAACTTAGTAGATAAGTCTTGAGTAGCTGCCTGAGATGCTATGTGAGCTACCCAGGGTTATACAGCTTTTCACAGAAGTAGGGCTTAAATCTATGTATTTCTGACTTTATAGTCATCATTCTATGCACTGTAACTAACATCTCTATTATAAAACTTAAAGCATGATATAAGGGTGAGATATTATTATTATCATTATAATTGAGTAAGAAGGATCTATGATGCCCATTCATATATGTGGTAAAAATACACAGTATGTTGGGTGCCAAAGAGAGTTATGAGAGGTTTAGGTAAAAAAAATCATTCTTGGTAAGAGGAATCAGGGATGGCTTCTTGGAGTAGGTAGCACTTGAACTGAGTGATTGTTGGGGGAGGCAATATCCAGGAGAAACTATCTTTAAAGTGCTACTTTTCTGTTCGCCACTTCCCAAACTTGCAGACTGAATGCAGGCTTCATAACTTGAATAATCACAACAGTGTATACAGTAGAAAGAGCCCTGGATTTGAAGCAGAAGCAAAAGCCAGAACTAGGGTAGGGCAATCTGAGCTTTGTTCAGGATGCCAACATTTATAGCTTGCTAACCATACTTACACTCCCTTCTGTATTATAGAAACAAATAAGCTTAACACTTAGTTGGCAAGAATAATTAGTTATAATAGGTATCTACCTCCCTGTAGCTGTCACATGGAGTCTATTCCTTTTCTTCTTTTCTATGCCAAGTGATCTTCCTTCTTTTCTCTATCCACATCCTTGTTGTGTCCCAAAGTAACTTCCAATAGGAGCCAGTGTCCCAGGATTTCAGTTTGCCCCTGTTCCCATAAATTAATTTATCTTTAGAAATTCATTCAGGTGTACATGTATTGCTTGCCTCAGTTGAGTTTTGACGAGCTTGTCTTAGGTGTGAAAAATGTACTAATGATAGCTTTGATAAGGACGTTCAGATTCTAAGACTTATTGCCATTTACTAGCTGGGTTTTTGAACAAGCCATCTGCCCTCTATAGGCCTCCTCCTCTATTAAAAAGCAAAGCAACACGTACTAGCTATGTGACCTTGGGCAAGTCACTTAACCCCGACTGCTTCACTAAAAAAAAAAAAAAAAAAAAA
>NW_020954548.1:29664803-29673931 GCF_900497805.2 Vombatus ursinus
CCAAACCAAACCAAACCAAACAAAACAGAGCTGGATAGGCAACCTATAAGGTCCCTTCTGACTGACATTTTTGTGATTGGGTTGTACGACTAACTAGTTATAGCTCCATTTGCAAAAAGGCATTTTATCTTTCTAGGAAAAGCCCAGATCCATAATTCAGGCATCATTATCAAACTAATTAGAAAATGTAAATTGAGCTTTTAAAATTGATTATAATCATTTTGCCTTTTTGGTGAACAGGAAAGGACTTTTTTTTTCATTTTTTTCCCCTCTGATCAGTCATTCCCATGAGTTCTTGGCACCAGAAGGATAGAAACAGCACAAACGTAGTTGCTTGCTGATTTTTTAAAGACATTGTTTCTTGGGCAAGATTTATTAAATATTGTAATTAGTTCAATGTTGGCTGTTTAAACATTTTCTTTAATGGTCTTGTTAAATTTAGATTATGTTTTAAAAACAAAAGAGGAATCGAAAGAGACTATCTGTGAACTCTTGAGCTGAAGCACCATTATAGGATATGTAAAAAATTTGAAATGCATTTCACTGTGGTAATTACCTCTATTGTTGGAAGAGAGAGAATGGCTTTTCTAAATGATTCTGATGGAAATTTTGGCTATAAATCTGTATCCTTGGCTTTGGATTTTGGAGGAGTGACATGAATCCTGCTTTCCCCCCTTCCCTAGTCGATTTCCCCAATTATAGAGATCTATCTCAATGGAAAACCCACCTGGTATAGTAGAGGGCTGACATGATGTTTGGGATACAGGGGATCTGATTCTGATAGCAACTCTGCTTCACGAGTCAGTTAAGCCCTAGGTTCCTCATTTAGAAGTAGAAGCCTTATGCCAAAAATGACTCACTTCCATTCCTCAGGGTGACTCCTCAGGAAGTCAAAGGCACTGGAAGGACCACCCCCCAGCTGCTAGTGCCTTTCCCTCTGAGACAACCATCCATCTACTCGGTGAACATCATATTATTGTTGTTGTTTAGTTGTTTCAGGCATGTCCAAACCCTTCATGACCCCATTTGAGGGTGAATTTTCTTGGCAAAAATACCAGAGTGGTTTGCCATTTCCTTTTCCAGCTCATTTTACAAATGAAGAAACTGAAGCAATCAGGGTTAAGTGACTTGCTCAGGGTCACACAGCTAGGATGTGCCTGAGGCCAGACTTGAATTCAGGTCTTCCTGACTCAGACCTTGCGTTTTATCCTCTGTGTCATATATCATAAATGGGCCCAATTATTCACATGTTGTCCCCCCCCAACTAGAATATTAGCTATGGCAGGGGCTATTTTTGTTTCTTCTTTGTATCTCCAGTGCTTAGTATGCTACCTTCTTAATATGCTACTTTATTCTTTTTAATCCCTTACTTGCCCTACCAACATTCGTAAACTCCGCATCCTCAGCCCTGAATCACTGCCACCAACTGCTTTCTCCAGACTTGTTCTAATGGTCCTGAATGTTATTGGAGAAAGTCATACAACTATGCCAAATGTGAGATTGGTTCTCAGCTGGACTCGTAGTATTATGTGGTAAACTTTTTATTCATCCTGATTGATTTTCACAATTCTGGAAGTAGTTTTTCTAAACTTTCCCATCTCTCTTACATTCTCTTATGACCTTTTCTCCTTCTTTACAGAGAAAATCAAGGCCGTCTGTTGTGAGCACCCTCATCTCCTCTACTTCTACTTCTAAGTCTGAAGCCTGCATTCAGTCTGCAAGTTTGGGAAGTGGCGAACAGAAAAGTAGCACTTTAAAGATAGTTTCTCCTGGATATTGCCTCCCCCAACAATCTCTCAGTTCAAGTGCTACCTGCTCCAAGAAGCCACCCCTGATTCCTCTTACCAAGAATGATTTTTTTTTTATCTAAACCTCTCATAACTCTCTTGGGCATCCAACATACTGTGTATTTTTACCACATATATGTTCTAAGAATTACATACCTGTAATTCCTGATGTGTCCTCTTTCATGACAGTCACTGGAGTAGATGTGACTCTTCTCCCTGTTAGGGAAAATTCTCTTGATCCCATCCTTTCTCACATCCACCAGGTACTTGCCCAGGCATCATTTCCTCCCTCTATATCATCTTCAGTCTCACTTTCTATTTGCTGCTTACCTGATGATTACAAACATCCTCAGGTATTTCCATCCTTAAAAACAAAAGCCTAAACCACTCTATTTGACCTTGTTATCCCTCAAGTTGTCATCTATCCTGGAAGATATGTTAGGATTATATGTTTAGAGTTAAAAGGGATCTCAGAAACCATCTTGCCTGACCTCTTTATTTTATAGATGAGGAAACTGAAGCCAGGAGAAATTAAGTGACTTGTCCATCCTCAGTAGAATGACAGAATAATAGTAAATGTCAGAGAAAAGATTTGAACCCAGATCCTCTGATGACAGCAGGGCCAGTACTTTTTCCACTGTACCAGCTTGTCTTTCCCCTCCATTTTACTGCTGAGTTTGTAGAAATAATTACCTAATCTTTTTTCCTTCCACATTTTTACTATTGCTTCCCGTCTTTTCTCTCTTGTCTGTCTTCTACGTAGCTACTAAAGTCATATCCCCTGAGTAAAGGTTTGATCACATCATCCCTCTGATCAAAAAATTTTGGTTACTTTTTATGACTCTGAGAGACAATACAGATTGATCAGATTGACCTTAAAGCCATCCCCCCAGCAACGTTCCTCCAATGCACTTTTTAAGCCTTTATTTTCTTTTTACTCCTCTTCTATCTTCATTTCAGACAAACTTTATTAGCTGATCCCCTAACTGGGCAGTTCCTCTCCTACCTTTAATTATTGGTAATAATGAATAAAGGAAGAAAAAAAAACATTTATTAAGTGTCTCCTAGCACTAGGAAGTGTGCTGAACTCTAAGGGTACAAATATAGAGACAAGATAGCCCTTGCCCTCAAGGAGCTTAAATTTTAGTAGAAGAAGCCAACATATATAGGGGGAGAAGAATTTTGGTCATCAGGGAAATCATAGGAACAGTGGGTGGAAGTACAGGGTAATTGATTGACATATCCTTTCCAGGAATAGTGGTGTTCCTTTGATTACTGCTCCCAGAGTAAGAGGTTGAAACTTTTTTGATGGGGAAGGTTTGTGAGTATTGATATGGCATAAGGATGCCTGGGAAGCAGTGATGAATATGGACCAGGCTAGATGTAGTGAACCCACACCAATCAGAAGCCCAGGACTCCAGAGCAGGTGCTCTAGTTCCAGTTTGGAAGTAGAGGCTGGAGCACATGGAATGAATATGGAAGACACTCTGCCAAGCTGGAACATACCACTTCCCTCTTATCTGAGCTCTCACAATCCTTATCTCTATGAGACTCAGTGCCCCCACCTACCCTTCCAAGTTGTTAATGCTATGTCCTTCCTCAAATTATCTTATATTTATTTATGTGTATACATGTTTTATGCCTCAGGAGAATGTAGACTCTTTCAGAACAGGGATATTTTTTGGTCTTTGTATCCCTAAAACCTAGCCTAATGTTTATAGATAATAGCTGTTGGATAAATGTTTATCTAATTGTTGAATCTATTAAATAGGGGTAATACAAGTCCTATTCACTTTCTATTTTGATGTCTCTCATAAGGTCAATGAATTCAATGAATATTTCAATAGATTTGTATTAGGCATATTTCTAATATGTAGGGGGCATCCATGTAACTTGGTTAGAAGATAAGGAAGAAAGAAAAAGAATTACTGGAAATGGGGTTAGTCAGATAACTGTAGCTTAATTGTGAGGTAAGGTTATAGAATAAGTCATGACATTGTAAATTTAGAGATGGAAGGGGTTAAAGAAGATATCTCATCCTCTCCTTTAATTTTACAGATGAGGAAACTGAGGCCTGGAGTGGTTAAAAAATTTGCCCATCATTACATATAGTAAGTGAAAGAGTTGGATTTGAATCCAAGGTCTTCTGACTCCAAGTACAGTACTTTTTTAATTGCACCATCAACAACATTCTCTGTTCCTTAGGGTTGATCTGTTTTGACCAAAGGTAGGTCACTTGGGAGAGATAGAATTCAGAGGAGTAATTACCCTGAGAGACAACAAGGGATCCTTTCTGTTAATGTATGTGTAGAGTAGAAAGGGCACTAATAGCCTAGCTCTGATAAATAAAATAGCTAAGTCATCTGATGTTTTCTCATAAAAGTGTCATGCCCATTTATGGGCTGAATCTGTTAGGTACAGATTCTGAATCTACAGAGTTTCAATTCCTTGAAACCCTAGAGATGGGCGAAAGTTAAAATCCAAAATAGATTTTCAAGTTCTCGAGGTCACATTTTAGGAAGGATATTGATGATCTTAGCTATGTCCAGAGAAAGACAGCTATGACATAGAGCATGATAGAGATCATGTTGCCTGAGGATCAGTTGAAGCAACTGGAGGTGTTTAGTTTGAAGAAACAGAGACTTAATAGGGTAAGGTTGGCTGTCTTCAACTATCTGAAGGGATTTTATGTGACAGATTAAGTTAGTTCTGCTTGACCCCAGAGATCAGAATTAGAAGAAAAATGTGGATATGCAGAGGGGCAAATTTTGGTTCAAAATAAAGACGAAAAGGGTCCTAACAATTAGAGTACAAGTAAAATGTGCTGCCTTAGGGACTAACAAATTATAAATAGTAAATTTGATTTCTTTGTATAGAGGGTAGATAGATACATCTAAAAGATGTTGTACAGGGGGTTCCTACTCTGGTTTGTATTTAGGAAGATGACATGTATGGTACCTTCCAAGTCTGAGGTTCTATTATTCTAATTCAGCAAGTAATCATATGAAATTAAATGGAAGGTAATAGCAACTATAATGTAAAAAGCATTTTTAGTCTGAGCACTTGAGTTTGAAACCATGCACCGCTTCTGAGAGGCTGTTCCTACTCTCCATGGGACTTAGAGCACATTGCTTCACCTCCTGGAACCTTGATTTCCTCATTTGTCAATTGAGAGTTTTAGACTAGATGATCTTTAATGTCCTTTTCTCTTATAAATTATACTGTATTTATTGTTAATTTGAGAAACATTCATTAAGTGCTTAATATGTACTTAAATCCAAATGCTACATTTAAAAAAATGTTTTGCTCTAGATTACATTTCCCTCCACTTTTATATGTTATTATATTTTTAAGGAATTGGCCTTCAATTAATTTATATTGAAATGTTAATGGTTTTTGTAATGGAAAAGTATATTCAAATGTGGTAGCATATTGGAGATTTCAGTTGACTATGTATGAAATAAGTTTCTTCATTAGGCTTAAGTCACAGTGTGGAAGAACATAATTTGTAGCCACAACATAGATTTTAAAGTAAGATCTGCTTTTTAATGGCTCGGAGACTTGGGATTGAAATGAAGGTATTAATATCAGCCCTTCTTGCTTTGCATGGTTATTGGGAAGGCTGGATGAAATAATGTCTGTAAAACATTTTGTAACCTATATTCTATAAATATAAGTTATTGATGGCCAACATAACTGCCCACCCGATGGAAACTATCAGAATTGCAGATATAGATTGTAAGAAGGAAGTAACTTGGTTGGATGTGTCTTGTAAACCCAATCTATTTCAGCAACAGCCAACATCATGTAGGGTGGTTATGGTAGGAAGTAATAGAGTTCATTTCAAAGCATTGGCCCATGAGTCACACTTCTTTAATGTGCCTCTTCTTAGGACACATCTTATTATTGCCATCATCAAAAGTGCTCCCGTGAATTAAATTCTGTCAGAACACCCAGGTTCCATTCTAAGCTTTGCTATTTATTAACTATATGACTGTGAACACATCACCTCCCTTTTCAGGCTTCAGTTTCCTTATCTGTACAATAAAGGGGTTGGATTAGAGAGTGTCTTTGGTATTTCCTAGCTCTAACACTCTATGATCTTGTTATGCCTACATATTGTGCATCCCCTCATGGCTGAGAGGAGGCATTAAGTCCCCTGTAACCTTATGAAGTGTATCTAAGTGACTTTTCAGAAGCTAGCCTTGTTCCTGCAACAATAGAAACTGAGAATACAAAATCTGAGAACCAACAGAAGGATTCAATGTGTTTGGAACCAAAAGGGCAAAGAAAAATCAACAATTAAAAAAATTCCTCATATTGGTACGTTTGCTGCCTGATGCCTCCCTTCATATACTACTTGTTTCAACCATTTAATATTTAGGGTTAATTCTAATTTATTAATTAAGCAAATGTAGATTAAGTGTTCAGCATGTTTAAGGTCTTGTGCTAAGCACCAAGGGATACACAAAAATAAACAATACTTGGTCCTTGCCTTCAAGAAACCTGGATTCTAGCAATGGTCACATGATGCACACATAGAAACATTTAATAGATAGCATAGATGCAATGTGAAAAACACCAGATTTTAATTGGAAAGCATAGATTTTAATCTTGAGCCTGATACAGCCTATGTTATCTATGATAATTCATATCACATTTATGGATCTATTTCCTCACCTATAAAATAAGGGGAAAAAATCACTAAGATCTCTATCAGTTCTAAGTCCTATGATCCTTTAATTTAAAATAAAATAAATCCACAAAAAGAATAAAATTGTCGGAACTCAGATAAATGGTAGTTCACTTCCAGCTGGTAAGGTTAAAGAAAGCTTCATGTGGAAGAAGATATTTAATCAGGGCTTGAAGGTTGGGTAGGGTATCAAACAATTGATAGGGGGGTTGAGGATAGGTATAGGAGGAAGTTCCAGACAGAGGAAGTATTATCTATTGTCTTTCAATCCTGATTTGGGAATTTCTAGAAAGATTGGCTGTGTAGAAGTCTACTTTCTTCAAATGCCCTTTCTTTAACCTAATAAGTCCAGATTTGGGGGAAAAAAGTATTTCATTAACCCCAAGGCTCCATATTGCCCACAGTGTAAGATATAAACTCTTTACTCTGGTGTTTAAGGCATTCTACAATCAAACCTCAACTAGCTTTATTTTGTGCTCTTTCCCTTCACATTACATAGTCTCCATTCCAGATAAGCTGGGTTACTCTGTATCCTTCAGTCTCACCCTACTCTCTTTCATTTTGTGCCTTTGCACAGGCTATCCCATGTGCCACACAGTTCTTCAAGTTCACTGCCTGCAGAAACCTGTCTCTCCTTTCAAAACCCAGTTCATGTGTCATTTTCTTTTTGAAGCCTTTCCTGGTGCCCCAAGTTGAAAAATATTCTCTCTTCTCAAGATTTCCTGGGTTCCCTTTGCCTCTATCACATTTTACCTAAGATAATAGGCTTATGGGAGGGACCTTAGGGGTTGTGAGATCCATCACTCTCGTTTATTTTAAAAATGAGGAACAAACCTTCCCAGGGTTACACAGCTAGTAAATGTTTGAGGTGGGATTCAAACCCTGGTCTTTTTGACTCCAAATCCATCACTCTATCTGCTACACCATACTGTCTCTCCTACATATGGTCTTTGTAGAGTAGATTGTAGGCACCTGAAAAGTTACATTGGGTTTTATCTTACTGGAATCTAGATCTGGAAGGAGTAATAGAGAACATCTAACACAGGCTTCTTAACCTGAGGTCTGTGAACTTTCTTTTCTAGAAAAAAATTGATAACTGTGTTTTACACACTTGGTTTCATTTACAATTATGTGTATCTTATTTTATACATTTAAAATATTATTCTGAAAAGGGGCCCATAGGATTCACCAGACCACCAAAGAGGTTCAGGACACAACAAACATTGGGAATCCCTCTATTAGCCTGACCTGTCATTTTATAGCTATTGAAACTGATGCCCATAAAAGACAAAACTACTTTCCCAAGGTTATGTATGTAATAGTAACAGAGTCATGATGAAATTCTGTGTTTTCTGACACTAGTCTTATTCCAGAACACTATGCTGTATGACCAGCACTGAGCAAAAAGCTTTATAAATCATACACATTTAGTAAATGTTTATTGAATTCAATTAAATGGGCAAAATAAAGGGAAGACCTTTAGCCAATCAATCAACAAGCATTTACTAAGTACTAAGGAAGCTTTGTTCAAGTGGGCAGCTAGGTGGTGCAGTGATTAGAACACTAGACCCAGAGTCACAAAGACCAGAGTTCAAAGCCAGCCTCAGACACTAACTAGCTGTGTGACCCTGGGCAAGTCACTTAACCCTGTTCACCTCAGCTTCATCATCTATAAGAAGAGCTAGAGAAGGAAATGACAAACCACTCCAGTATCTTTACCAGCAAAACCCCATATGGGGTCACAAAGACCCAAACATGACTGAACTGAATAAATAACATGTTCTAAGTACTGCATTCAGGATACAAAGAAAGGCAAAAATATTCCCCACCTTCAAGGAATATACATATTATTGAGGAAGACAATGTGATAAATCACAAGTGTCAAATAGGCAGCCCTCAATGCTCCCAAATGCAGCCTTAACCAGATTAAAATGTAATTGGGAAATATTTAACAAAATATATAAAAATACAATAGAATGTAGATAATGTTAACATTGTGGTTTTCTAAGGCAATATGAGTCCCACAGTGATCCTTATGTAATGTAATGGCCCCCATTCCTATTTGAGTTTGGCACCCCTGATGCAAATAATTATAAACTGTAACATATAAAGGTATACACAAGCTACATACAAAATAAATGAAAGGAAAGACTCATGATGAAAACTGCTATCTACCTCCAGATAAAGGACTGATGTAGTCTGAATGCAGACTGAGGTATACTGTTTTTTGCTTTTTTCATGTTTTTCCCCCCTTTGGGTCTATCTTCTTTTACAGCATGACTAATATGGCAATACGTCTTGCATGATTGAACATGTCTAACCTATATCAAGTTACTTAACATCTGAGGGAGGGGGAAGTTGAGGGAGGGAAGGAGAAAATTTGGAACTCAAAATTTGAAAAAATGAGTGCTATTAAATTAATGTTGAATCTATATGTTCTGGAATGTTTATAGCAGCTCTCTTTGTGGTGGCAAACAACTGAAAATTGCAGGGATGCCTTTCAATTGGGGAACGACTGAACAAGTTGCGGTATGGGAATGTAATGGAATCTTACTGTGCTATAAGAAATGATGAGGTCAATTGTACTGGCCGCGCCGACCTTATGCCAGCCGCGCCGAACACTCCTCCTATAAGGAGCAGGCTGCCAG
>NW_020954548.1:29673941-29675323 GCF_900497805.2 Vombatus ursinus
TCCGTACCCAGCCCATCCCAGTTCACCACGACTCCGCCTACCACAGACCCTGCCTCGACTTCCAAATACACAGATCTTACCCTAATCTTGCCACAGCGCCCACCTGGCAGTTGCCAACATCAGACAGTCCCTCACAGTCAATGATTTTAGGAAATCATGGAAAGACTTGCACAAAATAATGGAGAATGAAGTGAGCAGAACCAATGGAACATTGTATACAGTAATAGCAATATTGTTTTAAGGATGACTTTGAGTGAATAAGTTATTTTGTCTATTATAAATACCCAAATTAATTATAAAGGACATACGAAGAGAGACTCAATCTGCATCCAGAGAAAGAACTGACTAATTGAAGTATGTATAGAATTATTTTACATATATATGTATATACACATATATGCACATATATATGTATATACACATATATGTACATATATATTATATATATGGGAAGAGAAGGGAATAAGCAATATATAAATATGTAGCATCTGCCACGAACCAGGCACTGTGCTAAGCACTTTACAAATACCTCACTTGATCCTCATAACAATCCTGCTAAGTAGGCACTGTTAATATCCCCATTTTACAATTAAGGAAACAGAAGCAAACAGAGATTAAATGACTTGCCCCGGATCACATAGCAAGTAAGTGTATAAGTCAGTATTTGAGCTCACATCTTCATATCTTCAGGCCCAGTGCTCTATCCACTGTGCTACAAGTTAGGTCTACAGACAACAAATAGAAAGCTGAATCCACTAACCATACTCAAAAAGGCTAAAGACAAACTATCAAAAGTCTCGGTAGATATGATTTCCCCGAAGACAAAACCTAAGAAATGTGGGCTTTAAGGATGAATAGTGAACTAAATACTCAAAGGGGAAAGAATGTTTCCTTCCTCAATAAATGAAAAATAAAAAGGAAACTAGAACCAGGTATAATCAGCTAAAGATTAGGGTAGAAAAATATGTGCAAGAATGATCTAAGGAAAGGTCTCCTGAAGAAATTGGGATTTGAGCTGAGTTTATAAGACAGACAAACAAAAAGTGCAGGAGGTGAGGACAAATCAGCAGGAACATTCACTACTGCCTGTGCCTTCTTGGGAGTTTTAAGAAACTGGGCTGCCCAATGAGGAGCTCTCTCCAAGGTCTTGTGCAGCATCACAGTCTCACAAGCTCATCTTTGGAAAGAAGTAGCTAGAGTTCCTTTTTCATAAATTCTGCAGCAGGCTGAGCACCAGTTTTGCCTCCAGAGGGGAAAACCAGCCACTCCTTTATGCTAGGGAGAATTTGGTTGCTGGTTTACAGAGAAGTACTGTCCTGCCCTGAACTCTCTCTCTCTCTCTCTCTCTCTCTCTCTCTCTCTCTCTCTCTCTCTCTCTCTCT
>NW_020954548.1:29675347-29682086 GCF_900497805.2 Vombatus ursinus
ACAGACAGCTATAAGGAAAACTCCAGCAGCCCTAATAAGCCTGGAAGCTCTTTGCTTTCAAGAAGGATTGTCAATAGGTATGTTTGAGATGTCTGCATTTCTGACCTAATCAGCTGCCAGCAGTCTCTCCACCAAGTTCCCTCGAGGCACCAGAGCAAGCTGTATTTTACAATCCAACAGCTTAAATCAGGGCAAACCTCAAGGAGCATAAACCTCTGGCAAAGAAAAAGAAAGTGGGGATAAAAAAGTGGCCTAGCAAGGGAAGAGCCCTGCCAACTGAAACGAAAGTATTTAAACAAAGTCCTCTTGGCTGCCAATACAAGGCCCTTGCTATGGCCAGTAAAGAAGTGGCCAAGACCAGCCTAGATATTGATGTGGGGAAGCATGACTAATTGCAGACAAAATTCTTGGGTCATATAGCACTAGATTTCATGGTGGGAAACCCCCATTGGAGAGAGATTTGACAGATAATGTTGCAGCAGGTAGAAGGGATCTTGACTTCAAGGCTAATGAATATAAGCTCTGCTTTCCAAATTGGCTGAAAAACAATGGCCCAACATGAACAGGCCCAGCACATTCAGAATAGGAAACAAAAAGAGGCTTTCTGGATAGTTCTTTAGCTCGGTTTCTTTTGAGCTTCTTAATTGAGACTTTTTTCTTTCTTCTTTTGATAATAGACCATCAAAGGGAACAGGCATAATTAAAAGGCATACAGGGGTTCAGCAGCAGTTCAGGAGGGTGACTCAGAAGATATTCAAGGGATTGCAAAGAAAATCTCCTGCCAGTAAGGTATTTGACTTGCATTTTTGTTCTTTCTTTTTGACTGGTTTTTGATCTGGTAGCAGAATTACATTTGAAAAAGTTGTTGTAAGAGCTCTAACTAAAGTGGGGCAACCAGGACTTTGCCGCAGGGTGCTGAAATATAGAGCACATAGGAAGCACTCACTCTCCTTCTGCAGAAATAAGTAAGCTTAAAATGTACTTAATGAAAATGTTTTAGTTAAGATATGAAGTTAGCAGATGACTATACTTCTTTCTATATAGCCACACTCCAAATGTGTTCTCACCACTCTGCTCCCTCCTTGTTCTCCATATGGAAGCATCCCTACATTTGGCCTCATAGTGTCCCCTGGATCTTTCTCCTTCTCCCTACCCCTACTGAATTTCCCTAGGTACCAAAAATTGCTAATTAAAAGTTCTGAGTGTTGTGGCTGCTCATTATAATCTTTCCCTCACTTGAAATTCCATCAGTCCTGATAGTAACTTGTTTTCTAGGTGTGCTATAGATATAAATCTTTTTTTTTTTGCTTTGTTTTGTTTTTGTTTTAGGTTGGGCAATGAGAGTTAAGTGACTTGCCCAGGGTCACACAGCTAGTAAGTGTTATGTGTCTGAGTCCGGATTTGAACTCAGGTCCTCCTGAATCCAGGGCCAGTGCTCTACCTACTGCACCACCTAATCTTCTCCTGCCAGTTAGCACATGAACTCCTTAAGGATCACAACTCATAGACTATGAAAATAAATTGCCTAGTCTTGTCAGTTCTAATTCTACTACATCTCTCACCTTCATCCCTTTTTCTCTATTTATATAACCACAACCCTAGTTCATGTTCTCATCATCCCTTGCCTTATCTATTAAGTGTTCTATCTCATTCAAGTCACTCCTATTTCCAAGCTATTATGCAGCTACCAGAGTGATATACCTTATTCAGTTGTTTCAGTCATGTCTGACTCTTTGTGATTCCATTTGGACTTTTCTTGGCAAAGATACTGGAGTGGTTTGCCATGTCTTTCTCCAACTCATTTTATAGATGAGGAAACTGAGGTGAACAGGGTTAAGTGACTTGCCCAGGGTCACACAGCTAGTAAGTGTCTGAGGCCAAATTTGAACTTAGAAAGATGAGTCTTCCTGACTCGAGGCTTGGCACTCTATCCACTGTGCCACCTACTTGCCCCTTAAGTATAGAAATAACCATGTCACTCTTTTGATCTTTAAACTCTCGTGGTTCCCTATGACCTTTAGGTTTAAGTGCAAACTCCTCTTTTTGACATGGAAAGTTGTTTTACACCAGACACAATAGAAAACTTTTACAATAGAGACAATAGAAACCACTGTATTTTTCCCCAGCAAGATGTTTAGAATTTGAAATGGCAAGGAGAGAAGTTGGGAGCACAGAGATCAATTAGTAGGTGATTACAGTAGTATAGGGGAAAAGTGACCAAAGTTTTAAGTTGCATGGCTGTGTGCGTGGAGAAGGGATAGAGGAGATGGATATGAAGGTCTAATAGACAAGATTTGTCAACTGTTTGAATACAGTGAGTGGGAGAAAGGGAAGAAAGAGTCAAGGATGACTCTGACATTATAAACTTGAGAGATTAGGAAGATGGAGCATCCTTCACAAATAGTCATTCAGGATCTCCTTTCATGTTTCTAGTGCTGAAAAGATCATTAGCTCCTGAGCCAGGCCATTCCATTGTTAGACAGTTCTTCGGCAAATCTCCTCCTTTAAAAGAGTATATAAACTTTGTAAAGTTTAAACCTACCCTAAAACTTTTGGAATACCCTGTATAGAGTCAAAACCATACTTCTGTTCACTAGTACTAATTTCACTTCCAAGGGCAGGGATCTTAATCTTTTGCATGTGCTTGTAATGGACCCCATGAATCCCTTCTCAGAGTAATGTTTTTAAATTTATTAAATAAAATATAGGCCGATGTTCTAGAGTATAAGCCTATTATAACTCTTTCCATATATGAAAACAACTGCTTTCTCTCCCTTTTTCCTGATTATACATCACTGACTTTTTCTATGACAAAGTCTCCAGGTCCTTCACTTACTTGACCATTCTTCCCAGAAGGTGTTTTTTTGTTTTTTTTTTTTTTTTTGGCTAGGCAATGGGGTTAAGTGACTTGCCCAGGGTCACACAGCTAGTAAGTGTTATGTGTCTGAGGCTGGATTTGAACTCAGATTCTCCTGAATCCAGGGCCGGTGCTCTATCCACTGGGCCACCTAGCTACCCCCCAGAAGGTGTTTTAACTTGCCGACATACACCCTAAAGTGCAGTGCCCAAAACCAAAGATGATGCTCTAGATGGTATCTTACTGTATGTCTGTCCGTATGTATGTATATGAATGTATGTACTTTTAAAAAATAACTCCCACTCACCACGCTCTGGGCCTAGTACAGAGCTAAAAGTAGAGAGAAGAATTAGGAGGCTATTACATGAATACCTCTCTTTCTATAGCCATCATCACCACCACCACTTGGGAACTTGGGGCCTTCACTTAGTGGTTCTGGCTTTGAGGATTCATTTCCTCTTTTTATAATCACTGTCTTTTCAATGAGGCTTAATAATAACCACAGCACAATTTTAGGCCAGCATTTTAAAGTGAACCAGCATCTAATGAGGTAAAATTTAACAGAGATAAATGTATTCAGGTTCAAAAGATCATCTCATAGAGGATGAGGGAGAGATGCCTATATATAGGCAATTCATGTTTTTTAAATGGCCTCAAGTTCTAATGGAGTGTAAAATAAATATAAGGCAAGCAAAGATGTGACTTTGGCAATCAGAAACTAACTCCAGTGAAGTTCATTAATTAGGAAGCTAGGTGGTACAGTGGATAGAGTGCTGAGCCTGGAGTCATCAAGACCTGAGTTCAAATCTGGCTTCAGATGCTTCCTAGCTGTGTGACCCTGGGCAAGTCACTTAACCCTGCTTGCCTAAGTTTCTTCACCTGTAAAATGAGCTGGGGGAGGAAATGGCAAACCACTCCAGTATCTATTCTGAAAAAACCCCAAACGGGGTCATGAAGAATTGGATATGAATGAAAACAACAAGTTTATTAATATAAGTATCTCAACCAGAAGAAAAAAAGACAGAAACCATTATACTTTCCTCTGGTCTAACTATATTTGCAGTACTGTGTTCACATCTGGGTATCACATTTTAGAATTGTCAAGCTGTAGTATAACCAGAGGAAAGTCATCAGGATGGTGAGGAGATTATGCCAAACTATCCCTGAGAAAGATTATATAAAGAAACAGAGATATTTAGCCTGCAGAAGACAAAGTGAGATATGATAGCTGTCTTCAAACCTGTAACAGATTGTTATGTGGAAGAGATGAAACTTGCTATGCTTGACCCTATAGAATAGAATTAGGAGCAATGAGTAGAGATTATAGGGAAGCTAGTTTAATTCAATTTAAGAAGGAACTTCCTAACCATTATAGTTGTCCATCAATGTAGTGAGTTCCCTATTACTACAGGTCTTCAGGTAAAGCTAGAATGACTACTTACCATGGTGATATTAATAGAGGATTATTCAGACATGTATTGGAAAAGATGGAAGTCTCTTCTCATCCCAGTATGCCATGAATCCATACTACTCTAAACTAGTTCAAATGTTATACTACTCCAAATTTGTCCATATAAAATTTGTTCAGAGCACAGATTATGGATTGATCAGTTAATAAAATCATGGAACAATAGTTAGGAACTGGAAGGGTCCTTAAATCACCTAGTACAATACCCCCATTTCACAGATGAAGAAAAATAAGCCTATAAAAAGTCACATGATATCCTAAAGCATATAAATGAAACTGGTAGCAGAGTCATCACTAGAAAACATGACCTGACTCTTGGTCTAGGGAGTTAGGCTCATTTTACAGGTTCTTACTATAACTACTTAATACAGGTTTGACGAGCTTAAGAGACAAATCTTGACTAAAATGGCTTGCTCTGAATGGAAGGCAGTATTGAATAGTGGGTAGAGTGCTGGACTTGGAGTTAGGAAGACCTGAGTTCAAATCCTTTTAACAAATTTATGTGACCCTGAACAAATCACTTAACTTTTCTGTGCCTTTGCGTATCATGAAACTGAGGCCCCATTAAGTAACATAGGTAGAGTCAAGATTCAAACCCAAGTCCTCTGACCTCATATCACACAGTTCCTTAAACAGCTTAAGGTTACCACTCTTTCATGAAGTCTTTCTAAATTTATCAGAAAAAAGGCTGTTATTTTTCCTTGCCTTGCCCAGTCTAGATGGAAAATTTTTATGACTACTTTTTCCTGTTTGTTCCTTTAAAAAAAAACCATACACACAGAGTTAAATATATGAGCTTTCTTTCCATAAATATAATATGTAAAAACCTTTGTATTCATTTCTGTCTTGAGTGAGATCCCATTGTTTTTATGTCTTAGATGGGCAGCCAATGTAGAATAGTTAACCAAACACAAGACTAGTGAGTTCTTCTCTTGGCACTACTACTACCTTATTGTGTGATCTTGGAAGTGAAAACAATTGCCTGGTAGTTCCAGAGCTTCAGAACCACAGGATATTAATCCTTGAAGGAACCCTAGAATATAATACCTACAATATTAAAATTGTTAGACATGGAAGGTACTTTAGAATTCTAAGGGACCTGGGAACAGTGAATATTAAGACCCCAGAGTCTAGAATGCAGATATCATAGATCATTGGATTACTGATCTTGAGCTAAAAGAGACCCCACAAGCTTTCTTGTTCAATCCTCTCATTTTTTAGAACATGACCAAATTGACTTTAGGACAAAGAATTACTGTTGCCAAACTTTTCTGTGGCCTATCTGCCTAAGATCTTGAAGAGAGAAAGAGAGAGACAGAGAGACAGAGAGACAGAGAGACAGAGAGACAGAGATAGACAGACAAAGAGACAGAGAATGACACAGAAAGAGAATGACACAGGGTGAGAGAGAGAGAGAAAGAGAGAGAGACACACACACACACACACACACACACACACACACACAACCAACCAGGAATAAAAGTCCCTGGAAACTATGCTGATCTGTCACAAAGAGCAGAAAAGAAGCTTAACCTGGCTTTCTTGGACTCAACTGTGCTATGATGGGCAAGTCTATAAAAAACCCACAAGCCTGGAGTTTTAGGATTCTCTTGTTTGTATACGCTGCTTATGGGAAGACAGAGTAGAAAAGAGACTGGTGCCCTCATTAAGTCTGATGACAGCAGCTGCTCCCTTCCTGCTCTTACAGGTCAATTGCTCTGTCTCTCTGATTATGCTAACATTGTCCAATTAACAAATATCCCATCTATGCTCTTTCCCATCTTTATGACCCAATAATTTGCTTTTTCTGATCCTGTATTTAGCTTAATTCTCTGATATGGGACTCATAATTGTGGACTGTGTATTTGGAAAGTGGTGTGGTATAGTAGGAATACTGAATTTGGAATTAGCAACTGGGATTTGAATCCTAGCTTGGTCACTTACTGCCTGCGTAACCAAGTCACTTAATCTCAGTGGGCCTCAGATCTTCATTTGTAATTGAAGGGGTTGGACTAAATCTTAAAGTCTCTTCTAGTTCTAAATCTATGATTCTGGGATCTGGGATCCTTGTGCCCCATCTTGGAGGGGTATACTTATCTGGGACACAACAAGGTATTTACTGCTGACTTTAGGACAAAGAATTATTGTTGCCAAACCTTTCTGTGTCCTATCTGCCTAAGATCTGGGAGAGACAGAGAGAGAGACAGACAAAGAGGCAGAGAATGACACAGAAAGAGAATGACACAGGGAGAGAGACAGAGACAGAGACAGAGAGAGAGAGAGAGAGAGAGAGAGAGAGAGGAGAGGTTCTGGTGGACCCTGCATGTTCCAAATGACCCAATCATATTGTCTCTTTCAGGGGCAGCTAGGTGGCGCAGTGGATAGAGCACCAGCCCTGAAGTCAGAAGGACCTG
>NW_020954548.1:29682120-29685968 GCF_900497805.2 Vombatus ursinus
AAAAAATATTGTCTCTTTCAGAATCTGGCCACAGGTCACCACAGCTGAGTTTTGCATTGAAAGAGAAGTAAGATTCTGGAAGCAATGGTTCTTTCAGTAATAATAAGAAATAATGATAATAATAGCATTCATCATCATCACAATTTATGTTTTATGCTGCTTTACAAACTGCCCTTCTTATAAAGACTGTATGAAAGAAGAAGCACAAATAGTATTATTGCCATTTAATAGTTGAGGAAAATCGGAGTCAGAAAGAGCAAATGATTTATCCAAGGTCACAAAGCTAGCCAGTTTCTGAAGCACATTTTCTTTGGCCCTAAAGCCCTGGGGCAGTATCTCTTCTCATTATCAATTTCCCCAAGCTCCCCAATTTGATCCTGAAAGGTTCATTTACTGCTAATGTTGCCTGTAATATCACAGTTCAACACAGCAGCTGTCTTGGAATTGAGAAATCAACACATGAATTAGGCAGAATGGGAGAAGGGGGAGGAGAAAGACGCCAACTCAGCCCATGACAAGAAACAGGAGAGAGAAAGAACTTCAGACGAATTTACAAATCCTGGGTGCCTTGTTTTTCTTATGAGCAGAATAGGTTCAAAATACTTTTGCCTGCGTGCATAGCTCACACAACCCAGTGGCCATGGAGGAAAGGAACTGATAGTTTGAAATCTGCAGTAGACGAGGGAGGGCCTACAGAATAAAATCTCTCACTCTGACCTCCAGTGCTAAGAAAGGAATCAGTGCTCTCTTCCCCACCCAAGGCTGCTCTCTGGGAGCCCTCTGGAGATGGCAGAAGTTGGTTGAGTGATCTTCCTCCTGCTAAGAAGTCTGTCACTTCTTAGCTGTATATCCATGGCCAAGAGAGATCCCTTTTCTGAGTCTCAGCTTCCTGATCTGTAAAATGGAGACAAAAATCCCAGTATCACTTCTCTCACAGTTCTGTGAGGAAAGCTCTGTCAAAATGTGAGCTGCTAAGTCCATATTAGAACCTGCTTATTGCTCTTAGAAAATAGGAATAGAGTTTTGGCCTTGGGATTTGAAGCTACAACTCACTCTCCCTTGACCATCACTTATCATTCGTCTGATCCTAGCTAAATCATTTCTATTTGTTCCTTTATAAACAGTTGACCTCTTGTGGTCAACAAACCATGGTAGGCCACAGATCTGGAACTCGTGTTTCTTTAGTGCTTCAAGGTTCCCAAAGCTGATTCCTCACAGCAAACCCACAAAGTAGGTAGTACAAGTGTAACAACAGTAACCTCTCACAAATATTCCTGTCCCCAGATGATAGAAGGGCAAACTGAGTCTTCAAAATGTTAAGTGACTTTCCAAGGTCATGTAGCTAGTTACAGTAAGCATCAGATTAGCTAGCATTTTCAAGTCAGAGATTGTTCTAGTGCACCCTGCACCCCTTCCCCCACTGCCTTTCCTATAAAGTAGAAAATGTGGAGTTTGCATGTTGGTCAGTGGCAACCTCTTGAAAGAGGAGGCACAAAGGCTTTGATCCATTGTATTTTGGAGGGAGAATAGGGGAAGTGGTGCAGTAGATGTGTAATTGACTGTTGCCTAGGAGCCAGGACATGTGGGTTCTATTCTCAGCTCTGTGAGAACAGAGCACTATTGCCACTGAAGGGCTTAGACCACTAACGTACTGAGTGACCATGGGAAAGGCTACTTTCTCTGGTCTTGGTTTCTTCAACTGTCAGACAAAAGGGTTAGAGAAGCAGTGTAGATGAGGGGAAAATCAGTCAAGACATCTAATTTTTCCACCTGGTTTTGTCACTGACTTTTTGTGAGACCTTGGATAAATCAGAGGAACTGGTTTCAAATCCCAGTGTGATGCTGCATACTAAGTGTACAATCTTAGGTTAAGTTTGAACCTTCTCAAGTTGCAATTTCTTTTTTCATAAAGTGTGTGGAGGGGGAAGCGTTGAAATAAATAATATATAAATTTTCTATCAGCTCTTAAATGATAAACTCTAAATTATTTTCCTTCTTCTAAGCTTTAGTTTCCCCTTTTGTAAAATGAGGCAGTTGGACAAATGGGCCAGCCTATAACAAACGCAAGACCAGAGGTTCAGGATCTCATTGCTTTTATGTGCTGCTTACTGGTGACATGCTTCAGTTCTAAATTCAATTATCCTATAAATCATGTCTTGGGGGTGTATGGGTATTCAAGGAGGACTAGCACCTCTGTGTGAGGGCTTACTGAGCCCTTTTTGGGGTTGTTCATTCACCTTCAGTGTCCACCTGATACTCAATTCTCAACTTGTGACTGCAAGAAGCTGTAGCATGCAGCCACAATCTGATATATCATCTCAACAGATGGGCTAAATGAGGCTGAGGATAACTGATGGGTTTGTAAGTTAGGGGAGTGTCTACCCTAAGCATGTGAAGAATTCTCCTGGTAGAACGGGTGGATGAGTATAGCTTGTTCCAATGGCCATGAAGGTGGCTGAAGCAGGCGCTGTGGAGTCCTTAGAGTGTGGTCAGACATTGAAGATACCAAGGTCATCCACCACATCCCAGGCCATCATCAGTTACTCTGACTTTTTTCTTCCACTGGACTTCAACGATTCCGGTAGAGAGAGTGAGGATGAAGACTTTGTGCAACTCTGCCTCACTTAAATCCAATTCATACATGAGTCCTATTACTCTATGATGTCTTGGTCCTCTTCAAAAACAAAGGATAATCAACAAATCATGTCCCCTCCCTGGACTCAGTATCCTCCTCTGGAAAAAAATGAAGGTATTACAGTAGACTAGGGAAAAGGTCTATATTCTTTTTTTTTGGTGACAAAGACCCTTTTGGCTGTCTGGTAAAGCCTATGAACTCTTTCTCAGAATAATATTTTTAAAGGCATAAAATACTTGAGATTATAAAGAAAAGAAATCACACTGGAATTCAGTTACCATAAATGTATATACATATATATGTATATAATTATATATAGTTATGTATAGTTTTATGTATGTACATATACATGTGTGTGTGTATATATATGTGTATATATATATATATATATATATATATAGTTAATAAAACTCAGGTTAAGAACTTCTATATGACAGAATATGTAATGTTCCTTGGAAATTCAGTAGTGCTATGACTTCAAGATTCGTAAAGTCCCTCCTGGCTCACTAACACTGTGATGCCCCCTAGGCCTGTGGATATTAAAAGGATATCTATTTGCAGTAGTTGTCTGAATAAACTCCACAATCCTTGGTGACTTGGAGTTCAATGAGAGGAGATTAGGGCAATGAGATTTAACTAATTGAAATGTAACCTTTTCTTCCCCTCATCCCACTAACCTGCTAATATGCTGGATGTCTCCTTCATGTCTAATTAGCTGCAAGTTTCTCCACAAGGATCTCTGGTACATAAACTCAAGATGTGGTATCATTACTGTGTTTATCCGGAAGAAACACTTTGAGGACCATTACCTTGGTTCTTTTCCAGGACAATAAATATTTCCGCCCTGGGAGATCTTTTGAAAACCATCAAGGCAGTTTTTTCCTCCTAAGGCCAAGATACAAAGGGGAAGTTCACTACCTTGTAAGTGGCATTTGAATCTTTAAAATGTTCTCTCTGTAGGTCTTTGCTCCATGCTGGGAATACAGGGATTCCATAATGCCTAACTAGTGACATTTCTGACTTTGGATCTCATTTCTTTTCAACTGAGTGGTTTAAATATTTTATTTTTTCTTTCTTTCTTTCTTTCTTTCTTTCTTTCTTTCTTTCTTTCTTTCTTTCTTTCTTTCTTTTGTTCTTTCTTGCTATCTATCTATCTAATCTATCTATCTGTCTATCTATCTATCTATCTATCTATCTATCTATCTATCTATCT
>NW_020954548.1:29686012-29703737 GCF_900497805.2 Vombatus ursinus
ACACTTATTCCAGTGGGCAAATATGGATGGGAATCCCAAAAGCTGTCAGGTGCTGAGTGAAGAGGGAACCATTTGATCCATGGAGAATCTAGCTGACTTCATCATCTTCTGCTCTTTTCTTCTAGTCTGAACCTAGGACAATTCCAATGGGGAAAGGCAGCGTAGTGAGATAGAAAGGACAAAAGTTTCAGAGGCAAGAGACCTGTCTTCAGGTGGCAGCTCTTTTTTTGGGGAGGGCAAGGCAATTGGGGTTAAGTGATGTGCCTAGGGTCACACAGCTAGTAAGTATTATGTGTTTGAGGCCAAATTTGAACTCAGGTCCTCCTGACTTCAGGGCCGGTGCTCTATTCGCTGTGTTGCCTAGCTGCCCCCTTGTAGAAGCTCTTTTACACGTTGATTATGTTACTTTAGCCAAATCACATCACCTCATTCAGTCTCAGTTTACTAATCTGTAAAAACTAATCCTTGTACCACTTGTCTGGCAGAGCGAGAAAAAGGATGAAGTGAGGTAAGGTCTGTGAAAGTACTTTGTAAAATGTAAACTGTTATACAGATTTAAGGGCCTGGTATTATTGAGAGGCAGCCATATGAATGCATGAATCAATAAATAAACAAATATTTATTAAGCACTTGCTATGTGCCTGGCACTGTGCTAAGGAAACAGAAAGACTATTGTATGGCAACAGATGACCTGAGTCTGTGTCCCAGCTCTTCCACTAGCTCACTGCATGTTGTTGGATAAGTCCTTTTATTTTTCTGAAGTTCAGTTCCCTCTTATGTATAAAATAAGAAAGTTAGAAGAAGCAATATGAATAGATAGATTGGATGGATGGTTGGATGGATAGATGATGGATGAATCATAGAGTATTTATAAAGCACTCACAATGTGCCTGGCATTACGCTAAACACTAGGAATAAAAAACAAATAAACAAAAACAACAACAAGAAGAAACCGAGATAGTCCCTACTTTCAAGGAGTTTACATCTAATAGAGAAAGACAAAACATAAAGAGGATCTAGAAAAAGAGGGGAGGATACTCCTTTGGAAGCAAAGCAGCTAGTGTGACAGTAGAACAGAATTGAGAGTGAGCAGGAAATAAAATGAACAGCATTGCTGGGATTCCTCAAGATAATGTAGTCCCAGACAGATACTCACAAAGCAGTGAGGACCTCTTAGGGTGGAGTCATCCTTAGGTGGGCAAGGAACCTGGTGAAGAGGTGGAAAAGACTGAAGAATGAAGGATATTCCCAGAATAATAGAAAGAACCATAGCAGGGAGTGAAGTGGAGTTTAGTCCATTAGCTGGCTCTGCTATTAATTTGTTCTGAGATTTCTTCACCATTTCAGAAATAAGAAAACTAAGGTTCCAAAAGCAAATTGGAACCTTAGTTTTCTTATTTTTGAAATGGTGATGCTAAATCTGAAGGTTGATGAATCTATAACCTTGTGATCTCTAAGGTCCATTATAGTTCAATGAACCAAAGTTAGCTTTTGACACTGAATGTTTGAGGAAAAAAAATCTATTTATACTGGTTCCCTGTATAGCTATCACAATTGGTATTATTTATTGTTGTTGTTGTTGTTGTTATAATGAAAAGAACTCCCAAGATTGGTGAAATGAATTGCCCAGGCTTGTGCAATTGATTGCTGGTAGAGATGGAACTAGAACCCAGATCTTTTGCATCCCAATCCAAAGCTTTTTTTAGCTACCTCGTTGAATTGTATTCCCTCTTGAAATGTTGGTCTCTCAACATCACTCTGGGACAACTAGGTTGCAGAGCGGATAGAGCACAGGACCCGGAGTCAGGAGTTCAAATCTGGCCTTAGATACTTACTAGCTATGTGACCCTGGGCAAGTCACTTAACTCTGTTTGCTTCATTTTCCTTATCTGTAAAATGAGTTGGAGAAGAAAATGGCTAACCACCCCAGGATCTTTGCCAAGAAAACCCCAAATGAGGTCACAAATAGTTAAATACGATGAAAAAAATTACTCAACAACAACAACAAATTACTGAACAACAAAAAATTACTCAACAATAAACAAAAACAACAAAAACAACAACTCTGGCTATAAGACATAATACTAACTCTTCAGCATGCCATTTTAAGACCTTTACAATCTCATCCCCACCTTCTTTTCCAAAGAAGAGGTTGGATTAAGCAAAGCATAGGCTAGTGAGGTTGGCTTTGGCTCATAGATAAGTCCTAGAATATCTTTTTAAAGGGATATTGTACTTTTGAAAAAGGAATTAATGATAGCAAAAACAAACAAAAACAGAATGAGCAAGACATGCCAGACCAAACCCACTTGCTTTTTTTGACAAGATTACCCAGAAAAAGGAAAGCATTTGATTGAGTTTCTTATGCCCCCCGCCCCCAAAAAATGTAGAGATGTGGGCCTGAGGCTAGTTGAAAATTTTTTCAATAACTTGGATAAAAGCATAAATGGCATACTTTTAAAATATGTAAATGACATAAGCCTAGAAGGAATAACTATTACATTGAATGATAGAGTGAGGATCCAAAAACATCTTACCAGGCTAGAACGTTAAGTTGAACCTAATAAAATGGAATTCAATAGGGCTAAATGCAAAGTTTTACAATTGAGCTAAAAAAATGATCTTCACAAGTACAATATGGGGAGGAAGGACTAGGCAATCTAAAGAGATGTGTATTTTTAATGGATTACTTAAGCTTACTATGAGGCAACAGTGCGATGTAGCTGCCAAAAAGTTAACATGGCTCTCAGGCTGCATTGTGTCTAAGACCAGAGTGATGATAATTTCATTAAGTTCAATTCAATTCAGCAAACATTTATCAAACACCTATGATTTACAAAACACTTTGCTAGGCTTGGGCATACAAAGACAAAAACAAAATAACCTCTGCTCTCAAGGAGTTTACATTCTATCAGGAGGAAAGATACAACATGTATACAAGTAAGTAATTGTGAGGTATTTTAAAAGCAATACCAAATACCAAAAGTAATATCAGTATTTCAAGAGAAAATGAGTATGAACAACTAATGGGGGAGGATGCATTGGGACACACTTCACATAGGAAGGAAGCAAGCAAGCAAGCATTTATTAAGTCCTTACTATGTGCCAGGCTCTGTGCTAAGTGATTTACAAATAGTATCTCAGTTGGTCTTCAGAATAGCCTAAGGAGTAGTTACTATAATTGGTGTTATTATATCCAATTTACAGTTGAGGAAACTGAGACAGATAAAGGTTTAGTGACTTTGTAGCTCACTCAGTTAGTGAGTACTTGAGGCTGAATTTGAAAGTGACTCTTTCTGACTCCAGGCCTAGCACTTTTCCACTGTATCAGGTAGGATTCTAAGATGTGCATATGTTGGGAAGGCATTCAACACATGAGAGACCACACTTAAGCAAAGGTACATAAACAGAAGAATGAACGGATGAATTAAAAAGTATTTCTTAAACACTTTGATACCACAGGCACTGTGTTAAGTGGTAGGTATATAAACTGGAAAAAGCAAGACAGTCCCTTCCCTCAGATGCTTTATATTCTAATCAAGGGAAGTGGTGGTGAAGAAAGTGTTTTTTGGACTGGATGCAGGCAAAACCAACAGAAATTATGATTATGTTAATAAATGCAGAAAAAGCTTTTGACATAATATAACACTCATTTCTAACACTAGAAAGCACAGGAACAAATGAAGTTTTCTTTAAAATGATAAGCAGTATCTATCTAAAACCATCAGCAAGAATTATTTGTAATGAACATGTTAGAAGCCTTACCAATAAGATCAGGGGTGAAACAAGGATGCCCATCATCACCAATATAATTCAAGATTGTACTAGAAATGTTAACTATAGCAATAAGAGAAAAAAAAGAAATTGAAAGAATTAGAATAGATAATAAGGAAACAAATATTCTAGGGAATCAACTAAAAACAAATGAAATAGTTAACAACTTTAGCAAAGTTGCAGGATATAAAATTAACCCACACAAATCATAAGCATTTCTAAATATTACCAACAAAATCCAGCAACAAGAGATAGAAAGAGAAATGCCATCTAAAATAACTGTAGACAATATAAAATACTTGGGAGTCTACCTGCCAAGATAAACCTAGGAATCATACGAACAAAATTAAAAACACTTTTTCCGTGAATAAAGTCAAATCTAAGAAACTGGAAAAATATATATTGTTTATGCATAGGCTGAGCCAATATAATAAAAATGACAATTCTACCTAAACTTCTTTATTTACTCAGTGCCATACCAATCAAACTACCAAAAATCATTTTATACAGTTAGAAAAAAATAGCAAAATTCATCTGGTAGAAGAGAAGGTCAAGTATATCAAGGGAATCAATGAAAAATATGTGAAAGAAGGCAGCCTGGCAGCACAAAATCTCAAACTGTATTACAAAGTTGTAATCATCAGAACAATCTGGTACAGGCTAAGAAATAGTGTTGAATCAGTGGACTAGATGAGGTACTCTATTCATAGTAGTAAATACCATAGTTATCTATTGTTTGATAAACCCCAAAAATCCAAGCTTTTGGGACAAGAACTCACTGTTTGACAAAAACTTCTTGGAAAACTTGAAAGCAGTTTGGTAGAAACTAGATATAGACCAACATCTCTCACTATATGCCAAGATAAGGTCAAAATGGATACATGATTTAAACATAAAGGGTGATACCATAAGCAAATTAAAGGGAGAGGGGCATGGAAAATTTTACCTGTCAGATCCATAAATAAGGGAAAAATTTATGACCAAGCAAGAGATAGAGAGCATTATGAGACAGAAAACAGATAATTTTGATTACATTAAATTAAAAAGGGGTTGCACAAACAAAACCTATTTGGCCAAGATTAGAAGGAGAGCAGAAAACTGGGGAAAACATTTTTCAATAAATCTCTCTGATAAAAGCCTCATTTCTCCAATATATAGAGAACTGAGTCAAATTTATAAGACTAAGAATCATTCCCCACTTGGTAAATGGTCAAAGGATATGAAAAGTCAATTTTCAGAAGAAGTCAAATCTATGCATATGAAAAATGCTCTAAATCAGTAATGATCAGAAAAATGCACATTAAAACAATTCTGAAGTACTACCTCACACCTATCAAATCTGGCTAATATGACAGAAAAGGAAAATGACGTGTTGGAGAGAATGTGGGGAAGCTGGGACATTAATGCACTGTTAGTATACACTGTTAGTGGAGTTGTGGACTGATCCAATCATGCTGGAGAACAATTTGAATCTATGCCCAAAGGGCTATGAAACTGAAAGGACTTATATGTATAAAAATGTTTAAAGCAGTTCTTTTTGTGGTGGAAAAGAACTGAAAATTGAGGAGATATCCATCAAATTGGGGAATGGCTAAAACATATTGTTGTATATGATTGTGACAGAATGCTTTTGTGCTGCAAGAAATGATGAGCAGGATGCTTTCAGAAAAACTAGGAAAGTCTTACATGAACTGATGCAAAGTGACATGAGCGGAACCAGGACACCATTATACACAGTAACAATATTGTACAATGAGCAACTGTGAATGAGTTAGCTGTTTTTAGCAAGACAATGATCCAAGACAATTCCAAAGGACTCATGATGAAAAATATTATCCACCTTGAAAGAACTGACAAGTCTGAATGTAGATCAGAGTATAGTTTTTTAAACTTTCTTTATTTTTCTTGTTTTTTTTTTTGGTGCATTTTCTTTTACAACATGGCTAATATGTAAATATGTATTGTATGACTGCACTTATATCAAACTGCTTGCTTCCTCAATGAGGCATGAGAGGGAAATGGAAAGAGAATTTGGAACTCAAAATTAAAAAAAAATGTTTAAAAAAAGTTTTACATATAATTAGAAAAAGAATAAGATATTTTAAAAAAAGAAATAATGGGATCAAAAAGGTAACAATAGAGAGACCACTCTAGTGTTGAGTTGATTAGTCTTTAAAGCAAGAGTTAGAAAGCCTGGGCTAGGGGTGTGCATGGTAGGGGGAGCAGAGGATGCAGGTTCTGATGTTAAATGGCTGGGATCAACATGATACTACATGGGCCCACAAAGTTCCAAGTTGAGATGGAATATAATATAAAGGTCATAATTAGCAGGTCACTTTAACTAGAATAGAGAGTGTGGGAGAGAGAGAACATGAAACAAGACAGATCATATCTGTGGCATTGTGTTCAATTCTAGGCACTCCATTTTAAGAAGGAAGTTGATAAAATGGTAGTCATCCAGGAGCAGGAGAGCAATATGTCAAATGGTCTTTAAGTCATGTCATGTGAAAATCAAGTGGAGGAACTGGGGATGGGGAAAAGACCTAGAAGGAACCTGGATTTGAAAGGCTGTTGCATGGAAGTGTTACTCTTGTTCTATTTGGCCCAAGAGGGTATATCTAGGAGCAGTGAGTAAAAACTACAAGGGGGAAGATTTAGGTTTGAGGTTAGGAAATTCTTAACAATTAGGGGCTATCCCAGTGTGCAATGGTAGCCTGCATAAATACTGGCTTCCTCCTCCCTGGAAGCCTTTCAGGAAGGGTTGGAAAACCACTTGTTGGGCAAGTTGAAGAAGGGATTCTTATTTAACTACAGGTTGGACCAGAAGACCTCAGGGATCCTTTCTAGCGCTGAGATTTAGTGACACTAGGACTCTGTATTTTCTTTCATACTATTTTCCTTCACAGATGTTGTATTCCAATCAAGCAGGGCTACTAGCCATTCCTTGAAATTCTACCACCTCCATGTATTCTCCCAAACTGGCCTCCACACCTGGAATGTCTTCCAAGGGCTTCTTCTAAAACCTTGTGCTCAGCTCTTCTTCAAAGCTATTCCTGATTCTCCAATCATTAGAGCTCTTCCCTTCCTTAAATTACTTAGCTTTTACTGACTTGCTATAGGTTGCATGTCCCTGGTAAAATGTAAGCTCCATGGCGGTAGGAATTATTCCATTTTTATCACTGCATGCTCGACACCTATCGCACATAGTAGATGCTTACTTAAATGTTTCAATGAAATAAAATTAATTGACTGAGGCAATTTATTTGGCCTATTTTAAATGATTATGACTTATCATTGTAAAAACAGGCAGTGTGGGTAAAGATTCAACCTCAGAGTCAGAAAAACCTGCCTCTGACACCTACTGGCTGGGAGACCCTGGCTGTGTGACTTCATCTTTCAGTGCCCATGGCCACTTTCTGGGACTACAAATTGTAGAGAAGGTGATGACCTGCATTGTAGATACAGTGTCCTCACCAGAGAGTTCACCACACCAAAGTAATCACAGATCTAGTCCCTAATACTACTACTACTATTAAGAATAAGGATTATTACTATTTGTATTGTGTCCCACTGGTTTTCTACACTGCAATGGATTTCTTGAATAATAAAAATAAATAAAGAAAAAAAAAAAACAAGGAAAGAAAGAATGGCACCCCACTGGTCTGTGAGCTCCCTGCTGCAGGGTGTCTGATTAAAATATACCACCCAGAAAGTGTGATGTTTATGAATCACTTAGCATAATACTGCTCTTCCACCAACCCTCGTTAACACATGGGTGGCTTTGGCTGAATTGAATGTTTACAAGCAAAGAGCTTCAGCCCCGGCACTGAAAGATGGAAATGCAGGGGATTCGATGAACCAGGCAGCATCATTTATTTATATTTTCCCCCCTCGTTGTTAAAGAGTATTTAGCGAGCATATTTTCTGAAGGGCATTCTCCTCACCAGAAGCCCCTGCTGGTGATTTAATTAGACCTGCATAAATGCTGAATGAATGGAATTGGGCAAGAATAGGCCTCCCTGATTTGTACATGTGGAAATAAATGCCTTGTTCTGTTCTAATTGAATAGATTGAACACAGACTGTATTTGTACTTGTCCTGGAGCCACTTTCATAGAAGCAATAAATTGGAAATGTTATCTGGCCGATATGCCAGTTTTTCTGAGACAATCACTCTGCCTGAGGGCTGGAGGGGGAGAAGGGCTGCATCTCCAAGCGACTCAGTTTACAGCAGCTTTGGCTCCTGCTTTAGATTCAAGTTCATTCTAAAGGAACACTCTTAGCTCACTAGACCTTGGAAGAAACATTCCAATAAGAGCTGATATTTCTATAGAACTTCCAAGCATTCTTTCATTGGACCAGGGCCCTTAGAGGTGGACAGGGTAGGAGGGATTATCACCATCTCACAGATAAGGCAGCAGAAGCTCAGAGAAGGAAAAACAACTTGTCACCCAGCTAATAAGTGGGGGAAACAGGGTTTGAAATCAGGTCTTTTGACTCCACCATCTAGTTCTGGGTAAAAACAATGCTTACACTTAATTTTTCTTCTTCATCATCATCATCATCTAGTATGTATATGTATGTATACACATACATACATACACACATATATACATATATACACATACCATATGCATATATTAGTCTGTCTATCACTTTAAGATTTGCAAAGCTCTTTACAAGTATTATATCATTTGATGCTCATAACAACCCTGGGAGTTAAGTGCCATTATTATCCCCATTTTACAGATGAGGAAACAGGGGAAAACAGAGATTAAGTAACTTTCCCAGAGCCATCCAACTAGTAAATGTGTCTGGGACAGGATTTGAACTCAGATTTTCCTGACTTCAAATAAAAAATTCTGTCTGCCTTGCCATCTATCTGGATATTTGTAACTATTCCATTGTTGGACTGGATTTTTCATCTTCCTTCCAAATGTGTACCATGGTATAGACATAACCACTTATAAAAAACCACACAGGGCATATATTGACCTTTCCAGTTTTGTAAGATGATTTTTTTGAGGGCTACTCCCATGACTCAGAACCATTGCCACTACCACACACAACATGGAACTTTGAGGTGGGGGACTTATAGGGTCCTCAGTGGACCTCAGAGAGGTTTCTGAGACATGGTTTCTAGTGCTTCACATGGAGTAGGCATTTAATAAAGGTTTGTTGGATTGAATTGTCCTGAAACCTGATCCGAGCACCTCTTTTATGGAGAACGTTAAAAAGAGGCTTGGAAAAGTCACTATACTTGAAGTCAGAAGGCCTGGTTTCAAATTCCAGCTTTGATACTTACTAGTTTTGTGGGATTGGAGAAATTCTTTTATTTTTCTGAGCTTTAGTTCCCTGGAAATATCTATATTTGCATTCCCTTCCTTGAAGTAATGTTAAACAACCACAACAACAACTTTGTGGTCCTGAAATAGTTGCTAGAAATGTGAATTGCGGCTATTGTTGTTAGGTTATTAAGCGGGCCACTCTGATGGACAAACAGTGCATGTTCAAGTCTTTTTGGCTTTGCTAGTATTTAACATCATGTGAATAGACAAACGATTTCTCTGCCTTGTCTTAGGGAAGAAACAGAGATGAGTGATGGGCTGGGTAAGCCATGACAGTGTCCAAAAGATTCTTGTCAATCCTGTCAGTTTCTTTTCATTCAGGAGAGGACTCAGTCACACCTCCCAGCCATAGGGCCCAGGCAGGAAGCCAAAATGTCAACAAGAGAAAATCTTTCCCATGGAAAATAATATAGAACTATAGAATTTTAGAGTAGAAGGTATAGCTTTGTCTTAATGGAAAGGACTGCAAGATCAACTAGTCAAATCTAATGCAGGAGTTCCTTCTAAAGCATACCTGACTGATGCCAGGCAACATCCCCTTGAACATTTCTAGTGATAGATAACTCCCTACCACATAAAGCTAATCATTCCAAGTTATGACAAAAACATGGCTACTTCTCGCTTTTATGAGAATGTATGAACTTGGAGGATTCATTCACTTGCTCTATGCCTTAGGATGCCTATGCATGAAATGGGAACAATGTAATTCCTTTTCCTATATATTTCACAGGGTTTCTGTGTAGACCTATTAGATAGTGCCTCTGAATTCACTCTGAGGTTTTCTTGGGCACGAGCCAATTTAACATTTTAATGATTTACCCAACTTGGCCCAGCTGGAAGGAATTAGAACCCCTCTTCTATATCCTTAGTCCTCTTCAATCCATCAGCAGTGAAAGCCAGAGCTGTTTATTATCATGATAAGGTAATATCATGATAATTTCACTGGTATTTCTTAAGTGTTTAATTATTTATAAGGTACTTCCTCCATTACAACATTGCAAGGTTTGTAATACAAGTCTTGGAACATCCATTTTACAGCTGAGTAAGCTGAGGTTGAGGGGGGTAAAGGTATAAAATACTCTAAAACACAACATTCTTGGAAGTCAAATAATTACAATGAGAATGAAAAGGAGAAGCCATGCAAAAGAACCAATGTGGATGCATGAAAAGCTCCCTGATGAAATTAGAATTTTTTAAAAGATAGATATAGAAGATGGAAGCCATAGCAGGTAACTCAGGATGAATGCAAAAGAGTAATATAGTCATTAAAGAGCTGTGTCAGAAACACAAAGACCCCCAATGGAGTTGAGGCTTGTGTGAATTCTAAGCATGACCAAAAGGCCTATTTAAAAGTTATATTTAGGTCACTGGAAGATCAAAGGAAGGATAGGTCCACTGCTCAGGCTAGATGGGAAGTAGATAATGAATTATGGGGAAAGACAAAAACATTCAATCCCATTTTGGCTCTGTTTTCTCTACCAAGAGGAATGATCTTTAGACTGGGAAAGATAAAACAATATTTTCTAAAGACAATTGAAATTTAAAATAAGTGAGAATATTGTAAGAGTACCTAACAGACTCTCAATGAGGTCATGTCACACAGATCAGGGAAATTATATTCCAGGACACTAAATGATTGCCAAATTGTGGTGAATGGAAATACTGTAGCAGGATTGTAGAAATGCCAAAATGTTGTTCCAGTTATTAAAGGGAGAGAAAAGAGTAAATTCTCTAAATTGTATGTTGGTGAGCTTAATTTTAATTCCTTGCAAATGTCTAATGTATTACTAAAGGGATGATTTGTGGGCTCTTTGAAAGGGGCATGAACTCTACAAGCCAGCATGGGTTACCTAGGAACAAGTCATGAAATACTTATCTCACTTCCTTTTTGTTTTTTAGGATAACAAAACTGGTATGTCAGGGATTAAATAAATGGAGTAATTGTTCTGTTTTGAGCATTACTTTTTAGAATGAATATTGCCAAACTAGAGTGCATCCAATGAAGGAAAACTAATATATTAAGTCACATCGAATCGACAAGCATTCAGTAAATGCTTACTATGTACTGGGCACTGTACTAAGCAATAGGGATACGAAGAGACAAAAAAAAAAAAAGAAAGACAATAAGATGGTAAGATAAGTTGGAGCCTTGAGGATTGGTTGAAAGAATTGGGAATATTTTATCTTAAGAAAATTAAATTTAATGGGGAGGACTCTTATGTGGAAGAAGGATTAAAGTTGTCTTGCTTGACCACTGAGCATAGAACTAGGAACCATGGGTAAAAGTTGCATATTTTGGCTCACCCATAGGAGAAAAAATCTTCCAAACAATTAGAGCTGTATGTACGTGAAATAATTTGGTTTGTCCAAAAGATTCTCTTCAACCTTCCCATTTCTTTTTCATTCAGGAGGGTGATAACACTTCACAATCATTCTTTAAATTATAGCCTGCTGAGCTTAATTTGGATTCCTGACAAAATTTGAAAATGTAAAATAAAATGGAAGTTTATGAGTTCTTAGAAAGTGAAATCATGATTCTTATCAATAGAAATCTTCAAACTAAGACACAGCGATTATGTATTGTGATGTTTTAGAGGGATTCCTATTGACTTTATGTTAAATTAGATGACAACTTAGGTCGCTTCCAACTCTTGCATTCATTGGTTTGCTTGAGGTCATACAGCTAACAAATGCTTTTAACTCTAGCTTACATGATCAAAGTATATAAAAGACAGTCAAAAATGGTTCTTTGGTAACATTAAGGGAGGTCTCCAGTGAAGTGCTCCAGGGATTTGTCCTTGGCGTCTTCTACTCAATATTTTTACAAATCACTTTGATAAAGGCATAGAAGGAGTGCTGATTGAATTTAAAATTGACAGGAAGCTGGGATAGATAGCTTATATGTTGTATGATAGAGAAAGTGTCCATAAAGCTCTTAACAGGATCAGATAATAGTCTGAATCTAAGAAGCTGAAAGATGAATTTGTGATATCATCAATGTGGGTACTCCTTTCAAAGGTACAAATCACATGACCACCTTCTCATTTTGTGATTCTTGCTCATGTCCTTAGATAAATTTTTCACAGGGGGCTTACCCAAATATTGAAGGACCTTCCTCTCTTCCTCTTGATGCTGAGTAGATACAAATGAAGAATTTGAGCTGTCCATTTGTTATTTCATGCTTTTGCTACATGACCAACCTATGTCCTTTTGTAGTCATATATTTATCTAATATTCTTTCCTTATGGCATTCTTTGTTGGCAACATGTTATAGCCTGCTTATGCCAAACATATACCTTTCCACTGCCAATTTGGTGACTTGCAATTTTAATTATTTAGAAGCTTTTATATTATATGAAACACAGTTGTACAGAATTACTGGAAGAATATTGGTATTAAAAATATAGACTGGTTTCAGGGAGGAAAATAGGGTCAATAAAAGCACTGGTCATTTTACCAAATGTAATCCAAATTGCTCATTTCCTATTTAATTCTGGGCCTAACTAATTGTACATCCACACTGTGTGTCCAGGATATACATAGTGATGGATTAGTACTGTGGACTATTCATCCAACTGTTTATCAAAGTCTAGATAACAAACATTCTCCTTCTGAATATGTTTTTTTCCCTTTGTGTGGATAGTTAGCTAGAATTCTTTTGAGAAATGATGGGTCCATTTAGGAAACTAATATTTTGGGACTTAATATAACAAGCATGATATCATCTTCCAACAGGAGTATTTGGAACACCCCAGTATAAAATATCTTTCTTTGATTTAGGCTCTATGATGGGCATGCTCTGTGACAATGGGAAACCCCTTGGCAAGCATAGATATCTCCCTTCCTTTTCCTACTTTGATATTAATAATCAGAGAATCATGGTAAAAATTATGTCCGTTGTTACATTTTTAAGAAATCTTATATGATAACATATGCACAGGAGTGACATCTTATTGGAGGAGCCTTTTGTTCTACCAAATCTAATGCTTTTTAATAGCCAATGAACAAAAATTACAGTAGGACCTACAGTATGCCATTCAACACTTTCTTCTTCATCAAGGATGACCTCAATATGTGTGTAGATTACTCTTATATCTTGTGGAGGTGAGAAAATAGGCATAGTTATTGATATTTCTAAATCTTTTTTTTACAGTAATAATGAGACCAAGCATTTGGCATCCTACTCTCAGATATTTTTAGAATCAATCCCTCAAAATCCTAAAAATTCTGTTGCCTCTACAACAGACTTCCTCTTAATATATTTGGTCTAATTCAGCTGCTCCTATCTGCTTTCTTGAGTATCATTTTTACTTCCTTGTATAACATAATTGAAATTGTGATGTTAGAATCCAAATGTGTTGGTACCACTGTTAGTTACAGAGAAAAACAAAACAAAATTTTACATATTTATTATGGAAATCTTGATTTATTCTTATTTGCAATAGGTCAAAATATCTGCAAGCATTCTTCCCTTCCTGAAGGCCACCTATATTCTTGCCAAATGGATTAGTCTAAGTTTTCCTTAAAAATAAGTCAGGATTTGAAGGAAGGATAAAGACTCAGGATATGCCTCCATTGACTCAACATTCTGCTAGCTGTCAGTGTTGACAGTGGCTCTCCAGTCAACTCAGGGACATGTGGGGTCAGGGTTATTCACATTTGGTAAGTATCTGAAGATAATATGAGTCATCACATCCTGCCCTTTTGAAGATAGGTTCCTACTTGGAGATAAGAGGGGTAGGGACGAAAGTCTACCAAAGCTAGGTACTACCAGATCTTTATCCCACATCCTTGATTCTTTGTGGCTAATTAACTTTTGTTAATGAAAAAGTGACTTAGAAGTGCCTCATCATTTCAATATTGACCTTCAACTAACAGGCTACCAGATCCAGTCCCAACACCATTTGCTCCTCTATTTTCTTTCTTTTAGTTTCTTCCTTACATGCTTTCAGGTTGCTCTAGTTTAACTGGGTCACTGGCCAAGCTTTTTGCAAACTTGTTTTCCCTTCTAATTCATCTTGTCTTATGAAGTGATACTGTTCACAATCTTCCATCATGTTACCCCATTAGATTTTGTAAATCAATTTATATTCTAAAGCAGGTTTGTTTTAGATGCTATATTTCTTTGCTTATCTTTGCTTATCAAGTTCAAGTATTTATTCTACAGGGTGGTTTTAGGCTCTTTTTGTCTCCATTATGGAGACTGGTTACACAGTGGTTAAACTTTTTAATGAAGTGGTAGTAGTTCATATTAATATCTGTCATTTTATCCATTTCCTACTTTTAAGTTACAATGACTTATTTATTAGCTCAGAATTAAGTTGCCTTAACCGCACATAATGTCTTCTAATTTTTTTATTGAATCTTTGTTCTGATAGGTAAATGTTCTGACAAAACAGAAAACTTAATGCAATAATAACTCCACGTCAGTAACCAATTATTCCCTGATTAGAATCTGTTTCATTTTTATGACATTATTTGGTGCTTCCAGCTCTTTTCTTGAAAAAAAATATTTATGACATATAGGCACAAGGCTTTTTTATATCTTTCATTTCTTATTTTTGAACCATGTTTTGGAATATATTTTTGTTGTTCTCCACTATGCCCACCTTTGCATTAAAATCAGATATTAATATACATGCTAATTTAATTTTGAGAGTTTTATAAATGTTTTTGTGGAGTATCTTTATGTCCCTTTTGTAGCCAGTATTGGTATGTAAACTACAATTATCTTTGTGATAGGAAACATTATAATACATAGTGACTAGTGTAATATGAAGTATTATTCTTGTTGCCTCTGGATGCCTGATAAAAGCAAGTCCACTAGTTCACTTACTTTCTTCTCCAAGGACATATTATCGCTAGTGCTATAATATTTCTATTTAGCTACAACTTCCTTTTGTCTACTGAGTTCACGGAAAGTGAAAAATGCCGATACAATTTTGTTATGATTTATTTCCTTGAATAGCATGTCAACTTGCTGGTCACTGGATCAATCTCACATTTAAAATATCATCAGCTGTTAATGTTGGCAGTCTAAAAACTATAAGAATCTTGACATCCTCTGTTCTCTATTCTGCCATTCTGCTACTATCCCTGCAAAAGCAGAAAGGCTTTACATAGAACTGGAGGCCATTTAAAAATGTTCATTTTTGTGGGTTGCTATGGACAAAGTATTCATAATCAAATGGTCATCTTTCTGGTGATGAGTCAGCCTCATCTCACCTCATTGTTTCTGTTTTGATGGCTCAGAGTGAGTATAAATAGTAATTGTTTCTGTTCTGGCCAGAAACTCTAAGGGTCTTCCTCTCCCAGATTGATTCTTTGTAAAAACAAACTAGGCCATCTTTTGCTTCAATTCTTACCTAGCCTTAATCACTGAATGGGTGTTGCCTAAGACAAGCTGAGATCTGAGAAAGACCTTGACTTAAAAAAGCCAAGGTCTCCCACTGCATCCAGAGCCATCACCAGTCATCTTGCCACTGGACTCCCATGACTCTGGAGGAGAGAGTGAGGCTGATGACTTTGCACAGCTCTGCCTTACATAAATCCAGTTCACTTGCAAGTCAAAACATCACCCTTCTGATGTCATTGGTCCTCTTTGAAGACCTCTTCCTCAGAAAGCAGTCTCTGTCTGTTTTTTCAATATTGCACAATGTCTTTCTTGCATGGTAGAATTCTCCAGAGCTTGCATTTTTATTGGTTTATTCTTCAAGAACTCAAGTACATGAAATTTAGTGGTGACAAAAGTAAAATTCTATACATAGCTTCAAAAATCGAAAAAAAGAAGTAAAACTATCTCCCTAGTCTGGAACCTCATTGCTTCTCCTTTGATCTACTATTTAGTCTCTTATAACTACTCTCCCTGACTCCAGGGTCTTCTAACATCACCCAAATCAATGTCTCTCACATCTGCTGCCAGGTTAGTACTTCTGCAGTAACATCTCTGACCAAAACCATTCGTTGGCTTTCCTTTGACTATAGGGTAAAGCCCAAACTTCTTAGTCCAAATTCAAGGCCTTCCATGTTATGACCTAGCAAACTGTCACAGTGGATAGACGAGTGGACCTGGAGTCAGGAAGACCTAAGATCAAATGCAGCCTCAGATTCCAGGTTGTGTGAACCTGGGCAAATCACTTAATTTTGGTCTGGCTCAGTTTCCTCACTTTCAAATGAGGATAATAATAGTACCTACCTCACAGGGTTGTTGTGAGGATCAAATAAAATAATATTGGTAAAGGACATAGCACAGTACCTAGCACATAGTAAGTGTTATACAAATGCTTATTCTTTTATCCCTTCTTCTTCCTGGCCAAGCATTCTTCTATCTATACCTTATATTCTAGCTAAATTGTACCTTTGTCCCATTCCTTTAACATACTCCAAGTTTTCTCACCTGATCTAACTGAGTTGCAGGTTGCTCATTTCTAGGATGAGAGCCTACTGTCATGCTGTCCCTGGCATTTCCTACTCCAGAAAGCCTGACAGGCAGAGGGATTTTTTGCTGCCCTACCTGTTTGTTTTCTATCTAATTGGCTGTTTTTATTGTGTTCAACATGCTCTGAGCATGTGGCTGTGAGAAGGCTTTCAGCAAATAAGTAACAATCCAATCTGAACCTAACCCTATACCAGGCAGCAACTCTCCAATAATATTCACCTAATACCTCCCTTTGGGGACCACAAAAGCAGTTAGTTAACATTGTTTCTATAAATCCTTATCTTCTTCCTGCACCAAAGAGAGAGGAGGAGGATCTACACAGTCCAATTTTCACCTAGGAAAAGGGAAAACCAGAGCTTGAAAAATATGGGAATTGTCATGAGTTTGGGGCTAATTAATTTGGAGTTTTGTCTTTAGGCAAAGGACTGGACTAAATGATGTATCAGAATTATTCTATGTCCTAGAGCAAAGGTGTCAAACATGCAGCTGAACCAGATTAAAACATAACTGGGAAATATTTAACAAAATAAATTACAATATAATGGAACATAAATAATGTTTATATGTGGTTTTCTAAGTCAATATGTGGCCCATAGGGATCCTTATGTGTGGTTTAATGGCCATGTTTCTATTTGACTTTGCTACTGCCCTAGACTATCCTGGGCCCCTATTCATTCAACCAATTCTAAATCCAACCCTATCTGTTCTGTCATCTAGTTCAAGTCTCTCCATTTTGCTCATTCGCACAGCATGAGAAACTTTATATTTTTTTTTAATCTTCAAGTAGGCATGAGAATAGCAGAAAGAAGTGGAAACAAGAACAACTATCATTTATTAAACAGAAACAGACATTAAGTGACTATTATGTGCCAAGGGGCAGCTAGGTAGCACATTGGTTAAAGTGCCAGGCTTGGAGTCAGGAAGACTTCTCTTTGTGAGTTCTCATCTGGCCTCAGACACTTACTCGCTATGTGACCCTGGGCAAGTCACTTAATCCTGTTTGCCTCAGTTTCCTCATCTGTAAAATGAGCTGGAGAAGGAAATGGCAAACCACTCCAGTATCTCTGCCAAGAAAACTCCGAATAGGGTCATGAAGAGTCAGACATAACTGAAGTAACTGAACATCAACAAATTATGTACCAGGCACTGTACTAAGTACTTTATAA
>NW_020954548.1:29703747-29749142 GCF_900497805.2 Vombatus ursinus
TTATAAAGTACTTAGTACAGTGCCTGGTACATAATTTGTTGATGTTCAGTTACTTCAGTTACATCTGCTCACTGCAGATGGCAACTTCAGCCATGAAATTAAAAGTTGTTCACTCCTTAAAAGGAAAGCTATGGGAAATCTGGACAGCATACCAAACAACAGACAATACCTTGCCTACAAAAATCCATATAGTTAAGTGCTATGGTTTTTCTAGTAGTAATATAAGGTGGACAGTTGGACTCTAAGGAAAACTGAGCATCACAGAATTGATGCTTTGGAATTGGGGTCCTAGAGAAGGCTTTTGAGAGTCCCTTGGACAGCAAGGAGATCAAATCAGTCAATACTTAAAGAAATTAATTCAAACTGTTTACTGGAAGGTCAAATACTGAAGCTGGAGCTTAAAATACTTTGGCCACATAATGAGAAGACTGAACTCATTGAAAAGACCCTGATGTTGGGAAAGATTGAAGGCAAAAGGAGAAGGGGACAACAGAGGATGAGATAGATAAGATAGTGTCATGGAAGCAATAAACATGAGCTTGGACAGACTTCAGGAGATAGTAGAGGATAAAAGGGCCTGGTGTGCTATGGTTCATGAGGTCTCAAAGAGTCAGACACATCTGAATGACTGAACAGCAACAACACTCCATATGGCACTATAGTACCATAAAGTCAGAGATTTAAAGATGGAAAGGATCTAGTCTAACCCCCTTATTGTATAGAGAATGAAACTCAGCCTCAAAACTGTTGTGACCCACCCAAGGTCACCAACTAATAAGCAGCAAAGACTAAATTTGAACTCAATATTATTTCGGTAATAATAAAAACCATTTTCATTTTTACAACACCTTAAGTTTTGTAAATCAATCAATTAAAAAATTTATTAAGCATTTGTATGTGCCAAGCACTGTGCTACTACTAGGGATAAAAAAAAAAAGACAAAAACATGGTCCTCAAGAAAATCACGGTTGTTAGGTAAGCAGCATGTAAATAACTATACAAGCTATATACAATGGAAATGAGAGGTAATCTTAGAGGGGAGACATTGGAATGAGGGTGGGGTGCAGAAAGAAGAATGTGGGATTTAAACGTAGTCTTAAAGTAAGCCAGGGAAGCTAGGAGGCCAAGGTAATGAAGGAGAGCTTTCCAGGTATGGGACACAGACATTGGAAAGGCAGAGTCGAGAGATGGAATATCATGTTCAAGGACCAGCAAAAAGCCAATGTCACTGGATTGTAGGGTATGTGGAGGGGAGTAAAGTGAAAGAAGCCTGGAAAGGTAGATAGGGACCAATGTGTAAAGGGTTTTAGAAGCCAGGCAGTAGATTATATATTTGATCCTGGAGGTAATAGGGAGCCCCCAGAGTTTATTGGATATGGGACAAGATGACATAGTCAGATCTGAGTTTTAGGAAGATCTCTTTGCAGTTAAGTGGAAGATGGACTGGAGTGGGAAGAGACTTGGAACAGAAAGACTGACCAGAACAAACCACTTTCTTCACTTTAACTCACTGAAGTGAGCAGTAAGAGACTTATTATTTCCATTTTATAGTTAAGGAAACTGATGCTTTGAAAGTCAGAGGGAGAAGTGGAACCCTAAGTATTCCAGACTCTGAGCTTGGTTTTCTATCCATTATGTCCTGCTACTTTAGGGAAGAGAAGAGTTAATTTCCATCCCTTGGTTTCATGGATCACTGGCCAGCACCAGAAGCTTTCGGTGTTGGTTCTGTGCCTCAGGACACCACTGGGGTTCCATATTCTGACTGAAGGAGAACAATCCCAGGCCTGAGCAGCTAATCAGTCAGCATTGAACATTTGTTGTTCACTTGATTTCTCCAGTCAGAGTGAATGGGAAAGAGCTGTCATTGTTGCTTACAGAATCAAAGACCCCAAAGGCCCAAGTTTCATTTGAATTTGCAGCTCCAAAGGAGAGGGAGTAAAAGCCCATGAGTACGCTGTACAGGCCAACTGACAGCTGGAGTGGGAGCTTAGAATAAAAAGGCTGCAAATAAGTCAGGAAAATAACCAGGGTCTCCAAAACACACCAAAAAAAAGACAGACTTGGATCCAAAGTGGGATGGAAAAAGACCTGGAAAGGGAATCAGAAGACTGGGAGTTCTAGTAAAGGCTCTGCTATGGATTAGCCTATGTGACCTCGGTCAAGGAAGTCACTTTGCCTCCTTGGTTCTTTCTGTAAAACGAGGAAACCAGTAATAGTCCTCCTTCTATAGCTCTGACATTCTGGTTTAATGTTCTGTGGTCCCTTTCACCTCTGAGACTCTATATGATCTGTCCTAGGGCCCCTGCTATCTCTGACATTCTATATTCTAAGCTCTAGGGCTCCTTCCAGGTCATGTATGCTATGTTCAATGTTCCACCTTGCCTTCTAACTGTGTGATTCCATGGTCTCTGCCCTGAGATCCCTTCCTGAGATTCTATGTTTCCCAGACCTGACACTTTAGAATTCATTTGGTTTTAAAGGAAATATAAATAGGCATTACACTTGGCTCACCTGTTTCTTCCTTCCATTGAGGGTATCTGAACAGAGAAAAGGGCAGCTAGGTGGTGCAGTGGACAGAGTGCTGGGCCTGGAGTCAAGAAGACTCTTCTTTGTGAGTTCAAGTCTGGCCTTAGACATTTATTAGCTATGTGACCCTGGGCAAGTCACTTAACCCTGTTTGCCTCAGTTTTCTCTTCTGTGAAATGAGCTGGAGAAGGAAATGGCAAACCACTCCAGTGCACTTGCCAATAAAACCCCAGATGAGGTCAAGAGTCAGACAGGACTGAAAATGACCAAACAATAAAAAAAAAAACAGAGAAGGGATGAGCTTATTCCCACTTTGTATCAGCTGCTCTGCCTGGTTTCAAATCCGTGGAACAAGATGCCCCTCCCAGGATAAACTCATTACTTCTAATCCCTTAACCAGGCTGCTATCTCTAGCCTTGATTGACACCTCTTCCTCAGCATCTTGTCAGCTCTGATGGAAGGGCTAGAGGGTGGAGTATTATGCTCCTTCCAATACTTTCTTTTAGAGTGTAGAAACTGGACTCAGCCCACTCTCGCCCCTCGGCGGCCCCTGCCCTGCATTTGCTGCTGTTCCTGGCTTCAATTCCTTGGAACAAGATGACCCCACTCCAGGTACCTTCTGGTGTCCTCCCCCTTTCCTGCCTCTTTTTTGTGTGTTGCCCCCCCCCTTATATTCTAAGCTTCTTGCCTGCAGGGACTGTCTTTCTTTTCCTTAATTTTATCCCTAGCACTTAGCACAGTACCTGGCACATAGCTGGTGCTTAATAAGTGTTTGTTGAATTGGTTTGGAAATGCAATAGAGGACAGCCTAGATCCCAGGTCAAAACATAAGGCAGCCAGACATGGGGGTTAAATCTCCAATCAATACATAGTCAGAATTTTCTTAGGCCACAATGAAGTCCAACGAGCTGGTAACCCACATACTGCTCTATCAAATGCCTTGCTTTCTTGGGGAAAAAAATGACAGAACTTGCTTTCTCTTGACCATTAATAGGATCAGAGATTTAGAGCTGCAAGGGACCTTAGAAGTCAATTGGTCCTGTTATTTTTATATTCTCAGTGTCTCTGGTATGTGTGATAGATAGATAGATAGATAGATAGATAGATGATAGATCTGTATATGTGTATGGCATACACATATATGTGTGTATATATACACATATACATATATATGTACATGTACATATATGTGTATACAAATCTGTCTATCTATCTATCTATCTATCTAAGTTAACAAAAGGCCAACTGGTCTTCCTGCCTCAACTGTCTCCCCACTCTATTCCATCTTTCATTCAACTGTTAAATTGGTCTTCCTAAAACACTGTTCTGACCATATTATTCTCCACCCTCCCCCTATTCAATAAACTCCAGTGATTCCCTATTGCCTCTAGAATCAAATACAAAATCCTGTGTTTGGCTTTTAAAGCCTTTCATAACCTGGGACCATCCTATTCTTCTAGCCTTCTTACACATTCCTTCCCTGCCTATACTCTGTGATCTGGAGACACTGGTCTCCTTATTACTGCTCCCTGCACATGACATTCCATTTTATGTGTCTGAGCTTTTTCTCTGGCTTTCCCTCATGTTCTCACTCTTCATCTTTACCTCCAGACTTCACTAGCTTCATCAAGTTTCATCCAAAACTTCACCTTCTGCAAGAAGTCTTTCCTAGTCCTCCTTAATCTTAGTGCCTTACCTCCATTGATTATTTTCAATTTATCTTGTACATAAGTTGTTTGTACATAGTTTTTTATGTATTAAATCCTCCATTAGACTATGAATTAACTTGTGAACTGGGACTGTCTTTTGCTTTTCTTTTTATTTCCTGTAATTTTGTTTTTAAATCAGATACCTTCCTAAATGTATCCCTACCCCGTTTTCTATTCAGAGAGCCCCTTTGCAATTTCTTCACATTTTTGCTAACTTGTCCTCTGGGGCCCAGCAAGCCAAAAGAGATTTACTTATACTTTTCTACTCTTTTCTTTCATATACTGGAATTTCTTTCATGTACTTTCATATGAAAGAAGAACTTTTTCTTTTTTATACTTTCATATACTGAAAGTATTCATATGCTATCAGATCCTTCCTTATATTTTCCTTTCTCCAAACATGCCAGGTTCTATTGGCTAATCTGGAGGCCATGCACTATCCTGATTTATCTAGATGCTCTCCATCTCATCAGTGGCTTTCCTAAAATGTTGTATGTGGAACCGAACACAAGACTTTAGATGTGGTGGGACCAGGGTGGAGCAGGGTGGAGCAGTCATCTCCTTCATTCTGGAAGTGGAGCCTCTCAATTCAGCTTTAGATTGTAAGAGCCTTTTGGGGGCTGGGAAATCATACCGTTGATACACATTGAGCTTGAAGCTTGCTAGAACCACATGATCTTTTGTAGCTTAATTCCTGTCTAGGTGCATTTCACCCATCTTGTACCTGTTTTTTGAACCTGAGTTTTTGAACCCAGGTGTAAGACTTTCTATTTATTCCTATTATATTTCATCTTACTAGATAAGGTTCAATGTTCTAGCACATCAAATTTTTTTTTAAAATTCTGATTATGTCTTCTATGTTTCCCATGTCTTAGCTGACCCTGATAATTTTATATCATTTATGATTTTACTAAGAATGCCAAAGATGCCTTTCCCCTTTATCTAAGCCCTAGATAAAATTACTCAAACATTGATAAAAAAATTAATGTTTTTGAGTGTTACTTCCCATCTTCCCAATAAATTACAAGCTTCCTAAGGATGAGAATCAGGCTTTCCTTTCCTCCTTTATCTCTGGGTTAAGGATCTGCACACCAATAAAAATAATAATAGCTAACATCTCTACAGAGTTTTAAGGTTTTTAATTTTGTCATTGTTGTTCAGTCACGCACAACTCTTTGTGACCCCTTTTGGAGCTTTCTTGGCAAAGACACTGGAGTGGTTTGCAATTTCTTTCTCCAGTTTATTTTGCAGATGAGGAAACTGAAGCAAACAAGGTTAAGTGACTTGCCTAGAATCACACAGCTCATGTCTGAGGCCGCATTTGAACTCAGGTCCTCCTGACTCCAGGGGCTGGTGCTCAGTCCTCTGCACCACCTAGCTAATCCTAGCTGCTTTAAGGTTTAGAAAGCCAGTTCCATTGCTGAATGGCTCTGATAGTTGGAAAGTTCTCAGACTGAAATGAACATATTCCACATATTATCTCATTTTATCCTCATAAAGATAGGTGCTATTATTACCCCCATTTTATACACAAAGAAACTGGGACAGACAGAAGTAAAATGACTTGCCCAGGGTCACACAGCTATTAAGTATGTCTGAAGCAGGATTTGAATTCAGTTCTTTGTGACTCCATGTCAAGCACTCATATACACTGCCACCAAGCTGCCTTTATGATGTTTAATTCATCCTATTGAACGAAGAATGAGTCTGGACAATATGTTATACGAGGCATTGTTGAAGGAACTAGAGATATTTGGCTTCAATAAAAAAGATGTAAGAATAAATATGAGCGTGTCTCCAAATATCTGAAGTCCTGCCATGGGGAAGATGTTGTCATAAGGTAGGATCAAAGGATGGAATTTATAAAAAGACAGGTTCAGGTCAGTCTGAGAACTTTCCAATTGTCAGAACCATTCAACAATAGAACTGGCTGCGTTGTGAAGGAGTGACATCCGCATCACCAGAAACGTTTAAACGGTGGCCTAAAGACAACAGGACAAAACTGGGGGTTTATGGGACATGAGATAAAATGATGTCTAAAATCCTTTCTAACTCCTAAACAGTACAGTTTTTAAATCTCCCCCAAAAGAAGACAGTGACTTTTTCCAGGCACTCAACACAAAATACTAACCTCACCAACATCCTCACCTTGAATTTTGGAACTGTCTCATCTTTTGTTGTTTTGTTGTTCAGTCATGCCTGACCCTTCCTGACCCCATTTAGGCTTTTCTTGACAAAGGTACTGGAGTGATTTGTCATTTCCTTCTTCAGCTCATTTTGCAGATGAAGAAACTGAGGCAGACAGGGTTAAGTGACTAGCTTGGGGTCACACAGCTAATAAGTGTCTGAGGCCAGATTTGAACTCAGGAAGATGAGTTTTCCTGACTCTAAGGCCAGCACTCTATGCATTATGGAGCCACCTAGCTGCAGTTTCAGCAACTTTTGAGGAAAGCCTCCAGGTCTTTGGATTTCAAATCCAGTCCTTTTTTCGTTACACTATGCTGTCTCTATCTTTACTTCTCAGATGGAAAAAAAAAAAAAAGGAAAGCTTAGAAAGGCAAAGGAATTTCCCCAGGGTAACAAAGCTATTAAATGGCAAGGCTGGAATTTGAACTCAGCTCTCCCAAGTCTGGGCCCAGGGATCTTTCCATTCTACTGTTCTGACTGTTGGAAGGAATGTTGGACTAGGAATTGAGAGTCCTGAGTTCTCACCCACATTTATGGGGCCTCTCACACATTCATGCGCATGCTTATAAAGAGTGGCATTCTTTCACATGTCGATAAGTACGGACACTCTGTGCTCCCATACATCCTGTAAGCTGTTTAACTTGGATCTCTGTGACCAAAGTAAAATGGATGTGAGCGGAAATTCACAATGAATGGTTTTTAACAGGTCCATTAATTTATCAGGCACTCACTTAAGAGGGTTACAGCATAGTGGCTTCTTAGGGCTCGGAAAATAATGTATTTGTTTTCAGGGAATTGCTATTAGTGGCGTATGGGAAGGTGCTGATGATACGTCATTAGTAGGCATTTGGTCAAGTGCCACAGTGTTGTAAAATGATAATATTAATGCCCATTTTATTTATGGACATGTTATCTTTTAGTGAAGTCCTGATTTGGCCCATGGGATAGGGAAATGGGTCTGTAATGCTCATAAATCTTACCCATAGCACTGTATTAGTTCTGCAAAGCCTGTCATATTAACCGGCTAGTGACAGAGAAATGTGTCCAAGACCCATGTACTGCTAGTTCTCCCTGTGGGTAAAAAGCTGGATAGCTTACCCTCTCCTCAAATATCCCTCTCTACCTTGGGATTGCAGGCCTTTAGTAAGCAACAGAACAGGACTGCAATAACTCAACAACGACAACAACAAAAGTGCTGAGGAATCTGAGGCTCAAGGAGGAAAAAAAATAATCACAATATTTGTAAGGCTTAGAATCAGAACTCCCACCAAGTCTTTTCAGTTTTCTTTCTTGCAACCTCCCTTCCCCCCATTCACATTTGTTCAAAGTAAAGGGGAAGATTCTGGGAGTGGATTGCCCTGAACCCTAACCTAGCAAACAAAGCTCAGTATCAAAGGACTGATTAAACTGCTTATAGGAATGGCATTACAGAAATTCTTCAGGGTTGGGAAGAGTCTCTGAGGTCAACTACTCCAACTTACTCCTGGTCAAGAATTTCCTCCATAACATCGCTAACAAGTGATCATACGATTTTCTTTATTTTTTTAAATAAATTTTATTAGTGACTTTTGATGTTACATTACCTATGTTTCCCCCTCCCTCTTCCTGAGAGCCACTCACTAACAACAACATAAAAGAGAGGCAAACAGTTTGGCAGACTAGGATGGAGGTGGTGCCTTCCCATACCTCTTCTTTGGGACTTAGTTGTTATTCTTTCCTTTTATACTATTGCAGCCACTACATATACTGTTTCCTGGTTCTGCTTGCTTCATTTTGCATCAGTTCATATAAGCCTTCTCATATGTCTCTATTCATTATATTCATGGTCATATTGAAGATCTCCAAGGATGGGGATCTCACTCAACCCCAGATGAAAATATTGCATTTTTGGATGGCTCTGATTGTAATGTAAAAATTCAAATACTTGAGTGATCTTATTGATTTGAGAGCTTCTTCCAGGATATAGATCAAAACCCAACCTGTGACAATGCTGTGTAACTCTTGTCCATGTCCTCCCAAAAATACAACATTTGGGATTTCTCCAGTGTTCTGGAGTCCTTCTTCACTTTCTCTCAAAATAAAGAGATATGTGGAGTACACTCACCATCTCTACTTGTTATTCCTTGCTCTCACCCCCAACCAGATCATCTTTTCTTTCAGTTATACAATTCCTCAATGATGCCCTTTATTCCTTATTTTCTTTCGAGTTCCTCATTGGCTATATGTCGCATCCTGCTTACACTCACCATGAACCTTTCTATTATTTTCTGTGTAAGATTCATCTTCAGGTCTTCGAAGGCATTGATGTTTCAGTTCTGGTTAGAATACCATGTAGTAACACCAGTAAAATGTTTCTACTGAAAGATGTGGGAAGCTTGGGGCATCAGTAAAAATGTTTTTCAATTTCCTGAAAGTTATCTGTGCTTTTCCTCTCCTTTTCTTCTCTAGGGCCCAGATAATTGTCTATGTGCATTATCTGTCCCTTATCTTCCCAAAATCTATTGAGTGTCTGTTCAGATACAAGTTGAAATCTGCCAAATAGACATTCTTCATCCATTTGGTCTTTCCAATGTGGCTAGACAGGTCAAACTTTTTTGAGTGTTTTGTAATCAGAAGACTCAGCAATGTCTTGGGGATTGATAACATCAGCACAATGGCATCTGAAAATAAGAGCATCTGGAGGACCCTACTACACTATTCACAGAAATCTGTGCTTTATCTGGACTCTACACTATATCTCTACAGTAGATCTTCACAGGTAAGCCCTGTTTTATTCCTTTTGTCTTTGTTGTTGTTGTTTAGTCTGTCAAATCCTGAAAATAAATGACCAAAGAGCCACAGATGTTATGTATGAGCTGTTAACTCTGAAAATACCAAATTGCTTACATAGGTTGTATGCCAACCGTTAACTCTGAAAAATAACATAAAATACAACCAAAGAGCTCACAGAGGTTATAGGCAAAAAGCCTTCTTTATTCCATTGAAGAGGTAAATTAGACATATGTGCCAGGGTTTCCTCTAAGACCAATGGGATCCAAGGCAGTGAGGCTAAGCCTTGATACATATTGTTGTGGCTAGACAAAGAATCGGGCAGTTAGGTATAACCATAGCAGTAAGGTGTAACAGCAACAATGAGGCAAGTTTGCCTAGTGACAAAAAGTCTATTCATGCCAGAGCCAAATCATGACTAAAATATGTTTCCTGCAGGTGCTTGTCTGAGCTCACCTGGGTCTGGGTTGAGCCAGTTCTGTGATTTAGATATAGCAGAGTTCATCCAGAGAGTGAGTGCAAAGGATTGTTGTTATGCCAAGCTCAGGACACAGGTTGCTTGCTGGGCCATAGCTCTGGAAAACAAGGTGTCTCCTAATAGTAAGAAAAGAGAGGAGTAAAAAGAGAAGTGGTCTTGGGCTAAGGGTCCTGAGAAGTCATTCAGTCCTGTCTGATTCCCTGCGACCCTATGGATCATAGCACATTGGGCCCTTCTAACCTCCACTATCTCCCAGAGTCTGCCCAAGCTCATGTTTGTTATTTCCCTTGCCTGATGTGTATTCTCAGAAGATCATTAAACAGCACTATTTCTGTTTTTATATCTTCCAAGGTATCCTGAATGATCTTGAAATGGGATTAGTAGACACTTTGATGTAAAGTTGTCTTTAAAAGTCCTTACTATTGCTGGGCAATGTGCTGAGTGTTGGGGATACAAACACAAGAGAGCAAAAAGGTGCTACCTTCAAAAAGCTTATGTTCTAATATGAAAAGACAACATAAAAAAGGGAGACATAAATGGGCAAGGTGATATAGGAGGGGCTGTATGGTGTTGAAGTGGCCAGGAAGTGGTGGAAAGGCCTGGTTCTAGGGCAGATAAGGCAAAAGCATACCTACTGAAGCCCAAGGTCTCAGGGACAGTCCATGGTTGGAAGGAGGGGAAGGATTAGGAAATGAAAATGATGGCCAAAGTGCCTCAAGCATAATAAGGAGATTCCTGAGACTTAAATTTTATTGTCCTCCTTTTATTATTATTAACCAACAAAAAATAAGCACACTGGATCTCCTACTTTCTACATCTTACAGACAATCATGATATGGTAAAGATGTGGTTGAGTAGAAGTTGTGAAAGCCTGCTTGTTTCCTACTAATTCCTTCTTATAGGATGCCCTCAATTCATGTATACATGACTTTCAAGAAGATTTTGTACAGATGAAAGAGTAAGTGTATAGATTGGCAGTCACTGATATTTGCTCAGTTACCTTTTTTTGGTAGTAATAAAGTTTAAGTTTTTTCCAATCTTTTGGAATCTTCCCCTCCTGCAGATATCTCTTTTACATATCAGCCTCTCGATCACTTCATAACTGTATCAATTCTAGCAAACATCCCCTCTATATACTTAAATAAATGATATAGCATGTATTATGCACTTACTAGGTGCCAGTACTGTGCTAAGCACTGGAGTTACAAATACACATGGTAGCATGCAAACAAGATGGGTTTTGTCTTAAGTGAACTAATATTCTAATGGAGTTAGCTAACCCAAGAAGGGGAGTTAGAAGAGTGGGGCAGGAAGATTATCAAAATAGAGGCAATATGGTCTAAAAATGGTTGGGATTAGACATGGAGTATCATTCCTATAAGCAGTTTAATCAGCCCTTCAATGCTGAGCTTTGTTTGCTAGGTTAAGGTTCAGGGCAATCCACTCCCCAACTCTTCCCCTTTATTTTGAACAAATGTGAATGGGGGGAGAGATAAGAGACATGTTCAGCTATCAGAGTTCAGGGACCCAGGGGTAGAATGGATGAGGTTGAGGATGAGGAGGGTGGCTGTAGTTGAGGCAGCAAGGTACGGAAATATCTGGGAAGTGATCCAATCCCACTGTTTCCCCCAATCTATGTTCTCTTTAGTGCCAATTCTATCTTCTCTACCTGATGAAGAGAAAACTTAGTGGGGAAGACAGTTATCTTGAGCCATCAAAAGGTCATGATGGAGAAGGATTAGATTTGTTCTACTTGGATCCAGAAGACAGAACTAGCATCAGTGTACAGAGGAAAAATTTGGCTAGATAGAGATGAAAACAAACTTCCAACAATTAGAGAACTCCAAAAGTAGAATAGGGTCCTATAGGATGTAGTGGGTTCCCTCTCACTCTAAGTCTTCAAGAGGAAGATAAATAATCACCTGTTGGGGGTGCTAGAGAGAGGACTTCTTTTTAAGTATAGAGATTCCTTCCAATTCTAAAATTCTATGATTCTGTGATTGCTGTCGTGTCCTTTTAGCTTTTTGAGAGAACTTCTACATAGCCCCTTTTGATTTCTGTACTTCTGTCTTTCCTTTGCCACTATCAGCCTATGCCCTAACTGTATAATCATCCTGATCACTTTGACAAATACAAGCCTTGACATTTGAATACTTCTAGTGTCTCCTCTAACATGACTAATGCTAATAATAGTAATAAACTCATATTTTCATCAAACTTTAAAGTTTACAAAGTGCTTTCTTCACAACCAACCTGGGAGATAAGACATGAGAATATTATTATTCTTATTTCCAGGAATATGATTTATATCTGGAAATCATCATTGTCATCATCATCACCATCAGTAACATTTATATAATGGTTTGTGGTTTACAAAAAACATTACACACATCTCATTTCATCCCAACAACAACGCTGGAAGATAGATGCTGTTATTATCCCTATTTTACAGATTAGGAAACTGAGGCTGAGGGAGGTTAAATGGCTTGCCTAGGGTTATGCAGCTCCTAAGTGTCTGAGACAGAATTGTCAGGTCTGATTGGACTCAAGCTCAACACTCTACCCACTGTGTCACCTTGCTGGACCTCAGAGATTATTTGTTCCAAGATTTCATTTTTCAGATGAGAAAAATTAAGACAAGAGAAGTTAAGGGGTTTTCACTAGGTCAACCAGGTAGTAAACAGTAGAGAGAGAATAGAAACATTTCCTGATTCTAAATCCAGAGTGCTAAAGAAATTGACACTAAGATGTGAGGTGACCTGCTCATAGTCACAGAGCTAGTGACTGTCAGGGCTGAGATTTAAATAAAGATGTCTTGACCTCATGTTCAGAAGGCTTTTAATCCCAAGGATTATATGTGTTTGTGCGTATGTATATGTATATGCAACTATGTATGCATATATAATATTATTATATTATCTATCTATAATCCCAAGAAAATATTAACATATTTATAACACAAAGATAGATTGATTGATAGACAAATAGATAATAAAACATTTATTAAGTCCTTACTATGTGCTTAGAGTTGGGGATACAAGCACAAGTGAGCAAAAAGATGCTGCCTTCAAAAAGCTTATATTCTAGTGTGAAAAGACAACATAAAAAAGGGAGACTTAAATGGGCGAGATGGTACAGGAGGAGCTGTATGGCATTGAGGTAGCCAGGAAGTAGTGGAATGGCCTGGTTCTAGGGCAGTTAAGGCAAAGGCATACCTACTGAAGCCCCAGGGTCTCAGGGGTAATCCGCAGTTGGAAGGAGGGGAAGGATTAGGAGATGAAAATGATGGTCAAAGTGCGGCAGCATAATAAGGAGATACCTGGAACTTAAATTTTATCGTCCTCCTTTTATTCTCTGGACGTGGGGAGGGTTTGGACCTATTGTAGTATACAAATGTCAAAGGAAGCTACCCAGTGTAATTTGAAGAATCCTGACATTGGAAGATCTTGTGAATTTTGAGAGACAACTAGGAAGAAATTGAAGAGCAGTGGGGGGCAGGGAGTGAAGTTACCAAACATTTAGGTTTATCAGATCTGTTGGAAATTAGTCGGGGGGTGGGGAAGAAGGGGATATCCAACCAGATTCACTCTGATCCACTTCAAGGCCAATAGCAGAGACTCCTCTGAAATTGATAGTAGTCAGTTTGTGTATCTGACTGCTGGGTAGACTTCAGTGTGCAGCCCAAAGGCTACCAGGAATTGTAACACAAGGTTTTAGGATGCAAGAACCTCTAGCTTGGTACTTGAGCTGAAATGACACCCCTGAAATTTCCCTCTGTTACAATGAGCAGACTTCTCCATAATGGTTTTTCTTTTGAAAAAAAAAAAAAAGCTAGTGGTACCGTCTACTAAATAATGGCATGAACTACAGGCATAACAAAGTTCAGGAGCTAGAGAATAGCTGGAGAAAGTCAGGAAGAGTGATTGATATCACTTTTTGGTGACTGCAGAGAGTTACAGGTAGAGGGATGGGTGCCCATTGCTGGGAATTATAGAAGGATGCAAGAAATACTGCATGCTTAGATCTGTAAGAGACAACATATGCTGAGGACCCTATGTGGTGGCTGACTGTGATTGGGGGGATAGGGTGAAGAAAGAGAGAGAGACAGACAGACAGACAAACAGACAGACAGACAGACAGAAAGAGACAGAGAGAGAAAGAGGGAGACAGAGAAGAAAACAGAGAGACAGAAACAGACAGAGACAGAAAGACAGAGAGATGGAGGGGGAGGTGTCAACATTTTTCATGAATTATAATAAAAATCTTTGTTTTATTCAAAGCATAAATATACAGATTTATTCCCTGCCTTTGAGCTTTGTGAACCATCTGCTTATAAGGAGAAATGATAACAATTTACTGGTACTATTTAGTGAAGTTGCCAGTGTTGTTTTTGTTTTTTTCCTGGGTAGGGGCAAGGTGACGGAGTTGTGAGAAATTCCTCAAAGTGATTCTAGGCCATTCATCATAGGGGAGTCTCTTTCTTGAGGTTAATTCCATAATACATCGGCATGCTATATTACCCTCTATACAGCAATATGTAGGCACCTCATTTCCCACCTTGCTGTTCTCCTAGACTTCATTATTGTTTCCAGAAATTAACCTTTCTACAAGGTCACATCAACTCTGAAACTCACATTTCCTCACTACTTCCTACCCTTGGGGCCCTTTCCTCCTTCTGGTTGGACAGGATAGAGAGTAGAGCTCTATTAGGGCTCTATTCACACATCCTCTGTTTAAGGAGGGTGCCCTGTGTAGCCGTCTCATCATTTCCCACTGAGTTGCAGGACTTCATTATGCTCCACCAGGCCAGGCACCCTCCTTCTCTCCCCACCTCTTTTTATGTGTTGACTTCCCCCATTAGGCTGAGCAACTTGAGGGCACAAACTGCCTTATGCCTTTCTTTGTATGCCCAGAGTTTAACACAGTGCCTGGCACACAGTAGACATTTAATAGATGTTTAATGACTGACTCATTCAATATAAAAGGCCAAAGTGATAAACATGGGTGATCCCTGCCACTAGCCTTGAAGGAAAATTCATTTTTTTCACAAGCTCTCTCTATTTCCTTTTTTTTGCTGTGTGAGGGAGGTATTTAAGGAAAGGTACATAGAGAAGTTAGAAGAAAAGGCAAGGTATGACCATGGAGACTGTCCAACTGAAAGCCAATCCCTGGGGATTGAATAGACCAAGCAGGTGCATCCTCCAGTAATGAAGAGTCTTTGGTGGTCTACTGCTTAGAGCATTGAAAAACTTAAATTATCTTGGTCCTCACAAATGGTGCTTCACCTCCTGTTTTTGTGCCTTTTTATAGACCATCCCCTGTACCTTGAATGAACTGCATCTTCACCGTGATCTCATAGAATCCTAATTCCTTTTTTTTTGTGAGGCAATGGGGTGAAGTGACTTGCCCAGGGTCACACAGCTAGTAAGTGTCTGAGGCCAGATTTGAATTCAGGTTTTCCTGAATCCAGGGCCAGTGTTCTATCCATTGTACCATCTAGCTGCCCCCCTAATTCCTTTTAAGACACAATTTAGGCTCTACCTTTGACACAAAGGCTGTCCTAATCCACCTGCTATTTGTTTCCCTCCCTAAATACCTTCTATATATTTTATATATGTATAATATGTGTGTATGATATATATATTATATGTACATATATATGATTGTGTTTGTATATATAAATAGATATCTATATCTTTATATCTACTGTATATACATATGTGTGTATGTGCATTCTGTTGTGACATTTAAAAAGTTCAAGAGACATAATTCCTGGATAATTCAATCATTTTATTAATAATGCCAACATGTTTATTAATAAAAGGAGGGTTATTTAGCCATCTCTTGGACCAAAGATAATCATGGCTACAGGCTCACGTTTATATGCCCTTGGAAAAGGGGTGTTCCCAAGGGTGGCAATCAACTCTGATTGGTTAACAATGAGAGAATGAATATTACAATGAGAGGCTGACCCTCTTCTAATGAACTTTTGATTATGTCATTTATTTCTCAGGTACCCCCAGCCTTGGGCAATCTATTCAAAGAATTTATCCTCCACCCAAGCCTGAGGAGAAGGGAGTTTCAACTTCTAAGTCTTCATCTAGTCTGGTGGAGTAGTGATACACATAATGAGTAGAATGTTGATCCTATCTTCCATCAGCCCTGTGCTTGAGAGGTTGGAGGAGGAAATAGAAGGGGGGGAGCTTAGATCTCCCCAATTTTCATAATTGGATATTAGTATGAGAGAAGAATAATCATTTCTCTCACTGTATATATGGTTGAATGTATAGAAGAAGACCTAGGGTCAAGACTCATCTCTAACATTCTACTGGTATGACCCAGGAAAGTCACTTAAACTCCCAGTGCTCTAGGCAACCCTCTAAGACCTTAAGTTGAGAGAAGATGCTGACCTGCATTGGTAGAATTTGCTCATTTGAGAATTCACTGTCCTGATGAAATGATAGCTCTCATTCCTATCTCTCATATATACATAGGTACTTACTGACTCCCCTGAGAAAAAATGAATTCCTTGAGAGTAATTGTCAAACATTTTTTGTCTTTGTATTCCCAGAATATCACACAGTGTTTGACACATTAAAAAAATGCTTAATAAATGCTAATTGACTGATTAATGGATGAATGGACTCGATATGTCTTTGGGGACACATGGCTCTTCAATTGCTCATGAGGAAGGCAGGCACAATGCACAGAACAAAAGGCAGCATTGCATGATGTATTGCACAGTGGACCTGGAGTCAGGGAAATTTGAGTTCAAATCTTGCTAGCTCTTTGATCCTGGGAAAGTCATTTCTTGTTAAGCTTCAGTTTCCTCATTTGTTAAATAAGAATAATAAACCTGCAGTACCTGCCTCAAAGGGCTATTGTGAGGCTCAAATGAGATTTAAGTTTAAAGTTTTTTGCTTTAAACTTAATGTATTCTAAAATAGGTTATTATTACAATTGTTAGAGATTGGAGTAAGCAGCAGACCCATGATTTTATTGGTAAAAGGAACTTCCCTCTACCAATTAGGTTGGCACTTTCTCTTCAACTTACAGTCTTAGAGAGTTGTCTATAGACATAGTTAAAACATTTATTTAACACAGTATATGCCAGGAACTCTACTGAGAGTTTGGGATACAAATACAAGCAAGCAAGATACTCCCTGTCCTCAAGGAGCTTATATTCTAATAGAGAAAGACAGCATATATAGTGGAGATAGAAAGTGGAGTGGGAAAGGGCAGCTAGGTGGTGCAGTGGATAGAGTGCCCGCCCTGAAGTCAGGAGTACCTGAGTTCAAATCCTCAGACCTCTTGACACTTACTAGCTGTGTGACCCTGGGCAAGTCACTTAACCCCAACTGCCTAAAAAAGAAAAAAAAAGAAAGTGGAGTGGGAGAGGGGAGATGGTGTGGAGAGTTGGGAAGTTGTGGAGAGACCTGGTGCCATGTAAAGTAAAGTGAAGGCTCATCTATCAGAGCCCAGCATCTTAGGGGCAGAGTCCATGGCTAGAGAGGATGTGGAGAAGAGGAGATGAGGTTGATAGCCAGAATGCAGGCAGCATGGCTGTGGAACTGACTGGGAAATGGCATGTAGATATGGTTCTCAGCAAGATAGAAACTAAGAGGACTAAAATGAAGGGACTTATCTGGGGTCCCAAGGTCAGTATATGCTACATACAAGGTCATCGTGGCTCCAAGGCCAGCTTTCTATCTAGTACATATTATGATTATGATTATGATCTTGATTAGTACAAGAAGGAAATCTCAGAACTGAATTTTCTAACAGTTTGATAGAGGAAGTTTTTCCGATCCAAAATAACATCTGACATCTTCACTCTTTGCATATTCTCATGGATATTCCAATGGTTCTAGTTCTGTGCTCCAGGGTCAAGCAGTACAAATCTAATTCACCTTCCCCATGATGAATCTTCAGATATTTGAAGAGATCAATGCTATTCCTTTTATCCAATATGTTTTAGTCTCTAAACTAAATACTCCCAGACACTATGCCCATTTTCTATTCACCTGACATGATTTCCTGCCCCATTTCCATCCTGGATATCCTTTTGTAAATGTTCTCCACTAAGTCTTTTTTCAAAATATAGTGCCCAAATGTGGATCCAGATGTCGTCTGCTCATGGTAGAGGACCGTGGTGGTATCAGCTTCCTTAATCTGGATACTATATTCCTATATTATTGTTTATTATGCCATAGTGTTTTACAAATTAGAAAGAGGGTTCTACTATATTATTTTAAAAAGATAAAAGAAAAACAAGCTGTGAAGGATATGTAATATATGTGGCCTATAATGAATTGGGTAGATGGCAGGGGGCCAGGAGAATGATGGTATTCCCTAACATGGGGCTATTGGTGATCACCCATTGGGAGATTTATAGCTCTCCTAGTACCTCACTTGCTCCAGCTTCGAGTTGCTGCAGGTCTGGGGTACCCAATAAATTTCCTTCGTCTTCCAGAACACATTCCAACCTTATCATTTTCTAATAAAGCACTGATACCACCAGCAGCTTTCACTGAAAGAGTAGCTAGTGAGTGAGTAACCAGTCCTGGTCTGCAGTAGCTAAAAATGTTTAGGCTGGAGTTTTCTCCTAAGGGCTGATATTCTTCTGAACATGCCCTTATCTTGCCCTCGTCTTGTTATTAATGGGAGAATTATTGCAAACTGTTTCTTTTACCAGCTGTCAAAGGCCAAGGCTCTGGAATGGGCAGGCTTTCAAAGAGAGGGAGAAGGCCTCGGACAGAAGCTTCAAACCTTCAGCGTGTGGCTGAATCTAAGGGCATTTGGCTTGTTGTGGGTCTGTTTTCCCTAGTGTCTCTGCAATCCTGGACTCCACGCTACTTTCTTCCACAGCTCCGGTAAATGAGGCAAGTGGCACTTTCATGGCCACTGTCTCCAGAGTATATATAGACATAAATGAGAGACAGCTCTTGGTTAGCCTTTCTCCCTGAATGGGAGCCACAGCCCACTTAACCAAGAAGAGAAGTGAATCTCATTCTGTTTTACCCCAGGCAGCAGAACTGCAGGGTAGGAACTGTTCCCTACCTTCAAACTTAAGCTTAATGCAAGGAAAACAATACAAAAAATTAAAGGCATCTCACCTGTGCCTCTTGTAATTCTTAATTTCCTACAAAACTCAGCTCAAATAAAATCTTTCCTAATCACCCTCTAGGCTGCTAATGCCTCCCTTCTGACAGCCCCCAAATTACCTTGAATTTATTTTGTATATATTTTGCACTTATTATATGTGTCCATATATGTTTATACGTGTGTATACATAGGTACATGTATATATGTGTATATGCATATGTGCATGTGTTATAGGTGTATATGTATTTATATTTATATATGCATGTCTATATCATATACTTGTAGGCTTACATGTTATCTCATCATACCTGATGGCATGTAAAGTCCTTGAGGGAAGGGTCTGCCTCATTTTTGTCCTTATATCCCCAGTACCTAGTATGTAGGTACTAAATACACATTTAGTAATTGGTTGATGCTGTTACAAGGATTCTTGTTCAGATATGGGTTGAACTAGATGGGTTTTAGGATCTTTTCCAGATCTGAAATGATGTGATTCCAGGAACTAGAACCCAAGAGACTCATAACCACATCGGCTTGTTTAGCTAGAGACACCTTTAACCTCTTCTTTGTCCTCACTGCCACTCTTTGGTTAATGCTAGATTTCACTGACTTGACTCCAGGCCTGAAACTCATCTGCAAGTAGCCCCATGGTTAATTACAGCTTCAACAGAAAATGGATTCTCCAGTGCTATGCTCTAGGGAGGAAACCAGAAGGTGAATTTGGGGCCCTACTCCTTCCCTTGTCATAATATATCAAGACAAATGAAGGGAATATGGAAAATGTGAAGGATGAGTAGCTCCCCTGATAAAGCTGAGCTCTTGGAAATAATTTCTAATAGGGTGGTAATGTCATTATTAGTTGCAAAGAGTTGTGGCTGGGAGTTTCTTCAAGAGCCAACAATTCATTCACTTGTCACTTTGTTGTTTCTAGCTTCATAATATCTCTTCTGTATGTCCCTTCTCTTTTTTCACATGGCCATTGCCCTAGTTCAAGTCCTTATTACCTCTCAGCTGGACTATTGCAGTAACCTTCTGGTTGGTTTCTGTGTCTCAAGTCTCTCCCCACTCTTGTCCATCCTCCGCTCAGCTATTAAAGTGATTCTCCTAAAGCACAGGTCATCCTCCTCTTCAATAAATTCCAATGCTCCCAATTTTCTCCAGCATCAAATACAAAGCCCTCTATTTGGCACTTTAAGTTCATCATAACCTGACCTTTTCCTACCTTTCCAGCCTTCTTATACCTAGCTTTCTTCCCCACACTCTGTAATCTTGCTTCGCTGGACTACTTGTGCAGTTCCTCAAACATGACACACTGTCTCCCATCTCCATGCTTTTGCACTGGCCATACCCCATTCCTGGAATGCTCTGGCCCCCTCACCTGTGCCTCTCAGCTTCCTGGCTTCCTTCAAGACTTTGACTAACTTCTTTAGAAGTCCTTTGCTGGTTCCCCACCCCCCCAGTTGCTAATGGCTTCCACTTTAAAATTACCTTCATCTATTATATATATAATATATATCTATATATATCTTGTATTCAGTAGTTACTTACATGTGGGGAATTAGGCTATTAGCCCCTTCAGGTCAAGGACTGTGTTTTTGTATTTCTTTGTATCCCTACCGCATGGCACAATGCCTAGCACATAGTAAGTGCTAAAATGCTTGTTGATTGACTCTCTGACAAATTGTAGCTTTGGGAGTCAGTGAAGATCCTAGAGGAACTTTTTAACTTCTGAGAGAGGCAGTGTGGTATAGTGGATAGAGTGTTGCATTTGGAGTTGGAAAACCTAAATTCAAGTCATGATTCTGATACTGTCTTGGGTGACATTAAGCAAATTACTCACTTCTCTGGATGTGTTTCTTCTTCTGAAGAAGGCAATGAAGGCATTGAGTTAGAAGACTGTCAAGTTCTTTTCCAGATCTAAATCCTATGGTATTAAGTTCAGTCTTTCTGTCTCTGGGCTTTGGTTTGTGAACCAGGTATTCAGGTGAAACATGGAGCAAGGAAGATTCAGAGGAGGAAGGATAATCTTAGGGGTTGGGGCTAGAAGACCAAGAGCAGGTTAGAAAGAGCTTATAGTGAGTAGCAAAAGTGGACTCCCACTATTGATAGAATCCTAGCTACCGTTCACCAGAGTCAGTCAATCTATCCCTCTGGCTCTGAATGACAATTGCAAAACAATTCCAGGCAGAGAAATATCCATCCTTATCCCTGCTGACCCACCCCCAGCAGACACACATAGCCCTACCCTTTCTTGGGAGCATGTGGTGCTGAGAGTGTAACAGGCCCCTTGACTTCCATCTTCACTGACCTGCTCTCTCCAGGGGGTTTAGAGCATTCAGAACTTTAGCCTCTCATCCAGCATCAAGCTTCTGCTTTGACTGTAGATCTCAGGATGAGTCTAGTCCTATTATTTCTCTCCCTTTGAGAGTGATGAGGCTTAATTAGCTAACTGATAGGGAGTGCCTTTGCTGGAGGACCTGGGAAAAGAGAAAAAAGTTGGAATTTCTAGGCTTCTGTGTTGAGCTCTGTGCCATGAGTTCTCTTCCTCCATTCTTGTCAGTGGGGATAACAAAGAAAACTCAAATCTCCATAGAATTTTAAGATTTTTAAGGCACTCTGTTAACAATAGCCATGAGAGGGAGGTAGGGAAAATATTCTTATCCCCATTTTGTAGATGAGCAAACTGGGGCTCAAGGAGGTTAAGTGACTGTCTTCTGTTCACACAGATAAGAAATAGCAGAGGAGGGACTTGCACCAAGGACTCCTGATTCCAAATCCAGCTCCCTTTATATCTAACTTCCTTCCCTGGCTGTTCATCCCATCCACTGTTCATTCATCTAATAGGTTTATACATCAGTATGTTCATACATGCTGGACATATATCACTTTCCCATCCACTTTATCATGATCTTCAAAACAAATAGATTGGCTGGCCCCAAAATCAGATGACCTCTTACTCAATATTTATTCAACACCTACAATGTATCAGGTACTGTGCGAGATTCTGGGAATACAAAGACAAAAGTGAACAGTCCCTGTCCTCAAAGAGCTTACGATCTAGATGGAGGAGATAACACACACACACACATACACACACACGTGTGTGTGTGTATGTATGTAGGTGTGTGTGTTTGTATGCAAAATAAAATTTAAAAACTTGATAAAATAGCCATTATAAACTTTAGGGTTTCTTTTCCTAACTCACACTCATACTAACAAGTTAGGACTCCCAAAAGGGCTAGCTACATCTCTCTCTGCTTAGGATTCTATAGGAAGGAGTATCTTTCTAATGCTATTTGCTTAAGCCACTATTCTTGTGTGTTCTCCCCAATATTAATCAATTACAGTGTACATCTTCCTTTTATCATTGATTAACCCAGTGAGTATCACCCCAATGCCATTTAACCAATGGACATCAATTAGCTTTTTAAAAAATGGATGTTTACTAAAATATAGCAAGAATAGATAGAAAAACATCCCTCAAACACTCTCCCTATATCACTTCTGTCTTTAGTGAGAGTGAGTGCAAACTCAAACCACAAAGCATTCACACCACTAAGTCCACTCCAAATGTAGCATAGCTGATGGACAATATCATTCCCCTACTTACTGAAACCAGCATCAATCTGCTGCTAGGTATAAGTGGTATCAACCTGTTGCTAGGCTGAATTTAGCAGGTTGTCTAGAGCTTTAATTATCACTGGATTTGGCTGCCCACAAACTCTAGCCTGGACTCTATTTCCTGGAGTCTGACCTTTCAAAGTTCACCAAGTTGCAGTCTAGTCTGTTCTGTCTTCAATATTCCTTCACAAGCCAGGAAAGAATGAACAAAACAGGAACAGAATAAACAGGAGGGTTATGTGCTCAGGGCTTCGTATTTATCCAAGTTGGGAGACCAGGTCACTAGGGCTCTCCCCAATCAGAGGTTTATAGAAGTTATTGCTTCCTCATTCAAAGGCATACAAGCAGGGAAGAGAATGAAGGCAGAGCTCTGGAGTTGATTTTAGCAGAATGTCTTCCTCATACATGAATTCCTCTACTCCTCCCAACCTCCCCTGGTCATTGTTAACAAAATATGAAAAGCATGGGAATATGCAAAATCACAAAGAATCCATTTCTGATTCAAAGGCAGCAAAATCTCGACCCAAATAAGGTTGATTGGTTTGTTCATGCATGCATTCTCCAAACAATGATGGTGATGATAATGATTATAGCACTTGACTGATTACAAAGTGCTTCACATAATCTCATTCAACCTTTTTGCTGACTCTGTGAAGTAAATAATACAAATATTATTCCTATTTTACAAATGGATAAACTGAGTCTGAGAGAGGTGAGATTGTTTATCTAATTTCACATAGTTCATGAATGGCTGAGCTGGAACTCAAATCCAGGCCTTCTGACTTCAAATCCAGTGCAAACTAAATTATGTTGTGTTCAAGTAACTCTGCAGGGTGATGGGGCATTCAGTCAATGAGTCAGTCAACTAAAATTTATTAAATGCCTACTATGTGCCAGGCATTGTGTTAAGGCTGGGGATGCAAAGAAACTCAAGACAGTCCCTGCTCTTAAGAAGGTCACAGTCTAATGGGGAAGACAACTTATAAACAATGGTGTACAAACAAGATATAGATAGATAGATAGATGGATATACAGATAAATAGATAGATATCACATATAGATAGAGATACATAGATCTGTATGTATTTCTATGTATGTATATGTACATATGTAGTAAATTGGAGATTATAGGATTATATGATCTAGAATTGGAAGGGATCATAAAGATCATCTAGTCTATACTTTCATTTTACAGATAAGGCAACCGAGGCACATGGGTTAAGTAATTTGTCCAAATTTGCAAAGGTATTAAATAATAGCAGTGACTCATGTCCTCTGACTCCAAATACATTGTTCCTTTCACTTCACCACTAATGACTGGCAGATTGGCTCTACCTTCAGGGAGCTAATAATCTTTTAGTAGGAATAAGACATATACAAAGATAAAAATGACACAAATTCCAACATAGGTCCACACAAGAGGTGAAAAGTGTTGAGTTCAGAGGAAAGTGACGTTATTGATTCCATGATTGGAATGAGGATTTGGCACTGGTGTCACCTAGTGTAACCCAGCCTTTTACTCACTTCATCCTTCTTTGTATTCAGTCTTGTACCAACCAAGCCCTTCAGGCCAGTTCCCTGAAGTATATTGAGTTTGGTTTCAGCCTAGGTCCTGTGGGGACCTCAATCTGTTCTAGGACTTGCCTCCTACCTTTCTCTCCACTTGTGAACTCCAGGTGCTCCCTCTGACCCTGAAACCATGGTGCGTTTCTGCTCCACATCTTTCTTTGAACTCTGTGGGTGTTCCATGGCCTTCTTTTTGAGGAAGATACTACCCTATCTGGCCCCCCCAAATACCTCTTTTTGACTTCCGGTTGTCGGGCAACCAATTTGCAGATACCTCTTTTGTCCCTTACAGAGCCACAAAATGTTATAGTTGGAATAGATCTGGAGGTCAGATTCACACCTCTAAACAATTCAACTAAACTGGCTCTTACTGACTATGGGCAATGGGCAATGCCCCCAGAGGAAGAAAATTGTACAAATTACACATCTTCAACAAGTGTTCAGCCAGCTTCTACTTAAAGACCCTCAACTTTCAGATAGGTCTAATCTACCTCTCTGGAATCCCACTTATCATTCCTAGTTCTGTCTTCTATGGATAAGCAGAAGTCTAACTGGTTTTCCTGAGTTCAAATAAAGCCTCAGACACTTACTAGCTGTGTGACCCTGGGCAAGTCACTTAACCCTGCTTGAGTCCGTTTCCTCATCTGTAAAATGAATCACTCCAGTATCTTTGCCAAGAAAATCTCAAATGGGGTCACAAAGAGTTAGACACAGCTGAAAGGACTGAACAACAATGACAAAATTTTGGTTAGGTAAAGAGGGCACATGCATGTAAATATGCACCTATCTATGCATATGCATGGACATCTGTGTAGATGTATGTATAGGGTAAATATAGAGAGAATAAATACAAATTCACACAGAATAGTTTGAGACAATGCGGTTAGGGAAAGAAGGCACTAGCAGTTGGGAGATCAGAAAAATCAACAAGGTTAATTCTTTTCTGGATATGATTCTAATGAATAAGGAAGAACCAGTTACCAAGGTGGAAAAATTACGGGCTTTTTTGGGAAAAGTGACAGTTCTACCTCAGAATTTGTGATAGAAAAGGAAAGAAAAATTGAACTTAATCTGATAGACACTCTAGATTTGGGGAAATCAGATTTCAAAGGATTCAGAAGGAAGTCTAGGTATGATCCTGTGGCCTACATTTTTACAGAGAAAGTCAGCATAGGAAGGAGAAGAAATTCTTAAGAATAAAGTTCTGAAGACATAAGAGAAACAATTTCAACGAGGAGAAAAATGGAAATCTCGTTTCTGTTTTCTCTGCCAAGGAAAATGATTTAAGACCGGGAAGGAGAGAACAAGTATGCTAATATAAAGCTAATACCCACAATAAGGAGAAACATGGTTAAAGAGTACCTGGCTGCCCTTGGTGAATCCAAGTGAACTGCATTCTTGGTTCCTTAGGGAACTGGCAGATGTGATTGCTAAGCCATTGCCAATGATCTTTGAATAGAAAGGATGGGAGAGGAATAGTAAAAAACTGAAAGGCAAATGTTGTCCCATTTTTTTTAAAAAAAGGAAGAGACTGGAGCCTGCAATGTTTTAGTTCAATGAATTTGACTTGGATTACTGGCAAAATTTAGGAATGTATTATCATTATTAATAATTATTATAACATTATTAATGATAACAAAGTGTTATTATTATGATAGAATATATCAATATCACTAGTGATATTAATGATAAGGAAGATGATAATGATAAGCTAGTTGGTGAATATCATAAAGGAGGAAGAAATTAGAAATAACCTTCATGCTTTAATCAAGTATAACTACTGTTATTTCTTCCTTTTGACATAGTTACTAGACCAATAGATACTATATGTAAATATTAGCAAAGATTCTGATTAAGACTCTTATTCTATAGGTAGCAAGGTGGTGGAATGGATAGAGTATGGGACCTGGAGTCAGGAAGACCTGAGTTCATATCCTGCCTCAGACACTTATCTAGCTGAGTGACTCTAAGCAAATCACTTAGCCTATGTCTGCCTCAATTTCCTCATCTGTAAAATGGGCATAATAATAGCACCTGCCTCCCAAGTTTTTTGTAAAGATAAAATGAGATTGTATTTGTAAAAAGCACTTTGTAAATCTTAAAGCTCTACATCAATACTAGCTATTCTTACTGTTATGGAAAAAATTTATCAATATGGGCTAGTCTAAGATACAATTAAGTAAATTCAGAATGGGCTGAATGGATAAGCCCAAAGAATAGTCTAATGGTTCAAGATCTACTTAGAAGACAGCCTCTGATTGGAGTGTCTGAGGATCTCTACTGTTAAACATTCTTATCAACAATTCAGATAAAACCACAGAAGGGATGCTTATCAAACTTGTAGATGACAGAAAGCAGGGAAAAATAGCTGAGGAGGGTTGGAGATAAGCATTTACATAGAACCTACTACATGACAGGCATTGTGCTAAATGTTTTGCTGATACTATCTCATTTTATCCTCATAACTCTGTGAGGTAGGGGCTATTATAATTCCCATTTTACAGTTTAGGAAATTGAGGCAACATAGGTGAGTGACTTGCCCAGGTCACACATCCAGTAGGTGTCTGAGATTGGATTTGAACCAAGATCTTCCTAACTCGGAGCCCAGTGCTTTGTCGCTGTCCCACCCTGCTGTCTCTAGCTTATGACAGATTCAAAATAAACTTGATGAGCTTGAACACAGGGCTTAATCTGATAAAATGAAATTTAATAGCAATAAATGTAAATTCTTACACATGGGTTCAAAAAAATCAACTTCAAAAATATAACATGTGAGACGCATGGATAGATAGTAGCTTGAAAAATCTCCAAGTTTTGTAGATTCCAAGCTCAATATGAATCAACAATGTTATGAGGACAAGGATGAGAGCTGCCTCACCCCCTTCTCTTGCCACAGTTTCCTCTGTGGCCTTTCTTCTGCCCAGCCTCTTCCATTTCTTTTGCCCCATGTAAAACAATTCCTTGTTACACCTCTATATCTGTAACTTTTTTTTCCAAGTCAGAGAAAATATTAAAAATCACAGATCCCTGGGATACTTCACTAGAGACCTCCTTCTAAGTTGATATTGAACCATTAATTGCTGCTCTTTCGGCTGGGTTGTTCAAGTATTTCTGAATCTACCTAACTGTTCCATTATCTAGCTCATAAATCTCCAACTCTAGTAAGAACAGCTCATGAGACTGTCAAATGCTTAGCGAAACCCTAGGTAAACTATGCCCATGACATCCTAGCAGTCCAGCTGCCCTGTCAAAAAAGAAATGAGGTTTGTCTAGAATGATCTGATCCTGATGAAAACTTATCCTGTTTCTTTGTGATCACTCCCCCTTCCCTCTTCTAGATATGTTAGCTATTGCCAGTCCTTCAACTACTCAAGTACTTGAAAGCTCTCCTGTCCCCTCTGCATTCTCTCTTCCCCAGTCTAAGTATTATTTATTCCCTCTGGTGATTCTCATATGGCATGGGCTCCAGTTCTCTCCTCCTCATGGACACCTTGCTCTATATGGACTTTGATTTGTTAGGATTCCTACTAAGAGGCCATATCCAGAATGTAATATAGCACTCCAGGTGTGTTCTGACCAGGACAGGATGCCCTACAATGATCATGTCAAATCTTCATTCTGTTACTTTGCTGCTTTATGATATTGATCAAATCATTTCTCTTCCCTGAGCCTCAGTTTCCTTATCAGTAACATGAGAATTGTAATAGTAATAAAACAATGATGAAGATACTTGTACTATCTGCCTCAAAGGGTAGAGGAAAGGCTTATGGATCTTGAGCTGGGAGGAACATCAGAGACAATCTAATTTGGGGATTCTTAACCTTTTTTTGTATCACAGTCATCCTTGGCTGCCTGATGAAGCCTATGAATTTTTTCTTAGAATAATGTTTTTAAATGTATAAAATAAAATACATAGGATTACAAAAGAAACCACATCTATTGAAACAATGAAAAACATTTTTTCCCATCTAGAATTCCTAGACCTTCCCTGAAATTTATCACTGCAGGTGCTCTGTGGGACCTCAAGTAAGAACCCCTAATCTAGTCCAACCTCTTAATTTTACAGATTTCTTCACAGAAGAAACTGAGGCCCAGGCATTTTAAGTAGCTTGCCAAAAGTCACATAGGTAGCAAGCATCAAAGGTGGGATTTAAACCAAGGTCCTCTGATTTCAGAGTGAGTGCCATTTCTATCTTACCACTCTGTCTCCCTAATAATATTTGTATGATTTACTTCATAGGGTTAAGAGCTCTAGGAAATGGGTAGTACTTTAGAGGCCATCTTCTGCAGCCCCTTTATTTTACAGATGAAGAACCTGAAGGCTATGGAGGTTCAGTGGATTGCCTAAGGTCACAGAGGTATTACACTGTGGAACCAGGTTTTGAATCCAGATCCTTTGACTCCCCAGGCAGCATTATTTCCATAAACGTAAGCTTCCTATCTGCATACTATACTGCAACTGCCAGTTGAGTTATGAGCTTATATCCTAGTTTTCATTCAAGAAGGAATAAAGCCTACCTGGGACCAAAAGGCAATGCATTGTTCCAGAACTTGTTTGTACTCTGACTTGGGAGAGTGGGAGTGATCAGACAATTTAATTTTCACAGGTAGTTTCAAAGAACAGGAATATTCCATGTTCTCTGATTGTCAGCTCCAGATAGGTTGTGGTAGAGAGGGAGAAAAAAAGGGGCAGGATACTAGCTTCTTTCAGCCTTACCAGTTAGCGGCTTTTATAATCCTGGGCAATCTAAGATTACTGGTGAGGCGGCTATGAATAGGTTCATTGAGTATTTCCCCAGAGTTTGAACACTAGGCAGTATTTTAGGAGAATCTTAACACTGCAATAAGAATGGATTGATGTTGCATCAATTTCTATTCTCATTTCAATAAAAGAATCAGGCACAGCATTAGAATTTTACTGCCTGAGATATTTGGTGAGTTACAGTGAGGTACAGTGTTGGGATAATGTGATTTCCCCCTCCTTGCCACACTGTACTCTGCTCAGATTGGCAGGTTTCTCTGTCTGTTCTTCATGAGACTGATAAAGCACTAGACAGGGGATTAACCTCCTGTAAGCTTAAAAAAAAAAAAGGAGGTGATTTGGGTTGTTTATAACTTCTAGGGTTGGATTCTGAATGTGTGGTCCTGGGGGAGTCCGATTTTTACAGCATATGGCACACCAATAATTCAGGGAACAGAGTGCACATTATCAGCCTGTGGTACGCCTTCTTCTGCCAAAGAACCAGGAGGACCATAAGAAGGAGATTAATTTATTTCTCTTCTGGACAAATATTACAAGGAGAAATAAATTCCACTGAATTACTCAGGCAAGTTATGTTGCCCTCTGGGTCTTGGTTTCCCCAGCTGTAAAATAAATGAAAAAAAAAAAGAATGAATGAAAAAGCACTTATTAAGTACTTACTGTGAGCCAAGTACTGTTAGGGATATATAAATATGAAACAAAAACCCAGCCTTTTCCCTCATTTAGCTTACATTCTAATAGGGGGAGATAACATGTGTTGAGGAGGAGTAGCCAGGGAAGGGCGCTTTGGTCTGGAAAATTGCAGGGATGGTAAGTGGGACCATAGAGGAGTAGAAAGATGCACCCCTTCATGCAGCAATCTCAGCATTGATTTGATCATGGTTCCAGAATGAGGAGGACAGGAGGGGTTGAGGATACACATGTAGCAGCTGGCAAATAGAGACTGAGGGAGTAAGGAGCATACAAAACACGGCTGTCCCTGCCTGAAACAGTAGGCCAGGTGAAGTACTCATTCATCAGAACAGCAAAGCCCAGAGCAGAAGTTCCAGAGATGAAAAGGATGAAATCTCCAGGGCATGGACTGTAGTCCCCATGGCAAGGCAGCTGCAAAGAAGATGGTCAGAGAAAAGAGAGTGAAAGGAGGAGATTGGATTCACTGTTTACTAAGGTTTCTTCCAGATGTAAATTTGTATCACTGGTGTGGTCGACTACTCCTTCACACCATGAGGTGCAGGAAAAGGAGTCCCTGCACTGGAAGTACCGAGCCCTATGTTTTCATTCCAGTTCTGCCTTGTGACCTGGAATGAATCATTTATACACACCAGGTCTCAGTTTTCTGAATTTTCAACACCTCCAGACATTGGATTTGATAATCTTCTAGATTCCTTTCCAGGGACAGCTAGGTGGTGCAGTGGATAGAGCAAACCAGCCCTGAAGTCAGGAGAACCTGAGTTCAAATCCAGCCTCAGACCAAACACTTGACATTTACTAGCTGTGTGACCCTGGGCAAGTCATTTAACCCCAATTGCCTTAAAAAAAAACAAAAACAACTAAACTCCTTTCCAGTTCTGAAATCCTATGTTCTATGTTCTAGGGTCCCTTCTACATCTAATGTTCTGTGTTCTAAGGTTTCTTTCTGTTCTGACACCATATGAGAAGGACTTGACAATCTATAAATTCTGAGGTATTCCAAAGCTTTCTGGTCTTGCTGGTCCAGACATTCTTCATCATTGAGGAGAAAGGGAACAGCTAGGTGGTGCAGGGAATAGAGCTCTGGCCTTGGAGTCAGGAGTACCTGAGTTCAAATCTGGCCTCAGACACTTGACACTTACTGGCTGTGTGACCCAGGGTAAGTCACTTAACCCCGATTGCCTCACTAAGGAAAAAAAAAAAGAAAAAAAAAACCATCTCAACATCATTGAGGAGAAAGGTAAGAACCAGAGACTTTCCAAACTCAAAGATTAAACTCCCATGCTTGCATTGATGCCCCCATGTTTATTAACCATCTATTGTGAATAAGGCACAGTACTAGTAAGAGAAATTATTATTAAATAATTAATTATTGGGGAGATCTAGGGTTATTTTTTTAAAGGAAATTTCTGTACTGGCCCCAAAATTTACTCCACCTAGACCATCTTATCTAGGTGGAGATGCTGCCTCACTCAACTAGAGAACCTTACAAAGAATTTAATCTAAGGTGAATTCCAGTCCATTGTGTTCCACTTTGCCAGGTCTGAGTAGAGACTAGAGATGGACCCCGTTTTGTCTAGATTGCCTGTAGGCAGGCAGGGACAGTCTGGATAAAAGTTAAGTCTCTTTGACCAAGCCTGAGTGATCTGAGTCACATCTCTCAGCCCCTCAATAGAATAAGCCCACCTCTTATTAGAATATTCATTTTTCTCATTAATTGTTAACCAATCAGAGTTGATTACCACTCTCAGGAACACCTGCTCTTCCAAGGGCATATAAATATTGAGTGGCTTCTGTGAGGGGTTTTTGGCATTCAAGAGTGTCACTGACCCTTTTTATTAATGAGGAGTAGCTAGCAGGCTCCTGTTCCTCGAACAGCCACTGTGACTGGAAATAGAGTTAGATTTGGATTAGAAATCCAGTCCAGCTCTTTTCTACCTGTGCAACCTTGAGCAGTCTCTTACTCTTACTGGGCCTTAGTTTCACCATCTATAAAAGGATTGGACCACGACAGGGATTTTTAACCTGGAGTTCCCAGATCCCCAGGAGAATTTCAGAGGGGGTGGTATATCTATATTTTCAGTGAGCTCTAAGTGAAATTTGGCATTTCCTTCAATTATGAATTTTTTTTAAAAAAAAGTTATCCTGAGGGGTCCAGAGGCCTCACCAGATTGCCAAAAGGGTCCATGAAACAACAACAACAAGGGTGAAGAACCCCTAGACCAGGTTTTCTATGGTTCTTCAAGGTCTAAATGTGGTAGGACCTAGATTTCCCCCCAATTATGTTTCCCTGGCTTTGTTTCAGGGCATAGAGTTAACTGCTCCAGTACTATTCTACAGCAATTATTTTAACCACGCAAGTTAGACAAAGTAAACCAGTTCTTTTTTTTTTCCTGTGGATTATTAAGTGAACAGCTGCCTCTAAATATGTTTGCAACCAGCTAATTCAATGGCTGCATGTACTTGCATATTCATGACTCCTGATTGACAATACAGACTTGCAGGACCTTCTCATCGGGGCTTCAAAAGTTAATTTATCTTGACAATTTAAACAAATACACTTCCATAAGCTTTAGTGACTCCTCCATAGTTTTCCCTTCAATTGAGCAGGAAGGGAAGAGGCCATCATGGCCAACTTCAGACTGGCACTTACCATGAAAATCAAACCTGTTGGTGTGGATTTCCAGTTCCCCTGCCTCTTGTTTGTCTGCTCTGACAGCCCATCTCTGTGAGCCCCTAACAAAATCTGACACACTACAGTCTGTTTGTTTTTGCTGCAGCTCCCACAATTTTTTTCAACCATCTGATGAAGCCAGGGAATCCCAAGTACTGCTTGCGTGTTAAACAGTGGAGCCCATTTGGCTGGGTTCCAGGGGTGGGGAGAGAAAGAGACTAAATTTTTCTTTATCTCCTACCCTCCCCCATCAGATTTCAGAAGATTTCAGAGGCAGAGTGATGAGTATCTGAGAGCCTAGCTCTCCCAGTATGGAAGGTTTGGGGGTGGGAGAGAAAGGATGTTGTACCTTTCATTCAATTGGCCAATCAGGAAGTATTATTTTCTCCCTTCTATTTTTCCACCTAGGAATGGGAAGAATATGGCACTTTTCTGTTTTGTTTTGTTTTTATTAACAATACCACATAATTATAGTAGTTTATATTTATATCATACATTAAGATTAACAAAGTACTTTCCCTAGGTAGACTCTATGAAAGCCTCAAACTATTTTATAAATCTTTTAAAAGAAATAATAGCACAGCTGATATCAAGGCTATGAATAGGGATCATAGCACCTGGGATAAATGCAATTGTGAGTTCAAGGGATTTGGGAAAGGAGGTAAAGTTGGGCAGGGAGCATGACTGGATCATAGATTTAGATCTGGAAAGAAGCTCAGAGGTCATCTAACATAACCATATAATTTTATAGATGGGTAAACTAAGGCCTGTGTAGGTACAATGAATTGTTCAAGGTCACAGTGGTAACAAGTGCCAGATATGGAATTTAAATCCAGGTCCTTTGACTAGAAAGCCAATGCTCTTTCTCCTATGCCACCCTGCCCACCTGTCCATCCTTCAGTGCAGTTATGGAAATAGAATGCTATGTCCCTTTCCTCTTTTCCCCAAAGCCCCAGTAACCTGCAGCCCTACTCTCTTTCTCTTCTAGTTTCAGTAGAGTAACTTAGAGGAAATAACTTTGAGGAAGAGTCTCCATACCTCTGTGGATGGAAGTGTCCTCCATAGAGTGTTTATGTGATTACATTTCACCTGATTTTCACAAAAAGCAGAGAAGCTCAGTGATACAAGTATAGCACAGATATGGAAGAGACGTGGAACCCAACCTCCACTCTTCTCTCCATATTGTCACATTCCTACTGTGTCCAAGACAGTAACACTGAGGGAGAGAGGGATACATTCCTACAGCTCACACTCCTGAGCCCCCACTAATGTGTCTCCATTTAACAATGAACTCATCTGAAGTATTTAGAAGAAAAGGCAAATTAAAACAGAATATCTACTCATTGTCATCCATACACTCTTTCACCAAAATATATGCACCAACTTTAGAATTTGTGCCTTGATATCCATTATTCCTTTTAGAAAGAGTGCGTACGATAGTTCTTCCTCTGGGCCTTTCCACTATCCCACTGTGTGGGGCCACTTCTTTGTTGCCTCTTCTGGGCTGCCAAACCAGTGCTAAGCTCTCAGTAAAACTGCATCCTGAACCACGGGACTACAGAGCTTTCTGAGGTCTGCTCCTTTGTTTTGGCTGTGAGATGTTTTTACTGGGTACTCAGTAGATGGTGGTGTAGGAGACAATAAAGCAGAATCTTTCTTCTTCGATCAGTTCTGTCAAGCAGCAAAACTTTCCCTCTACTCAGCTCCTCTCAGAAGCAAAGTTTTAATTATAGTTCACTCTTTCAAGTAGCAGGTGGCAGTGCAGATTCTAGAGTCTTACTATGAACCAGCTCTAAGGACTCTCAGCCCCACTGGGAGGTCTGCTCTTGACCAAAGTAACTGCTCTATAACAGTCTCTTAGGTGAAATGACTTGCTTCTCATGTTAAGAAACTAAAGTCTACATTTTGGTCAGTCAAACCACATATAGGCAAAATATAATTGTCTCATAGTTCCCAAATAATTCCAGATATTAGGGTTTCCCAGACACCAAGCTTCAAGTTTTCATTTAAGTCATATGTAAATTAGAGATTGGGAAACTGGATATTTTGGCCGTATTTACTCTGTGTGAGGGACATTTCTCTTAGATGCTACTTTTTACAGTATCTCTCACAATTGTCCTTTCTTTCAGGCAAACTGTCCTAATTGTAAAGGACTACCACCTTTTACAGGTATCGTCCTCATCTGACAGATGAAATAACTGAGGCTCAGAGGTTGTCATTTGTCAAGATTCACTCAGCTAGGAAGTATTGGAGAGGAGACTGGAATCTATGTCTTCTGACTGCAAGAATAATGCTCTTATCACTTCCCAATTCTATCTCCCTCACTATTCCTTCACACAATTTTAAAGAAATAGTAACATAGATGACATTTAAAGTCTTTGACTCTTTCTCCTACCCTCCAATATCTGGTTACCAACCAGTTCAATCCAACCACACAATGTCTACATACATTTCCTCTTTCCATTTATGCTGTCACTATCCTTAGTTCAGGTTGTTATCAGTCCTATATTATGCTATCATAATAGTGTCTTAACTTGTCTCAATGTTTGCAGTTTCTACCTTTACCAATCTCCCATTCACATAGTTACTGGTACCAGCTTACTAATAGAGAGTTCTGATTTAATACCCCTTTGTTCAAAAACCTCTAATGACTCCCAATTGTCTATAAGTAATGAGAAAGGTACAAAATTTATAGCGTGGAATCCAAGGTCCTTTAAATTTACCTTTCTGTTACTATGTCATGTTATTCCCATCTGTTGAGTCTTAATTTCAACCCAATGGTCTGCTAATCATTCCCTGATATTGGCTTGCCTTCTCTAGCCTCTATTCACTGACTCATAATGATTCCCATGTCCAAAATTCCTTCCCTCTTTGTTTCAGTCAAACTGACCAACTTTGTAGTTCTCTGAACCTGGCATTCCATAGCCTGTATCCTTGCCTTTATACAGACTCCCCCATGCCTGGAATGCCCTCTCAGTCTCTACTTCTTGGAATTCCTAGTTTCTTTTAAGGCACCTGCAGTGTGCTGGAACAAGCTCAAACTGGCTCCCAAAAGCTGAATGTTAAATTTTCACTGTGATCATTTACACTTCAGAAATTGGCAAAGACTACAAATCAGGGCTTGATTTATTGATTTATTGATTGTCTAGACTTAATAAAGGGATGAAGAAAATGTTAATAATGCAGATTAAACTTCAAAGTGTATCCTATGTATTTTTTTTTGGAGAACTGGTTGTTAAACATTTACCAGCCCACCCTTGCCTGTGGGAAACCTTTCCTGATCCCTACATTGTTAGTATTCTATCCTTTTTTGAATAACACACACACACAGATGCACATATATACATATGTGTGTGCTTTATATGTCTTATCCTTCCAGTGGAATGTAAATTTCTTAAGGACAGGAACCATTTTAATTTTGTCTTTGCAAAAGCATCATGTCTTGCATGTAGTAGGTGTTTGATAAATGCTTAGTGGATTGCATTGAATTGAATGAAATCCTTCTATTATTTAAGGCTCAGCTCAGGTATCACCTTCTCCACGAAATCTTCCCTGATTTCCCCATCTTGAAGTGATGTTATCCTTTCCGAATTTCTCATCCCTCTGTTTGATCTTTCTTATAAGTGTCATTGTATTCTAACCTTTATTATAGTTATCTGCTGATATTCCCCACTCCACTATTGCTAATAAATACCTTGAGGGCAGGACTTATATGATGTTGGTGATCTTTGTATCTCTAGTTTTTAGCATAGTGTATTGCATATAACAGGTGCTCACTTTTTGAATCGAGTTAATTATTTCTTTGGTGTGATGTAGAAAATATTTGGAGCTAGAAGCCTGGACTTCAATTCAGGGTCTGCTACTCATATATTCTTAGTCAATTCACCTGTCTTCAGTTTCCTTACCTATAAGACAAGGGGTTGGTAGTGGATCATCTTTAAGGCTCCTTCCAGTTTTAAATTCTGAAATCCTATGGAGCACACCTGAGGGAAATTTTAAAAAGTAGTTTTAAAACCTGATGTATCTGGGTTTCTTCTCTGTGTACAAGATGTCTTAGGTAGCACTAGAACTTAGGTGATAGCATCCTGATCACTGACGCCAAGATTGAAAGCACAGTTAGAACAGAAGGCCCCAGTGGATATTGAAAATCTGGGCTGGGTAATGTGAGCAACAATTGGGTAGATTAGAGGTTTTCTCTGATCCTCATGACTTCTCAAACCTTTCCAAAACAGAAATTATGCACCAAGGATAAAGCAACTTTGACTCTTTCCATGGTATAGGACACCCAGAATTTAAAAGAAGTTAAAAAAAAAACAGGAAATGACACTCACGGACCCTGATTGATATCATTCAGCATCCCTACAGCATGCCACTGACAACAAGGCCACATTAACAGATCCAAGGATATGCCACAGGCTTACATCAAAATCCACCCCTGCACCCTCTTCTCCCTCCCTATTTTTAGTGCTATAGAGACCTTGGCTCCAAGATATAGAATTTTTCTCAGCTCTCAGCACCCAGTTTTGCCACAGCACTTCACGAGCATAAGCCTACTAAGGGCTGCAACACAGAAGCATGAGTGGTGCAGAGCTCTGTACTGCTGGTACTAGGTAAAGCAAGATCTCCAGATGCCAGGGAAAGCAGGCTTTGAACTGCAAGTATTAGGCCAAAGAACTAAGGAACAGAAGGAGTGGGACAGGACACCAGAACAGGACGCGGTGCCTGTGGGGAGCTGTGCAGTGTTGCACCAAGCCTGGGGGAAAGGGCACGGTATTCAGCTAGGTCTAGTTCTGACCAGTCAAAAGTCACTTGGGGTAGAGACATAGGCAGGTGAATATTCCAAGAGTGGGAGGAGATTGAGACATTTTTTAGATTCAGCCCCTAGGGAAACCACAATCAGAGAGAAGGAAGTCAAGAAGTAAGTAATTAAAAAAAATAAGGTGGAGAGAGGAAAAGTTAAAAATATCAGAGATTTCAGGAAGAAATCTCAAACAGTGTGTAAATAGATAACTCAATAGGAAAAACAGTAACAACAGAAGGAAATATGGCCTCTAGATCTAGTAAATCAATTGAGGCATCTATGAATAAATATGGCAAAAATGAAGGGAAATTATCCAGGACTTGATGAGACAGAGGACCCTCTGGAATTTAAGGAGAACATGGAACCACAATGCACTGTTTCTGAGTGATTTAAAAGAGAAATGAGAATTGCGAGAGCAATTTATGTGCTGTATATTAGAATAATGAGAAGAATTGAAAAAAAGTTGAATCTGCAATGCCAAGCTTCAGCAAAGAACCAATCAAACAAACAAAAGAATACTAGATTGGAAATGCAAATACACAGAAATGAAAGAGAACCTAAAAGAAGAGAAGCAAAAACAAAACAACAACAACAAAAAAACCCCAGAACTTTGAAAGAAAATATACTTATTCTGCAAGGAAAAACATAGACATCTTGAGGACAGGATGAGTAGATACAATCCAAGTATCACAGTTCTACCAGAAGAACACAATAGGACCAAAAACCCTTACCATTATAATGAAGGAAACTGACGAGAAGAAAACTGCCTGGAACTTCTGAATGCAGAAAATGAAATTCCAGAAAACAAGCAAAAGCTACAAACTCTAAGACACACGGTGTTTAAATTCAACAATTCAGTTTAGAAATGATAAATTCTGTAAGCCATTAGGAAAAATACCTACAAATACAAAGGAAAGGATATGCAAAAAAACAAAAGACTATTTTGCACCCAGGAGAAAAGGGAAGGGGGAAGGGCATAACGTGTTCTGATGGTAATGAAGCTTACAATGCAGTTCAGAGTGACCTATCCTGCAAATCTGAGGTGGAGATCGACATTCAATAATAAAGAAGAGTTTGAAACATTTTTAGAAAGAAAACCAGAACTAAAGAGATTATTTATTTCTCAAATACCCTAAACAACAAAATGTAGGAGGAATGAATAAAAGCTGACAGCAATATCAACTGAGTGACAACAGAGAGAATAGTAAGAAACTTCTTTCTAAATATACATGAGGAGATGGGGCAAAGGCAGGAATCTTGTTGAGATAATAGTGAAAAAGCAGTTGGGGGCATTATGGTTGGAATCTGGCAATAGCTTGCCCACAGGTGAATGTGTCTTTTGTGGGAAGGTATATGAAAGGGGAGGGAAAGTAGGGGGATTAGAGAGGAGTGAGTGATATACCAAGGTTAAATGAAGGGCTAGCAATGAGGGGAAGATGATGTCTGTGGATTCAGAGAAGAACTTACAGGGGAGTGGGTGAGGAAGAAGGGGGGGAGATTGAAAAAGGGAGGAAAGTAAGGAGGCCTTACTTTGGAGGTGGGAGGGGATTCTACTGAAAAATGTTCTTACTAGCAAAAGGAGATGAGGATCTTACACAAGATGAAGCCTGTGAGATTGGGTGCCTTAAAAATTTGCTTGTCCTAGAAGAGGAAATGTTGGAACTCCTCAGGGCAACTGGAATCTGGAGGAGTGGAAAAGCATGGACACAGGGAGGATATTTCCAAGCAAATGGGGGGGGGGAGGGAAATGTCATCAAGAGAGGGTGTAGAACAGTGAGGGGGGAAGGGGAAGATGAAGGCACCCTACCATGGGGTAGTACTCTCTCTGACACCTGCAATTATTGGCATTGTTCTGAAAGTAATGCACAATGGAAAAGGCAAATCCATGGAGTAAGTTCTACAAAGCAGTGGCAGAAGGTGCCTAGAGAGCAAAACATAAAATGAAAACAAAAATCCTTTTGGAAAGAGGTGCAAAACTTAAAAATTGAGATAAAAAAAAACAAAACCCTAATGAATCAGGACTAGTTGAAGGGGAGGAGAGGAAAGAGTCTACCTGACTGAGAGAAAAAAAGGGGGGGGAAGAATTGTATAAACAGATAAAAGCAGAAGAAAGGAACTAATAAAACTTTAAAGGGAAAAATGGTAACAAATCAGAAGAGGGGATCAGCAGTGAAGGGAAGAGATCCACTGGGAACAGAACCATCTTTTTAAAAAAGGTTAAAGTGACCAAAGGAACATGATACTGTTTTTAAAGCAGAAAGGCCGGAGGGGAAATCATAATTTGAAAAAAAAAATTAAAGATAGATGGAGGAAAATATAAACCTGACTCATAACTTTAAATATGAATGGATTAAACAATCCAACAAAATGAAAAAGAGAGACAGATTAGATAATAAAATGAAACCCTACAAGCTGTTGCTTACAAGAAACACATTCCTAAAACAAACAAAAAAAATCAGAATAAACTGAGGAGATAGAACAAAATTTACTATGTAGCAAGTGAATCCAAAAAAGCAAGAGTTGCCCTCATTCTATTGGACAAAGCCAAAACAAACAAACAAACAAACAAAAATAAACAAGACAACTCTATTATACTGAAAAGAACCATAGAAAACAAACCAATATCAATAACAAACTTTTATGTTCCAAATGCCTTGGCATTCAAGTTCATTAAGGAAAGATGATCTGAGCTTCAAGAAGACATAGACTATAACACAACAGTGACTGAAGACTTCAATATCCCTCAATCAGTTTTGGATAAGTTTAACAGAAAGATAAACAAATGTATAATATAGAACTGAACCAATTTCTGGAGAAACTAGAATTAAAAGACATATGACAGCTTCTAAATGGGACAACAAAAGAATATATGCATTTCTCTGCACTATGTGGAGCTTTTACAAAAATTGACCATGTACAGAGATATTGCAAACAAATGTAAAAAGTGATAAATAATCAATACATCCTTTATAGAACACAATACGATAAGAATAAAAATTGGTTCAGGGACCAAAATCAAAAGATACAGATTAAAATGGAGACTTAACAATGAAATCTTAAATAATGAGTGGGTCAAAGAACAAATCATAGAAATAGTAATTATGTAAAAGAAAATGATAATGATGAAACAGCATAACAAAATTTCTAGGATGCAGCTAAAGCAATACTTGGGGGGATCATATTTTGTAATCATAAATGAACAAAATAGAAAAAGAATATTAATGAACTGAATATGCATTTAAAAATTAGAAAATCAAAAATAAACAAACCTAAAATAAGCACAAAAGGAAAAATAATAAAAACTAGAGGGGAAATAAGCAAGTTGGAAACAGAAATAAACAAAGAAATGATGAACAAAACCAAAAGTTGGTTCTTTGAAAAGACTAATAACATTGATAAATCCTTAGCTAATATGAAGAGAATAGAAAAACATCAGTAAAAGAGCAAATGAGGTAGGTGAAATCACAGCACAACTGGAAGAAATAAAAAGAATAATCAGAACATATTATGCCCAGTTATATGTTGACAACACTGAGAACTCAAAAGAAATAGAGGAATATCTTCAAAAAACATAAATTGCTCAAACTATCAGAAGACTTGGTAGAAATCTTAAACACTGATCTCAGAAAAGGAAATAGATCTAATTGTAAAGGAACTACTAAAGGAAGCGGGGTACTCCTATATCTGAGGGAGTCATAGAAGAATTCTATCATACTTTTAAAGAAGTCAGTACCTATACTTCACATATTTTTCTCAAAAATTGAAAAAGAAAGAACATTACAATATTTGTTTTATAAAACAAATATAGTCCTCATTTCTAAACCAGAGAAAGCTAAAACATAGAAAGAAAACTATTGGCTAATATCAGTTATAAATATTGACTTAAAAAGTTTTAAACAAAATCCTATCAAACAGATTATAGCAATTCATCCAAGAAATATTACATTATTATTAAGTGGGATTTATACCAGGGATGGAAGAATGGTTCAATATTAGGAAAACAACCAACACAATCATATTAAAAACTAATGCACCTACAACCAAGCCTTTAACAAAATACAACACTCTTTAATGCTGACAACCCTACAAAGTACAGGCATAGAGTGACCTTTTTTTTTTAAGCAATTGGGGTTAAGTGACTTGCCCAGGGTCACACAGCTAGTAAGTGTCAAGTGTTTGGTCTTAGGCCGGATTTGAACTCAGGTCCTCCTGACTCCAGGGCCAGTGCTCTATCCACTGTGCCACCTAGCTGCCCCAAAATTTCACTTTTTTTTTTTTGGCTAGGTAATGGGATTAAGTGACTTGCCCGGGGTCACACAGCTAGTAAGTATTATGTGTCTGAGGCCAGATTTGAATTCAGGTCCTCCTGAATCCAGGGCCGGTGCTCTATCTACTGCACCACCTAGCTGCCCTAGAGTGATCTTTTTAAGTAGTATAAAAAACATCTATATAAAGCTAAAAGCAAGCATTATATACAGTGGAGATAGACTAGAACCTTTTTATGGGGGCAAATAAATATGAAAGAGAAGCAAGGATGCCTGTACTCCCTACTATTATTTGAATGGTTCTGGAAATGCTAGCACTAACAAGAAGCAAAGAGAAAGGCATTACAGTAATAAAGAAAGATAAAGAGGTAAAGGTAAACCATCTCTGTTTGCTAATGATATGATAGTTTACTTGGAAAACCCCAACAAATTAGCAAAGGTATTAAATGAGACAATAGCTTCAGTAAAGTTGCAGGTTACAAAATAAATCTTCAAAAATTGAACAACATTTCTGTATAATAATAACAAAACACAAGAAACAGTAATAGAAAGGGAAATGAAAAATCCCATTCCAAATAACTAGAAAGTAAATGAAATATCTTGGTGCCAACCTCCCAAAGCACACAAAAGAGATATAGATTCAATTACAAGGTATTCCTTTAAATGTATTGATCAGGTGTGTTAACTTTTTTTTTCCTCTCTTTAAAAAATACTATGTCATACAAGATGATTCTACAATGTGTGGGGGGATGGAGTGGGGGGTGAGGCAATATATAACAGACTGGTGATGTAAGAAATAGAAAATATCAATTAAAATTTTTTAAAAAAGAAGATCTGGGCCAACGAGGTCAGAAACAAGTGATCAGTTGAGGTAAGAGAGTACACACAAGTCATGAAAGTTCAAGTAGGAGAGCAGAGTCTGGAATCTAGAACAAAAGTTCTTAACCTGGAATCCATAGACTCCCAAGGAATCAGTGGATAGATTTCAGAGGGTCTATGAACTTGGACAGGGAAGGGAAAAAAAACCCAAAACATCTTTTTTTAAAAAAATATAATTTGTTACATTTGTAATCTGTATTTTATTCTATGCATTTGAACACTTTATTCTGAGAAGAGTCCTTGTATTGATTTCGATTGATTGTCAAAGAAGTATACGTCACACACACAAGAAACCCTAGCCAAGAAAATCAGCACAAACAGGGAAGAACTTATGAATGTAGCATAACTCCAAGTAGTGAGTCCATGTTACCAGAAATCAAGTAACATGGGTTGGAAACCTCAACTAGAAGAGGGAGAACCCAAGCCCAGAGACTAGGACAGAAATATCAGAACCTGGGCACAAATAACCTAGGAATCCTACAGGCCAGAACCCAAATGCAAAGTTGCTTGGCAATGGGTTTGGGAACAGGAAAAAAGGATGCCCTTCATGTTGAAATAGCATATTCTGAGGCACAGACTTCTTAAATTCTTTCTGCAGAAAGGGAGAACTGGGATTGGAACTAAGGCACAATAAATGATGTTCTTTGTTGGAGGAGATGTGTGTTGATTGGACCGGGGTTGGGAGTGCTAGGAAGATTGTTTTTGTTGTTGTTGTTGTAGTTTTAGTCATGTCCAACTCTTCATGACCCCATTTGGGGTTTTTGTGGCAAAGATACTGGAGTCATTTGCCATTTCCTTCTCCAGTTCATTTTACAGAGGAGGAAACTGAGACAAACAAGGTTAAGTGTTTAGGATCACAGCTAGTGTCTCAGGCCAGATTTGAATTCAGGAGGATGGGTCTTCCTGACTCCAGGCCCAGCACTCTAGAGCTACCAGTTGGGAAGACCAGGATGGCTCAACTAGTCCTTTCAGAGCCAATGGTTAGGGATGCCCCTGTATTATTCTCTCCAAGACACTGCCTTGATAGAGTAGAGATTGTATGAGAGATACACATTACTGGGAAGATCCTTCCTTATTCTAACTTATACTCTGGTAAAAGACTAGGTGTTTCCTTAAATATGCATACAGTAGAGAGTAGACCACTGGTTTGGTGGATTGAAAGTAAATGAATGAATGGCAAAGGTAAACATTCTCTCCAGGATGCCTTTCCCAATAAGGAAAGTTACAGGTGAGGGGAACAAATAAATGATTAAATGAATATAAAAGTGTATGTTAAGTTCCTACCACTATATTGTTTTAAGATCAGGGGATACAAATATGAAAAGTAAGACAATTATTACACTCTAAAATTTATATTATAATAGGAGAAGATTTTGTGTGTGTGTGTGCACACATGTGTGTGCCTGTGTATGTGTATATATATATATGTGTGTGTGTGTATGGTAATGGTTGACAGGTAAAAGATGTTTAGTTTAAAGAGAGTTGCAGGGGCGGTGATTGGAATCAAAAGGTGGTTAATTGCCACACTCTTTTTTTTCTTTTTTTGTTGTCTTTTAATGACTTTTTTAAAAAATGTATTTAGTATTTTATTTTCCCCAATTACATGAAAAAACAATTTTTAACATTTGTTTTTATAACTTTGAATTCCAAATTCTTTCCCTTCCTCCCTTCCCACCCCTCTTCAATGAGAAGGCAAGCAATTTGATATAGATTATACATGTACAGTCATGCAAAACACATTTTCATATTAGTTATATTGTGAAAGAAAACACAGACCAAAAAAAAAAAAACTCAAGAAAAATATAGAAAGTAAAAAAAGTATGCTTCTATCTGTATTCAGACACCATCAGCTTTCTCTGGGGATAGATAACATTTTTCATCATATGTCCTTCAGAGTTGTCTTGTATCATTGTATTGCTGTGAATAGCTAAGTCATTCACAGATGATCATCTTACAATATTGCTGTTACTTTGCACACAGTACATTTCACTTTACATCAGCTCATGTAAGTCTTTCCAGGCTTTTCTGAGAACATCCTGCTCATCATTTCTTATAGCACAGTAGGATTCCATCAAAATCACATAGCACAATTTGTTTAGCCATTCTCCAGTTGGGGAATCCTCCCAATTTCCAACTCCCTGCCACCAGAAAAGAACTGCTATAAATATTTCTGTACATATAGGTCCTTTTCCCTTTTTTTAATCCTTTTTTGGATATAGACCTGGTAGTGATATTGCTTGGTCAAAGGATATGCACTGTTAGGCCTAATTCCAAATTGCTCTACAGAATGGTTGAATCAGTTCACAGCTCCACCAATAGTGTATTAATGTCTGATTTTTCCCACATCCACTCCAACATTTGTCATTTTCCTTTTCTGTCCTATTAGCCAATCTAATAGGTATGAGGTAGTACCTCAGAATTCTTTTAATTTGTATTTCTTCAATCAATAGTGAATTAGAGTATTTTTTCATATGGCTATAGATAGCTTTGATTGCTTCATCTGAAAACTGATCATATCTTTTGATCATTTATCAGCTGAGGCATGGATCTTATTTTTATAAATTTGACTCAGTTCTCTAAATGTTTGAGAAATGAGGCCTTTATCAGAGAAATTTACTTCCAATTTTTTTTCAGCAACTATTGCTAACTATATTTCCTTCCATCCTAACCTTCCTCCCCCTGTTTATTCTATTCTCTCTCTCCTTTTACCATCCCTCCTTAAAAGTGTTTTGCTTCTGACTACCCCCTCCCCAAATCTGCCCTCCCATCTATCACCCCCCCTTCCTTATTCCCTTCCCTTCTTAATTTCCTATAGGGTAAGATGGATTTCTACACCCACTTGGGTGTGTATGTTATTCCTTCTTTGAGTCAATTCTGAAGAGAGTAAAGTTCATTCACTCCCCCTCACTTCCCCTACTTCCCCTCCACTGTAAAAGCTTTTTCTTGCCTCTTTTATGTCAGATAATTTACCCTGTTTTACCTCTCCCTTTTCCTTTCTCCCAGTACATTCCTCTCTCACCCCTAAATTTACTTTTTTTGAGGTATCATCCCTTCATATTCAACTCACACCTGTGCCTTCTGTTTCTATCTATATCTATCTATCTATCTATCTGTATAAATATACATATATATAATATATATATAATATATAATATATACACATATATAATATATATACACATATATAATATATACACATATAATATATATACATATATAATATGTATACATATATATTATATATACACATGTATAATATATATACATATATAATATATATGTGTATATATTATATATGTGTATATATAATATATACACATATATATACACATATAATATATATACACATATAATATATATACA
>NW_020954548.1:29749173-29760625 GCF_900497805.2 Vombatus ursinus
ATATATAATATATACACATATAATATATATACATATATAATATATATATATACACACACATATATATATAACATATATATACATATATTCCTTCTAAAATTCTTGTGAGTTATAAGTATTATCTTCCCATGTAGGATATAAACAGTTTAACCTTATTAAGTGCCTTATGATTTCCCTTTCCTGTTTATGTTTTTATGCTTCTCTTGAGTCTTGTATTTGAAAGTCAAAATTTCTATTCAGCTCTGGTCTTTTCATCAAGAATGCTTGAAAGTCCTCTATTTCACTGAATGTTGATTTTCCCTCTGAAAGATTATACTCAGTTTTGCTGGGTATTCTTGGTTGTAATCATAGCTCTTTGCTCTCTTGGATATCACACTTCAAGACTTCTGATCCTTTAATTTAGAAGCTGCTAAATCTTATGTTATTCTGACTGTGGCTCCACAAATACTTGAATTGTTCCTTTTTGGCTGCTTGCAATATTTTCTTCTTAATCTGGGAGCTCTGGAATTTGGCTATAATATTCCTAGCAGTTTTCATTTTGGAATCTCTTTCAGGAGGTGATCAGTGGATTTTTTAAAATTTCTATGTTACCTGCTGGTTCTAGAATATTAGGACAATTTTCCTTGATAATTTCTTGAAAGATGATGTCTAGGCTCTTTTTTTGATCATGACTTTCAAGTAGTCCAATAATTTTTAAATTGTCTCTCCTGGATCTATTTTCCAGGTCAGTTGTTTTTCCAATAAGATGCTTCACATTGTCTTTTATTTTATTTTCATTCTTTTGGTTTTGTTTTATTGTTTCTTGATTTATCATAAAGTCATTAGCTTCCATTTGCTCAGTTCTAATATTTAAGGAATTATTTTCTTCCGTGAGCTTTTATACTACCTTTTCCATTTGGCCAATTCTACTTTTTAAGAAGTTTTTTTCTTCAGTGAATTTTTGTGCCTCTTTTTTTCATTAGTCAATTCTGGTTTTTAAGGCATTCTTCTCGTTGGCATTTTGTACATCTTTTACCATTTGGCCTAGTCTGTCACAACCTTTCTATTAGCAATGACAGCACTGATATAACTGCTGTTCCCAGAACAAGAAGTACGCCAAAGGCTGGGGGAGAGGCCTTATGTATAAAGTGGAAGGAAAGATGATAAGAGACCCAGGATGGTTCAATTTTCTGCCACATAGCTAAATAAGGAAGGAAGGAAGGAAATGAATCCGGATAAAGGTGAGAAAGGCACAGTGTTTTGGAAATCAGTTTTGAACTCAGACAATCTGGATCTTAGTTCTAGCTGTGGTGATGAGCTGTGGTTCTGGATTGACTGAGGATCTGTGGGAATTTTTAAGGAAGAATCTAGGCAATTGGGTTTTTGATGGGGCCACCTCTAAAATGAAAGAATGCTATATACCAAGAACAGTTCTGGGAGGAGCATGTGATGAGTAGGAACTAATGAAGAAAGGTTAAAAAAATGGTCCTTACTCTCAAGGAGCAGTCTGATTGGGGGGTAGGGTGAGGTAGATAACATGCAAATAAGTAGGTACAAGCATATCTGGGATAAATTGGAAGAAAAAAAGTCTCAGAAGGAAGATCTTAACGTTAAGGACGATCAGGAAAGGCTTCTTGCAGGTGAGACTTTAGTTGAGGCTTGAAGGAAACAAAGAGGTAGAGATGAGGAAGAAAGGAGTTTCAGGTATAAGAGAAGCCAATGAAACTGATGAGAGTTAAGAGATAGATCCCTGTCTTGGAGGAACATCAAGGAGGTTACTTCACTCCTAAGTCTCAGTTTCCACAACTGTAGAATGAAGTTCATAAACTTCTGCAAGATTTCTGTTAGGAAAGTGATTAATAAACCTAAAAGTGCTGTTTACCATGAAGCAAAGGTCCCAAGCCAATAAGTATGATTCAACAATTGTTATCATTTATGGAGTATTTTTTTTAAATCAATGTCACTATTACCCACATCACAGACTGTCTGTGAGGAAAGTACTTTGTAAATCTGAATCACTTTTTAAAAGTGGATTATTGGGGGCAGCTAGGTGGTTGAGTGGATAGAACACTGACTCTGGATTCAGGAGGACCTGAGTTCAAATCTGGCCTCAGACACATAACACTTACTAGCTGTGTGACCCTGGGCAAGTCACTTAACCCCCATTGCTCAACCAAAAACAAAAGCAAACCAAAAAAAGTGGATTATTAACATCATCATTTCTATCATCACCATTAGGTCATTCTTTGTAGGGGAAAAAAAAGTCAGTCTCCATGGAAGAAAATGATGAATTGATGAGTGGGTGAATGGATGCATAGACAGCAAAGAAGGACTCTAGTCCAACATCTAGGCTAGCAGCTCACTACAGTGGATAGAATGCTGGATTTGGTATCTGAAGATCTTTATTCAAGTCCTGTCATGACTGCTTATTAGTCATTTGATCTTGGACAATCACTTACTCTCAACCATTAATTTCTTCATCCGTAAAATGGAGATAATACTTGCATTACCAACCTGGTAGAATTGTTAGGAAAGTGCTTTGCAAACAGTAAAATCCTTTCTAAATTGAACTACTATCAATATTACTATTACTATTTTCAGCTGGTTGTACAATACCTAGTTCCCCTCAGGACACAGATTTAAAAAAAAAAAAAGAGGTTATAAAAAATAGTGTTATTGGGCAAGCACAACTGCTTTTTTTTAGATTTCATCCTTCTCTTTTTTACTGGCCCTTTCAACCTTCCACTGTCCTCACAGCATATCTGGGAGTACTCCAGATGTTTAGCCATCAAATGTTGGGGAGCTGCAGAAATCCCCAACAGTTGGGTTTTTATTACTGATCTCTGCTGCATTGCCCACCCAGCCTGCCTAGAATAATGCTGGTGGAACAGAGGTGCTGATGGGGCATTGGCACAGTGTGGTCAGGGATTTCTGCCCCTCCCCCTCCCCCCAAGACTGTAAATAACTCCCTTGACTGGCTCAATGCAGCTAAAGTGGAAATTAAATTTGCAGCCTGTATTTTAAATCCTATATATTGTTTGGCTTAAGCTGAGCTTTCTCCCGCCTGATAAACAGGGCATTTTAATAACATTCACAGCACGACAAAGTGTTGGAAGAAAATATACATCCCCATCCTGATACTGGATTTCCCCTGGCAATGCAGAGATAGGATCTGGTTCATAGTTACTTCCCAGGGAGTGACTAATGCTCACATATAAAGACATTCTGCCTTGGGCTCCTACAGAGAGAGGTAGTAGGGGGGACTGCAGGGGTTGGGCTGAAAAGGATTCTTTAGTGAGTTGAGGGGTACAGATGGTAGCGTTTGAGAGCTTACTTCTCCTAGAAACCTGGCAGTTAGCAGATTCATCGAGGGACTGAGTAGTGCTTGTTGGCTTGGGAAACTCCCCTTTGCTTCATATGGCAAGCAGGGGCAGGGCATACAGGCAACGGGGTTGTATAAGAGGTCAGATAGAAAGGGTTTCAAATCTTGGTTTTGCAGTTGCCTATCCCTGTGATCTTTGACCACTCTAAGCATCTGCTTCTTCTTCTTCTTCTTTTTTTTTTTTGTGAAGCAATTGGGGTTAAGTGACTTGCCCAGGGTCACACAGCTAGTAAGTGTCAAGTGTTTGGTCTGAGGCCGGATTTGAACTCAGGTCCTCCTGACTTCAGGGCCGGTGCTCTATCCACTGCGCCACCTAGCTGCCCCCATCTGCTGCTTTTTCTGTAAAATGGGGATAATAGCAGACAGGCTACCTTCTTTCCTGGAATGATTGGGAAGCAGGTTCTTTGGAACCTTCTAGATAAATGAGTTAGTATTGTCAAGTCATATTCCCCCATGTGCAATCGCAGACAAAGAGAAAGGGAGTGCAAGCAATATTACACAATCAATCGAGTGTCATCAAATCTGGAAAAAGTGATCCCTCCTCCAGCTTTGCCCTCTGAGGCCTCCTGGGATTCTGAGAAGAATGGAGTTTGAATAATCTCTGCTGTAAATGCAAATATCAAAGGAGCTCTGCCAACAGCTAGTTAGCTACTTGCCTTGACCATAGGCAAATCAGTTAGGTACTTAACAATTCTAGGTTTCGATTTCCTCATATGTATTTTGGAAGGAGAAGGAGGGGGAGGGGGATGGACTAGATTACCTCCCAGGTCCCTTCTACTTGTATCAGTGAATCCGAAGTCTGTTTTTCTTTGACGGCTCATGTCTCTGAAAGAGAAGCAAGTTACTTTGTAAAGAGAATTGTGTCCTATGAGTCAGAAGGTCGGGGTTCTTGTCCTGGCTTTGCCATCCACTTGCTCTGTGAACTGAGGCAAGTCACTGACCATCTTTGGGCATCAATTTCTCAAATCTATTGGGGTCTCAAAGGTTCCAGTTCCAAAAACCCTAAATGCCAAGTCAGTCTTATTCCATCCAAGATTCTGTTTCTGACAGTGGCATTAAAGGACCTGAGGCATGATGGGGTTTACCTTTTTGATAGCAACTTCAAAGGATAAAGAAATAGTATGATGTAATGGTAGGATGGTAGGAAGTCAGGATTTTGGAGCCAGAGAAAATGGAATTGAATGGTGACTCTGTAACTTACATGACCTTAAATGACCTTGGACAAATCACTTTCCATCTTTGGGCCTCAGTTTCCTTTTCTGCAAAACAAGGAAATTAGACTAGATGATGTCTCAATCCTATAATTACATGAAAAAAGGAACATGTAATATAGGACACATAATATATAGGACATACAATAATACAGGACAAGAAAGCAGAAATACACAATGAGACCTGACATTGGCCTTCTTGCTGTTCCTCTTACACAGGACTCCTGACTGATCATTTTCACTGGCTCCCTTGTGCCTGGGACTCTCTCCCTTCTCTCCCTTCTCGTCTCTACCTCCTGGCTTCTTTCAAGTCTCAGCTAAAGCCTTGCCTGCAAGAAGCCTTTCACCATCCTCCTCCATGTTAAGACCTTCCTTTTGAGATCCCCGCCCTGCCCCCAATTTATGCTGTTTGTATTTTGTTTGTACCTACTTATTTGCATGTTATCTCCCATCATTAGACTGTGAGCTCCTCAAGACCCTAGGCTGTTTTTTTGTTTGTTTGTTTTGTTTTTGATTTTTGTGTATTTTGCTTTTCTTTCTTAGTGCCCTGTCATCACATTCTCCTCACAGAATGGTTCCTGGTATCTGCATTATTTTGGTTTGGAGATGGCCCCACCAAATATCCATTCATCTAGGTTTCTTCTTAAAAATCCGTGCCCGAGCTTCGGCCTATCCATACTCATCCCTACATATTTGGGTCTTATTCTCTAGTCTGCTAGAGGCAATGCTTGGCACATAGTAAATACTTAATAAATGCTTGTTGACTGGCTGGCTGATGAGTAGTTAAATGAGTCACTACCCTCTCCTTCCCTAAATCCTGAGGGAGAAAAGGGGGCTCAATAATTCAGTGTTAACAACAAAACAAAACAAAACAAAACAAAACATACTTTCCTATCATTTCAAAACTATCTCAAATTTCAGTGAGATCCTCAGTGGATGACAGTATACCCTCACCGTCTCCTAGATCTCCCCTCGTGTTGCTTTGGTCTTATAAAGACACCAGTGTCCTGTGTGCTCCAAGGGAGAGCTTCATGCCTATATATAGCCTTGAAGTCATTTCCTTGATCTTTCTGTGCTTCCCCCTCAGTAATAGAATTCCAGGCTGCCACATATGGTTGTGCAAATGGTTGTCTCCCTCACTCGAATTTAAGCTCTCTGCAAGTGGGGATTTTTTTTTTCTGTTCTTTGTACTGTTATCTCCAGCACCTAATACAGTGCCTGAAATATAATGCACGCTTAAAAAATGCTCTTGTATGTGGTATACATAGATGCAGCTAGACTGTGTAGTGGATAGAGTACTGGACCTGGAATGTAGGCAGACCCCGTGTCCAAATGCTGCCTTAGACAGGGTCACAATGTGACCCTGGGCCTGCCACTTAACTTCTCTCTGCCTCAGTTTCCTCTTCTATAAAATGGAGATAATAACAGTATCTCCATCATATGATTGTTGTGAGGATGAAATGAAACAACATATGAGAGCGCTTAGCAAGCTTTCACCTTTGAACCTTAAAGTATCATCATCATCATCATCATCATCGTCAGAGGGCCCTTGGTTAAATTATAAAATTGACTTTGGCGTCTCACCTCTCCTTCCTGCATCTTCTACCTTGCTTTTCTCCTTCTATCTAAGACAATTCCTGCTCTACCCTTACTGGTCCATATCCCTCCTTCACCCCATCCCACCCCCAGGGTCTTCCTTCATGCCTGTGCAGTATTATAAACACAAAAAAAGTAAAATGCCAGAGTTGGAGGGATTTGTAAGTGTAGAACACAATATTAGATTTGCAAGGATTTCAGAAATGATGACCTCCTTCTCTACACCCGACTTCTTTTGACACCTTCACAGCACAAGTGCTAAGTACATGGTAAGCACTCAAAAAACTTGAACTTATCAACTTGAACTGAATTGATTTTATCAGAGGAGATAGATTAAGAAGGTACCTCAGAGGTCATCAGGTCCAGTTTCCTCATTTTGCAGAAGAGTCAGTTGAGGCTATCATAATTGGCAAGAGGAAATTTGGAAACCTACAAGAGTTTATTTTTAACAAAAGAGCCAAATCAGATAGTAATGCCAAAAGCAACAAATCTCTATTATGTTTGTATTTTTAAAATTTTAATATGTTTGTCATTGCATCATTGTCCTTTGTCATTGCACCATGGTCATTTCCACTGCATTCCCCTCAAGACTGAACTTTCCTCTGTGACGAAGAAAAACAATTAAGCACAAACATCCAGTTCTGTGATTGCATTTGACAATCTATTCAATATTCTGTCCTGGTAATTCCTGCCTCCCTGCTGTGAGAGAGGAGGTGTGTTTCATTATCTCTTCTCCAGGACCTTCATTGGTTTTTCAATTACTTCCTTTTAGTGATCTTTTCATTTACATTGTTACAGTTACTGTGTATGTTGCTCTCTTGGTTTTGTTTTTATTTATTTCTTCTTTACTTCAGTTCATACAAATCTTCCTATGTTTCTCTAAGTTACTCATCTTGGCAATTTCTTTATGAATAATAATTAATCCTTTACATTCACATGACATAGTTGTTTTTTTTTTCAGCCTTACTCCAGTCCATCGGCATTCACTTTGTTTCCAATTCTGGGTCACCACAAAGAAGGTTGCTATGAGTATTTAGGTGTATTCTGGACTTTTGTTTCTGTTTTTGACTCTTTGGAATAGGTGCGAAGTAATACATTCACTGGGCCAAAGGGCATGCATGGACAATTTTTTTTTTTGCATAATTCTAAATTGGAATCCAGAAGAGTGAGACTATCTCATCCTCCGAGCAACAGTGTGCTAGCAAGCTGGTACTGCCACAGTTCTTCCAACATTGTCTATTCCTAGTGCTTGGCATCTTTACCAATTTTAATGCTGGGAAGTAAGTCCTTTTAATAATAATAATAGTAATAATTTAATAAAAATAACATTTTTCTTGTTGTTTGGTTTTTGGAACATGCTTTCATTCAGTCACTTACAGTTTTCTTTTTTTTTCACTTACAGTTTTCAATTCATCTTTGGAAAATTGTTCATATCTTTTGAATGCTTATAATAGTAATAATAATGATAATAGTAATAACATAATAGCTAACATTTAGGTAGCACTTTAAGATTTACAAAGCACTTTTCAAATATTATCTCATTTTAGCCTCACAACAGCCCAGGGAAACGGTACTGTTATAATCCTAATTTTACAGATGAGGAAACTGAGCAGAGGTTAAGAGGCTTGCCCAAGATCTGACAGCAAATAAGTGTCTGGGGCTGGATTTGAACTCGAGCCTTCCTGATTCTGGGTCCAGTGCTCTGTCCATTGCTCTGCTTGCCAGTTTATCTATTGAGAAATGGTTTGTGGAGTTTATATTTGTATCAGTTCCCTGTATGTTTTGGATATCACACTTTTATCATGAAATTTGGTGCCTCACTTGGTCCACTATGGCAGGCCACAGAAAGAGAAATGGAGGGAGGGACGAAAGAGAAGGAGAGAGAGAGAGACACACAGACAGAGAGAAAGACAGAGAAGACAAAACTGTAGCTTTTGCTCATTGTCAAGCTAAGAGGAGAAGATGTATTCCTTTAGGGATATTTCAATCTCCTCATTCTTTGATTATCCAGCCTGCTCTATGGTATACCAGTCAGCACTGCTAAATGGTTGAAAACTGCTTAGCAAAATAGGCCACATTTTCAGTCACAAAAACCAAAACAAAACGAAACAGATTATTCCAATGTCTTTTCACAGGAAGATAGAGTGTGGTACAGTGGGAGGCAATGTGGTACTCTGGGAAGAACACTGGACCTGGTCTCAAACTCAGCTCAGTGCCCTAGGCATCAGCGCTAAGTCTCTGGGCAAGTCATTTCACTTCTCTGCTACTTTTTTTTCTTTGAGCTGTAAAAATAGCAGAATTTCAGAGGTAGAGAAATTTCAGACGTCATCCAGTTTCCTCCATGCTTGAATATGAAGTCCCTCTATAGCTAACCTGTCAAAAGATCATCTGATCTCAGTTTCCTTTTATGTGTTGTCTTCCTCCTTTAGAATGTAAACTCCTTGAGGGCAGGGACTGTCTTACTTTTTACTTGTTTTTGTATTCACACTCCTTAGCTCTGTGCCTGTAACATAGTAGTTAGTAAGTAACAAATAAGTTAGTAACATAGTAAGTAAATAACAGTAAGTCTCTCTTTCTCTCTCTTTCTTCCCTCCCCCCCTCCCCCATGAAGACCCACAGTGAGAGAGAACCCATTATATATTGAGATCACAGATTAAGAGCTAGAAGAGACCAGGCAGGTCATGTAGCCTAAGCTTTTCATTTTGGAGTTGAACAAATGGAGTTCAAAATAAGAAAAGTATCTTGGCCAAGGTGACAAGGGTAGCAAATGAGTGGCATTTGAACTCAGGTCCTCATGCTCATGATTCCCTGCTTCCTACCCCTCCATGCTCCCCCATGCCCCAGTCCCCACTGTTACCCAAGGCAGCTCATTCTACTCTAATGCTTGGGTAGTTTTTCAGAATCAGTCCAATCTCTGAATTTTGCAGCTGAGGAAATTAAAACAAAAATAAATACAAATAATAAATACAAATAAATATAATACAAATAAATATAAAAAATACAAATACAAAATAAACACAAGTAATAAATACAAATAAATAAAACAAATACAAATAAGGAAATAAAAACAAAACTGCTCAGGTTATATCCTCACTCTGTATAGGCAGTCACATGAGGTTCAATCTGCCTTTCTTTTCATAACTTGATAGGATTATAGGATCATGATATAATATTTTTAAAGTACTTTGCCTACCTTAAATCATTATATAAATATACAAATGCTAGTTGCTACTACTATTACTACTACTACTATTACTACCACCACCACCACCACCACCACTACCACCACCACCACCACCACCACCACCACCACCACTACTACTACTACTACTACTGCTACTACTACTACAACTATTACTACTGCTGCTGCTGCTGCTGCTACTTAGAGCTGGAAGGGGAGGAAGTTAGAGCCCATTTGGTCTAACTCTTGCATTTTAAAGATGGAGAAACTGAGGCTGAAAAAGGTTAAGTGACTTGCCCAAGATCACACATCAGAGGTATGATTAGAATCCAGGTTCTCTGATTAAAGAGCAGATATTCTTTTCACCAAACCATACCATGGTTTGAGGAATTTTTATCTCCACTGGAAGCCCTTCTCTCAGGCCGCTACTCCAATATCCTAAATAAATTTCCCAATGAGAATCAACAGCAGCTCCATCAGAAAAGTGATGATTAGGACATATGGTCCCTTACATCTGTAGAGCCTAGGGTAAGGAGAAATCTTTTAAGTCTTCTGGGGAAAAAATATGCATATATAGTATAATTGAAAGAACACAGGACTTGGAGCCAGGAGACCAATGCCCATATCCCAGCTTCAAAATTTACTAAGTGTGACTTTATGTATGTCTCATCATGCCCCTAGGCCTCACCTGTGAAATGGGAATAATCATACTTATGCTATCTACCTTGTGAAGATGGTTGGGAGCCCAGGAAGGGGGAGGCACTTTATACACATTAAAGCCTTGAAAAATGTGAATTATTATTCCACACTATTTCTGGGTGGAAGACGGCTACATCGTCCATTCTTACATCCCCCATTGAGTTAGCCTCATAAACAGCTTTGGGGATCACCCTGAGAAGGAGGAGGCATCAGAGGTGAGCACATGAGAAGACCAATCCTACCAAAGTCAGAGGTCATGGCTCTTTTAGGGGCTGCTTGAATCTCTTGCTGCAAGAAAAAAAAAAGTAACCAAAAGGAAACCTCATAGAATTACTAGAAGCACAGAAGACCTCCTACCACTGAACACAGTAATCATCATTCAAATTCATGTTACATTTTACCTTTTCTAAAATGTTTATCTTGTAACATCTTAAGGAGACTGATAATATAGCTCTTATTTGCTCCATTTGACATATAAGGAAACTGAACCTGGATGAATCATTTCTTCTTTCTGAGCCTCAGTTTATTGCTCTGTAAAATGAAGGGGAGAAGACTGTGTCGGATGATAGCTATTGTCTCTTCTAACTCTGAAGCCTACAATTCTACACTGTTTCCCTCAATATTAAACCTGGTTCAGATAGAACCCTTGAAGCATTTGCTCTGAACAGAAGAGAGAAGGACAAGAACTTGGTGATTCCTTTAATTTCTGTGATTTGGCACAGCCCTTTTGGAATAGGCTAATTTAGCTCCCCAGCAACAAGCTACGCACAGCCCAGGCTTACAGTGATGAGATGAATTCTGTTTTGTTTTTCTTTATTACATTAAAGACTCTTTCAACATCAATGTATCCATGGGGGGAAGAAAGCAGCCATATAATGTTTATCAACTTGTACAATTCTGGATGTTGTACTGTCTCCATAATGGGGCATTTGGGGCATTGGAACATGGAAGGGGTGTACCTTTCTCATCTAGAGAAGTCATCAGCCTGCTCTTGAAATTGCTCTCTGAACAAATACAAATGAATTTGGAGACTTTCAGGTAGGGCATCTTTATCACTTCAGGGACCTCCTGGGTATAGCACTGGCCTCCTTTTTGGCCTGCCACCTCAGCCCCTACATCCCTGGCATCAACCCTGCTACAGAATCTGGCCCCAGTTGGGCCCAGACTTGGATACTTGTCTTGGCAGTGCATCACCTCAAGGAAAATGTGAAACTATATTTAGTCATAAGCTTGTGTTGAGCAAATGTAGGAGCTGTAGGGAGAGCACCAGAGAGAGTCAGGAAGCCAGGATATGAGTCCCAGTTCTTCCATTTAATAAATGGGTGGCCCTGGGAATAGCAAAGAGATCAAAATAGTCAATACTTAAATTAATTCAGGCTATTCACTGGAAGGTCAAATACTGAA
>NW_020954548.1:29760666-29762508 GCF_900497805.2 Vombatus ursinus
GCTGAAGTTTAAATACTTTGGCCACACAATAAGAACACAGGACTCATTGCAAAAGACCCTGATGTTGGGAAAGATTGAAGGCAAAAGGAAAAGGTGATGGCAAAGGATGAGACGGATAGATAGCGTCATAGAAACAATGAACATGAGCTTGGACAGACTTCAGGAGACAGTGGAGGATAGAAGGGTCAAGCATGCTATGGTCCGTGGGGTCAGTCAGCAGACCTGAGCTGAATCCTGCCTCATACTCTATTGCTAGCTCTGTGACTTTCATCAAGTTATTTAAATTCTCTGAGTCTCAGTTTCCTCCTCTGAAAGGAGGATAATAATAAGATTTACCTGTCTGGTTGTTTTGAGGATAAAATGAGATTTTGTATGTAAAGAACTTTGTAAAACTTAAAGAATGACATAAATTGAGCTGTTATTATTGTTGTTGTTAGGTCCTTTTCAACTCTAGATTCTGTCATCCATAGGCATTCTTTTCCTTAGGCTTTATTTTCCTAAATGAAGGTATGGTCCAATGGAAAGGTCACAACTTCTGGATTCTGAGAATGTGGATTCAAATCCCTCCTGTGATGTAATTCGTGCAACCTTGGGCAAGTCATCTAATGTCCCTGTACCTCAGTTTCCTCATCTGTAAAACATAGATAATGTCTGCTCTTCCTTTTTTATGTGGTTGTTGGGAAGATCAAATAGATCTGAAAAGTGCTGTGTAACCACAAAGTGCTCTATATATGTAAGCCAGCTATTGTTTTTATTCATGTCTAATGTAATTAAAAGGTACAAGATGAAACAGTGACAGAATTCTTTCTCAAGAAATAGATGTGGAGCAGCAGCAGCAGAGATTTAGCATATCTTAAAAATTGTGTACTCATATTGGCAGCTAGGCAGTGCAGTGGATAGAGCTCGAGGCCTGGAGTCAGGAAGACCTGGGTTCAAAACCAGCCTCAGATATTTACTAGCTGTATGACTCTGGATAAGTCACTTATCCCTACTTGCCTTGATTTCCTCATCTATAAAATGAGCTGGAGAAGGAAATGGCAAACCACTCTAGTATCTTTTCCAAGAAAACCCAAAATGGGGTGACAAAGAGCTGGACACAACTGAGCAACTAAAGTACTGGTATTTCTCTTTCCTCCTCCCCCACCACTCAGTAGATGAATTTGTCCCTGGTTTCTAAGGGGTACAAGAATTTTCTTTTGTCACAAATTGCCCAGCTGTCCAGTGTTGATATGCCAAGCTAGAATGACCAGGCTCCCCAATAACTGGGGACATGATTTTCTCAGGTCACAAATGAAATGAGCTCGGTGGTCGCAAATTCTTTCCCTGTGGAGAGTTATCCACATTTCTACATCCCCCAGGGTGGCTAAGTCTGATTGGCAGGCAGCGTGAAGAGCAAGTCAGGAGCTTGACTAGCAGAGAGATAGCAGGTCAGCCCAGAGAGGCCTGACAAGCAATAATAAATGAAGCCAATCAGTATTCTATCCTGAGTATGAATAACTCAGCCAGGATCATTCCAGAATCCTTCTAGGATGCATTGAACCACACAGCACCCATCTAAACTGGGACTTTGCTGATCACTCTTCTAAAAGCACCAGATTTATGCCTGGAAGGGACCCTTGAGATCATTTCGTTTAGGGTGGGGTGGGGTGGGGGGAAACCTATGGCCTCAAGGTCACATGTGGCCCTCTAGGTCCTCAAGTGCAACCCTTTGACTGACTCTAAACTTCACAGAACAAATCCCCTTAATAAAGGGATTTATTCTATAAAACTTGGACTTAGTCAAAAGACCCAAGGACTGAGAAAGCCACATGTGGCCTCAAGGCCACAGGTTCCCCACCCCTG
>NW_020954548.1:29762797-29775503 GCF_900497805.2 Vombatus ursinus
TGAGGCCATGACAGGGAAAATGACCTTCACAGGGTCATACAGGAAATAAGTGGTACAGCTAGTATCCAAGTCTGTATCAATCAATCAATAAGCATTTAGTTAAAACAAACCTCCTACATACCAGGATACAAATATAGAGGCTGAAACATTCCCTACCATCAGGACACTTAGATTCTAAACGCTTTTCTGACAATACAACCTGGGGGCAAATCCTGACTCACACTTACTGTGTTAGCCTGAGCAAATCACCAAACATCTCTGATTTTTACTTTCTTAATCTGTGAAAAGAAGGAACTGAATGAGATTAAGATTTCTCAGGTTTTTTCTAGCTCTAAAGTCCATAATCTAGGATCCCTTTTACGCTGATCTATCCTACACTTTCTCACATACTACTCATTCCAAGAACCTCACAAAAGATGGACTTCCTTGCAAATCATCTTTCAATACTGATCATGGGCTTGATGGATCAACCACGCTACAGGAATCTTCCTTGAGCTAGTGTGATAAAGCACAAACAGAACAAGATTTGGAGTTAGGAGACCCGGATTCTAGTCCTACTTTGTCCACTTAATTCATCATTCTGAGCCTCAATCTGTAAAATGGGGATCATAATAATCATATTTCCTACTTCACAGGGTAATTCCTAGGAAAGCGCTTTATAAACCGTAAAGTGCTATAAAAATGTATTATTGCTGTTACTATTATTACTATATTGCCCTGCTTATACTGTCTAGTGATTAGCATGGTTCTTGACACATAGCAGATGCTTCATAAATGTTTATGTGACTGACTAACCAACTATTTCTTTGGTGGAGAGAGATGGTATCTGCCTGCAGGACTAGACACAGGGCCCGCACATGAACAGTGGGAGATGCTGATAGATACCCAGTTACCTCACCATCTCCTTCCCCAGAGCAACTTAGAATACTAGACCATAGGAGGCCTAAGCTGGACAGGACATTAGAGACCATCTTATCCAACACCCTCATTTTACACATGAGGAAACTGAGACCTCCAGAGATGACTTGACTTGCCCAATGTCACACAGGAAGTTAGTAGCAGAACCAGGACTCACATCCAGGTCATCTTGACTACTGATCTGGTCCTCATTCCCACTGCACCTGCTTTCAGTTCTGCCACTGTGGCCTAGGAAGAAAGACAGATAGACTCCCAGAATGCCAAATATATATGTCTATGTCTATGTACATGTACATGTATGTGCATCTACACACATGTGTGTATGTGTGATATGTGTATATGTGTGTGCATACATGCAGATATGCACATATGCAGTGCATGCATGTGTACGTATGCACATATATACATAGACACATCTATACATATATTACATATATATAGACACTATATATTTACATATATCACATATCACATATGCATGCATATATACATGTTGAGAGAAAGAGAGAGAGAGAGAGAGAGAGAGAGAGAGAGAGAGAAAGACTTAAGCAACTTGACTCCAGTGATAGCTCACTCTTTCCTTCCATAATCAATCAAGGTTAGAAACCTTCCAACCTTACTAGGGTGAGGGTAGGTGCAAAGGCAGGAAGGAGGGGAGGTAAGGTGGGTTGAGAGTGTGGCATAATCTGCAGAGGCTTTCAACCTCTTGATGTCTTTTATAGCCACAACAATACTGTCATACTTGTGTGGCATGGGGTTCCCAGATGTTCCAATTGTCTACAGTTGTTCTAGGGAGGTATGATTATACCTCATGTTTCCATAGTGGTTTAAAGTTTCCAGAGAACTTTGCTACCAGTAACCCTTCCAGATAGGTAATGCAACTATTATTGTACATACCCATTCCACAAAGGAGGAAACTGAAGCTCAGAGAAATGAAATGTCCTGACCCAGGCCACACAGGTAGTATTTCAGAGTGGGAATGTAATCCAATGTCTCCTGACCACTGGTCCTTTGCTCTAATCATATCACCACATTGCCTAGCACGTTTGTTTAGCCTGGTTTAATGGCCAGCTGCACATTACGACCATGGGTAAGCTATTTAACCTTCCTGGGCCTCAGTTTCTTCATATGTAATATGAGAGGGAGGAGGGGTTGTACTAGATGGCCTCCATGGTCCCTTCTGGTTCTATATCTATAATCATATGAACCCAACACGAGTGATCCCGAGCTCGGAATGGTAACAGTCTTGCTCTGCCTGACTCAGAACCACGGCTAGCCTGAGCTGCTGTCCATGGAGAAGGAGGACTGAGACATTTTAGGAGGAGGCTGGATGGCAGTGAGCCCAAGCAGCACATTGTCCTCCCCTGCTCCTCCCAGAGAGACCCTGGGGCCCTCCAGTTAATCACACCTTCTGAGGAAACCAAAGTTGAAAGATGATGCGGCTTTCCCTGTCAAGAAATGCTAGATTAAAAAAAAAAAGCTAGTTAAAAATTCATCTAAAAGAAACAAAGTATCCCAAGCATATCAGAATTAATATTTATAAAGTGAATGGTTGCCCAGGCTCAATTATTCTAAGAGCTGGCTACAAGCACTGCATGGCACAGAGAATGTAGGGCTTGATGTCAAGGGAAATGGGGCCCTATTACCCACTGACAAAATGGCATCAGATAGACAACATGGGGAGCTGATTGATTTCAACAAGTTATCAAGCATAAACAAAAAGCTAGCGTATCCCTCGGTTCCTTTTGTATTCTGAGTAACACCCAGAAACCCCCTCCCCTCTCTCCATGCCCTACACTTCCCTTTGCTTGAAGATCCTATTAACAACCCAGGATGGGGCAGGGCAGGTATAAGTATTCCCATTTAATAATCAGGAGAAGCAGAATAAAACAGCAAATAGAAAGCCGATCTTGGGGTCAAGAATGCCTGTTCATAACTCAGCTTGGACACGTATTGCCCATGTGAGCAGGGGCAAGTCACTTAAACTCTCATCGTCCCAGGCAGAAGTTGCAAAATGGTTGGTAATGTTAGAAAAACAAAATAAAACAAAACAAAAGCCTGGCTTCAGAGTTAGAAGACTTGGGTTCAAAATCCTACCTCTTATAGCCACTAACCTGCATGACCTTGGATAAGTCAATACACCTTCAACTGTAAAATAAAGGTGTTAGACTAGGCCCCTTCTAGTTATAAGCTTAAGATCCTATGAAAAAGTAGCAAATTTGTACTGGTAGAGGGATTCCCCTCTTGTTTGGAGTTCTTGGCAGTAATAATTTCATAGGTCCTGACTCCTTCCACCCAAACAAGTAAACATTTGGAAAGTAAAGCTCAGTATGGGACTTGCCTTCCCAAAGGCTCTCAGCTAGCTTTGTTTTTTCTACCCTAGGGATGGGCTGATGGGATTGGGAATTGGGGTGCAGTTAAATCTTTCCCATTAACGTTTGAAGAAACCCAGAAGTAGTTCTGTTAAGTTTCTTTGTGTACTAGTCCACTCAGCAGTGTTTCCACCTGCCCACCTCAGACCTGATCCCATCAAGCCATCTAAAATTCTCTAGGGCTTTGGGAGGCTTCACCAGCCCCATTCTGCCTCCCCTAAACATGGCATTTGGGTAGGTGGGAGGGTTTGAGGTTTTCATACTCATTCTGCATTAGGATTTCAAACTTCTCGTTGATTTGCCCAAGACAGACGAGCAAGGCATTTCTCCAGCAGCTCCCATCACAGCTCAGTGTCGGCAGCTGCTCCTAAGTCAACAGTGCAATGGTGTGTGTCCGGGCTGAAGGGAACAGAGGTTGCTCAAATTGTTTTCCATCCCTTCCGAAACCAATAAGTGCTACTCCATTGCTTGGCGCGATTGAGTTCCTGAACTGTGCCCTGCTTCAGTGTCAACTCAAATCTTAATTCTGTCAAAACCAGACTTTGCCGCCTCCAGAAGCCCCACTCACAGCTGAGAGCAAATAGAGTTGGAGAGACTGCCTGGAATTTCTTCTGGGGCCAGGTCAAGGTGGTAGAACCAGGAGGGTGCCTGGGTTATGGTGTGCTGACTGCTCACAAGCTTAGCCTCCCATAATCTTCCCAAACTGTCCTTAATACTCAGAGAAAGGCCTTTTATTGCAGAAAAACCCAAACTCTGGAGAGCCAGATTGAAGGGGGAACAAAAAGTTTTTTATTGATGCCATTTAAAAAATCAATCATTTTTGGAAATATATTCTTTTTTCCTTCTACTTAATTTTCCCCTTCCTTGTTGAAAACTCCTCTTTCTGGGGCCAATCTGCAATCTGAATGCTCTCCTACATGACATGGTCCTATTAGCTCTCCTTTAGTTCCCAGAAGGCCACAAACTGAATAAGTAGCATCTTCATTAGTCACCACTTTTCCAGACAGAATGAAATGTTAAAATGCGTTGGCCCTGGCTTTGGCATCAGAGTATATGGGTTTTAATTCCAGCTCTGTGCTCACAAGTATAGACTTGAGCAAACCACAACGCCTATGTAAGATTCAAGTTTCTTATCTGAAAATGTGGGAGGAAAGTTAAGTGATGATCCTTAGAAATGAGTGGTATTTAGGGAAAAGGGAAAAGAACCTGTAAATTCTAAAATGTTTATAGCGTCTCTCTTTGTGGTGTCAAAGATCTGGAGACGGCGGGGATGCCCACCGATTGGGGAATGGCTGAATGATGATTGTGATGGAATACTACCATGCTATAAGAAATGATTAGCTTGATGATGTTAGAAAAACGTGTAAAGAACTGCATGAAATAATGAAAAGTGGAATAAGCAGAACCAAGAGAACATTGTACACAGTAACAGCAATATCGCTTTACAAATAACTTTAAATGAATAAGTCATTTTGACTATTATAAATACCCAAATTAACTACAAAGAACACATGAAGGAAGAAGCTATCTGCATACAGAAAAAGAATTGATAAATAGAAGTATGTATAGAATGATTTTACCTATATATAGGTACCTATATATATAGGTATATAGACACATATTTGTGTCTAACGGTAGCCATGGTAGAGGGAAGGAGGGAAAAAAGGGGAAAAAAGAAATTTGCACAATAACTTTAAAAGGAATAGCAAATTGTACACAAGAGATTTGTAGTTTCATATGCAAGCATTTTTTATTATACTGTTAGAAAAATGCTTGTATTATCCCATAAATTAAAAATATATTTTGTTTTTTTAAATGGGTGGCTTAATTGCAAGGGGCTAATAATTATAAAGTCAGAGATTTAAAGCTGGAAGCAACTTTATAGGTCATAGGATTATAGACTTAGAATGGCAAGTGATCTTAGAAACCATCTAGTTCAAACTTCCATTTTACAGATGAAGAAACTGAGGTCCACAGAGACTAAGTGACTTGCCCAATAATAATAGCTAGCATTTATGTAGTCCTATGTGTCTCTCCTGGTCTCTATTTTTCTCTTACAGCTAGCATTCACATAGGGCCTCAAGGTTTGCAAACTGCTTTACACATAGCATCTCACTTATTATATACAATGTTATTGTTATCCTCCTTTAATAGAGAACGGAATAAAAATTGAGAGAGGATGAATGATCTGTCCAGGGTCATATTCTTAGGGCCTGAGGCAGGATTCTAACTCAGATTTTCCTCACTCCATGTCCAACACTTTTGTCTATTTTTCTCCTTTACCTCCTCAAGTCATCATACACATATTCTGTGTCAGAACTGGGATTTGTACCCAGAACATCTGACTCTAAAGTGAGCATTCTTTGGACTGGACCATGCTGAGAGGTAGTTGCCAGTGAGTTGCTGATCCCCATGAATTCAGCTCAACATTCACCAAGTCCTTATCATATAAAATATTCTACGTATTGTGGTGGGGGTCTGGGGAATAGGTACAAAAAACAAAAATCCACAGTTACTATCCCCAAAGGAACTTACAATCTAATAGGGAGAATAAGATAATGTGCATAAATAGGTATGATAAAAGATAGAATGCCATTAAAGCTAGGCAAAATAGAGAAAATTTGAAAATTTGAGGAAAGAGAGAATATTTTTGGCTGACTGGCTCAAGCTTCACAGAGGAAGTTGCATTTGAGTTAGCTCTTGAAGGAAAGGGCAACTAGGTGGCACAGTGCCAGGCCTGGAGTCAGGAAGTCGTGAGTACCAATCTGACCTCAGACACTTACTAGCTGTGTGACCCTGGCCAAATCACTTAATAATCCTGTTTGCCTCAGTTTTCTCATCTGTAAAATGAGCTAGAGAAGGGAAGGACAAACCATTCCAGCATCTTTGCCAAGAAAACCTCACATGGGGTCACAAAGAGGCAGATGCACCTGAAACAACTGAACAATAGCAACGAAGCTTGTAGGCAGAGGAGGATTTTGATGCACAGAAATGGGGAGGGGGTAGTGCAATCGAAGGTTGGCCTACTTTGATGAGTACAGATGGAAGAGTTGCAGGACAAAATTAGAGAACTAAGGCAATTTGTTTAAAAAGCAGAGTACTTGAATAAAAAGCTCTGAAGTAAGAGGAAAAAGATTTCTGGGAATCAAATGGTAGTAGCATTAAAAGTCAGCTTAAAGAGCCTTTCTTATAGAAGTAATAGGAAACTTGAGGAATCATGGCATAATGGATATAATGTTGGGTCTAGAGTGAGAGAAACTTAGGTTAAAATCCTGCTTGTGTGAGTTACTAGCTGGGAGAACATGGGAAAATCACTTAACTTTTTTCTGAGCTTCAGGCAGCCTTCTAAGACTTGTCTACTGGATCTTAGAGATTACTGTGATTCACTGACAAAATCATAGATCCTTGATGTGTTGACATATTAATAGGAACATGCTGAAATTTTCAGAGCAGGGGAGGACCTAGTCAGACCTGAGCATCAGGAAGTGTATTTCAACTGCTCTGTGGAGGATGGATGGGGAAGGGAGAGGCTGGAGTCAAGAAGACCCAGTTAAAAGCCCATTACATTTGTCTAGATAAGAAGAACTTCAAGTGACATCATGCTGACCACCATGTGAATGGAGAGAAGAGGCCAGATTAAAGGGGAGTGGTGGAAGGGGAAAAATCAACAGAACTTGCTAGTTCATTGGATATGGGGCGGGTGAAGGAGAAGGAAAAGTCAAACAAAAGATGGAGAGGGATGACTGGTTTAGGGGGGAGTTTTGCACCTGAAGTTCATGGTGCTGGTAGGACATGCAGGGGTAGAACCAAGACCCAAGATTTTGTGGTAGCTTCCTCCACTCGGAATTACATTTTGTTCTGTCTTAGGGATAGCTTTCTTCTGAAATAGTGTACTCTTCAATCTCACCTGCAGCTCAACTTTGAATGAAGTTCATTGAATCTAGTCACTGAGGCTGAGTCTAGATTGGGCTCTTGAGTAGAAGAAGAGGCTGAATATATCGAAGGCTCAGGGTCTCTGGACACCTTCATGGATTAAGAGGTTTGTTTTATGAATGGCTTTGTGGCATGTGGCACCTGCAACTGTTTATATAGGGCTGCTATAATCCCCTGATCTCTTCAGCAGAGATGGAAGGGAAGGCCCCTGGTGGCCATATTCCAAGGCACATAAATTGGTAAAGGTAATTTTCCTGTTGGATGGGCTACTTGCATTTCCAAACATCTGCTGCCATTATGGTATTATGGCCTTACTGCCTTTAGAGAGTGAAATGGATGGAATTATGTTATCAAACATTAATAAACAGCATTGAGGGCCTAATGGGTCCACTTCAGTAGAGAAAGCTGCTTTCAGGTGGCTGCTGTAAGAGTTCTTAGAGTGGACTAGAGATAGCTCGAGAGTGTTTATTCTGAGGCCCAAGTTAGTTTATCAAGATCAGTGCCTAAGTAACGCTGCCTGGGTTTTGGAAAGCTTGAAAATTAGAGCAATATAACATATACATATATACACACACATACATATATATACACATATATACATACATATACATACATACACGCACACATATGTGCCCATTTCTGTCTTAATGGGAAAACCAGAGGACAGTTTCTGGGAGATCATGGCTATCAGCCATATTCACCAGTGTTAACCGCCATAGGCTATGAAATTCTCTTCATGCTCTATTATGAATCAGTCAGAGGCAGCCATGGCACAGTTTATGGAGAGCCAGCTTTAAAGTCAAGATGATCTGTATTCAAGTCTGGCTTCTGACACATATGGTCTGTATGATACTGGGCAAGCCCCTTAAATGCTTAACATCCCAGGCTACTTTTGAAAACTTTCTTTTGTGGGAAAGTCACAGATTAACATTAGTAGAGGAAGTTATCTCAATGGGAGTTCCCTAAACCAATGAAATCATAAGTCTAGGCCCTATCATCCATGAAACACTAACCTGATACATTATAGGTCTAGACACCATAGCTATGCCACACCTTCCTGGGTCTCTTGAATATTTCTAGTGGGTGACTTCTTTGTAGAGTTCATCAGGGGAATTTTGCTCCCTCGTGATGAGACAAGATAAACCTGATTATGTCTGAGTTTGAAGGCTACTTCTATCATTTACTATCTGTCTGGCTTCTCTGGGCCTCAGTTTCTTCATTTTTAAAATGGGATGATTACCTGGACTAGGGGTTCTTTATCTGATGTCTGTGAGCTTAAAAAAATTGACAAACTATATTTCAATATAATTGGTTTCTTTTGTGATATGTATTTTATTTATTTCATGAATTTAAAAACATTATTCTGAGGATTCCATAGGCTTCACCAGATTGCCAAAGGGGTCCAGAACTCACGATTATCCTATTATCCTTTTAATTCTGTCTCAGCCAGTGGAGAAGGTGAAAGTCCAGCCATGGTTGAGAGAGAGAGAGAGAGAGAGAAAGGAAAGCAGTACAAGATGGCAAATACTTAAAGGAAAGGAGCCAGATAACTATTGAAAAGAGTTAATATTTATGTTTTAGTGAGAAAAATGTCAGTATCTGCAAACATGATAGTGCCCAAGAGGCCAAGAATGGGGAGAAGGTACTAGTTATCACATCTAAGAGTAGCGATAACATAGTCCACCTGTAATCAGCTGTAGTCAAAATCAAAGGATTGGAGAATGGCCATTTTGGCACATCAGGATGACACTTAGCAAGTGTGAAGCATCAGAATGCTTGAACAGGACTAGAAATGATGAGTTGCGTTATAAGATGCCAGAAAAGTAGAGCAGATGCCAGAGCAGTGTGGTGGAGATGGAAAGAACATATGAACTGGTCAAAGCCAGTTTTATTGGTATTACTCCAGCACCCTAGGATTCATGTATGGCAAGGCTATAAACTCAGAAACTGGACTTTACTTCATTCCCTTCCCCAGGATCCTGCTGGGTTGGTACACTTTGCTTGCCTGGTGCTTAGACAACAGCCATACCATCTTTCACTGAGCCCAGGTTTATAGGCTTTTCCACTGGTGACATGGATCAATGGGAAGAGCACTAGATTTGATGTCAGAGGACCTGGGTTCAATCATGGTTCTTTCATTTACTAGCTTTCATTTACTTACCTTGGGTAGGTCATTTGACATCTCTGAACCTCTGTAAAATGAGGGATTGTTAGGCTAAATAAATTGTGGTTTATGAATATAATGTCATTATGTCATCAAAAACAATTATGAGGAATTCAGAGTTACATGAGAAAGCTTGTGTAAAACAATGTAGAGTAAAGTAAGCAGAATCAGGAAAACAATATATACAGAGACTGCAATAATGTTAAGTAAGCAACAACAACAACAAAACATAGCATGACTTTGTAATTTTAATGAACAGTCTCTTCCCAGGAGGAACTGTACCTCTCTCCTTTCACTGAAAAGTGTGGGGGACTATGATTGTGGAATGTTGCATACTATGTTGGGTCCAGAGGTATGCTGGAGTCAGATCAAACTAGCTTGAGCAAGCTGATTATTACATTTTCTGTATGAGCATTTGTAACTCAGAAATCAGCAAATGCTAGAAATCAAGGCTTGATTTATTGTTTTCCCTGATGTCTAGATTTAAGAAATTCATGGCGAAAATTTCAACATTGGAAATTAAACATAAAAGTGTATACACACACGCACACACACACACAGAGTGTGAGAGAGAGAGAGAGAGACTGCTTGTTAAACATTTACCAGGACACCAGTAGGTGTATAGGTTGTATAGGTGTATAACCCAAGGTATAGGTTAGGTTTTTTTTCTTGTTGTTACGGAAGGTTCATTGAAAGAAGAGCATATCTGGAAACAATTGTGATAGAAAGGCTAAAATAATCAATAAACTAAAAAAAATCAACTTAAAATGGGGAGTTGGACTAAATGATTTCTTTCTTAAATTCAATTTTATGCTCTAAATTTTTTCTCTCCCACCTCCCCCTTCCCTACCCCTTGACAAGATAAGTAAAACAAATTCAACTATGAACATGTAAAGTCAAGCAAAACAAATTCCCATATTGTCCATATCCAAAAAACAAACAAACAAACAAAAAGCTTCAATCTGTACTCTGAATCCATCAGCTTTCCATCTGGATAGCATGTCTTACCATGAGTCCTCTGGAATTGTAGTTTCTCATTGTGTTAATCAGAATTCTTTAGTTTTTCAAAGTTGCTTGACTTTACAATATTGTTGTTATTGTGCACGTTTTTGTCATGGACCAAGTGACTTCTAAGTCTGTATCCATTATCTTCTTTGAACACAGCCTTTGAAAGCCCAGGTTACCTCTGTATTATGGTGAGGTATTGGAAAAGAATATCAGGATTAGTAAAATCAAGGTAAATGTTAGTTAAATCCAAATAAAATTCTGACCCTTCATCTCTGCCTAAAACATATATGCCAAAGAGATACAACAGAGAGATCAAAGTTACAAGTTTGCCTGATTCTAATCTGGGCACTTGGAAATAAGTGGGTTGATGTACATATGAGCTTTAGAACTGCTCCTCTGGATCAGCCCTACAATGCAGCCCTGGATTCTATCTTGAATGGGGTCTCTAAGTAGGAATTTGAACACTGTCTCTCCAAAGTTTGGTCTTTCAAAGGTAAGGAATCTATAAGAAACATCTCTCCCATGTCTTTTAGTACATTATGGATGTCATGCAGTCAACTTTAAAAGCTTTTTTTATCTATGCATCCCCTCATTCATCCAGCAATGCATTTAAGAGATTAAATCAGAAACCCAAAAGGAAAACAACAAAGGTCCTAAATTCAGGTTATTAAATGTCTGGGAGGCATCAGAAGGATTGGGTAACAGTCATTACCCTTCTACTAAATTGCTGTAAGATTACAGGTCATTTTGCCTTCTCTATGCCTCAATTGTCTCTTCTGTCAAATACAGATTACAATCCCTGCCTGATCTCCTTCATGGGATTACTAGATGGGCTGAGAAGGGGGGAGACTGAATTAAAAGCCAGCTAGGTTGTGCTGTGGAGCACTGGTCCTGGGGTCAGGAAAACTTGAGTTCGAATCCCTCCTCTGACACTTACTAGCTGTGTGACTTTAAGCAAATCAGTAATCTCTGTCTGCCTCAGTTTCCTCAAATGTAAACTGGGGATAAAAGTAACACTTACTGCCCAAGGTTGTCCTGAGAATCAAATGAAAGAACATTGGAGAAGGGGCAGCTAGGTGGTGCGATGGATCGAGCTCCAACCTTGGAGTCAGGAAGACCTGAGTTCAAATTCGACCTCAGACACTTGACAGTTACTAGCTGTGTGGCAGTGTGGCAAGTAACATAACCCTGATTGCCTCATCAAAAAAAAAAAAAAAAGAACATTGGCGAAGGGCTTAGCTCAATTTCTGGAACATAGGAAGTGCCGTATGAATGTGTGATATTGTTGTTATTAAAACAATGTAAATAAGTTGCTTTGAAATTTTAAAGTTTCAAGTCACAAACAAGAGTGTGTGGAAGCCAGTTCACATTCAGAACCAATCATTACATTTTCAATGTGATCGTTAACACTTCAGAAACCCAAAATGCTACAAATCAGGTCTTGATTCATGATCTTGTTGATTGTCTAGACTTAAGGAAGTGTTAATAATACAGATCAAACTTAAAAGTCTGCCTTTGTGCATCACTCTCCATCCTCCTCTCCCCCCACCCCAAGCAGGTTGTTAAACATTTACTAGCACACTTCTACACACAAGGCAATATGGTATAGAAGAAAGGATGGTGGATTTGGAGTCAAAGGACATGAATTGCTATCTCTAACACTAGTTGGCTGTGCCATCTTGGGCAGGTTACTAAACTTCTTTGGGATTCAGATTTCTTTAACAGCAAATGGAGGAAAGGGGTTTGAATCATAAGATCTCACAGATCTCTTGCAACTCTACATGGTTTATGATGATTACTGGCAGTTGCTCCATAAAGATGGAGAATGGGTTTGGTTCCAAGTCCAAAGATACTTGGAGATTAAGTTGAAGTCACGATGTCCTTCAGAAGCACAGTCACCTTGTTTCTCTTCTGATACAATAATGTCTTGGAATCACTCTGTTACCATTTTCTGATTCCAGACATACCAGAGGAATATAAGTAGGTTCTGTCCATATTTTATTCTCACCTTTCTTGAACCAGCTGATAATAGCTGTATAACCATAGATAGTTGTGGGAGGAGGATGTTCATAACATCATGGGAATGAAAATGAAGCTGAGAAAACTGGAGATAAGCCATATGACAGTTGGTTGAAGGAAAATGAGGCCATTTAGCCTGAAGATAAGACAAATTAGAAAGAACAAATACCACCTTCTACATAAAACTTTTCCTGGTCCCTCCAGTTGCTAGTGTCCCCCTTCAATTATTTCATTTGATTCTCTCTCTCTCTCTCTCTCTCTCTCTCTCTCTCTCTCTCTCTCTCTCTCTCTC
>NW_020954548.1:29775531-29779365 GCF_900497805.2 Vombatus ursinus
TCTGTCTCTGTCTATATATATATATATATATATAGATAGATAGATAGATATAGATATAGATAGATAGATATAGATAGATAGATAGATATAATAGATTGATAGATATTTATATATGCTTATAAATACACAGGATTTCTTCTCTAATATAATGTAAGCATAGGGGCAAGGATTATTTCATTTTTTTTCTTTATATTCTCAATGCTCAGAACAGTGCTCGGCACATAGTAGGTGACTGAGAAATGCTTAATGAATAATTTTAATTGATTGATTGACATGGTGGATTTCTTCAAGTATTTAAAGGACAGATATGTGGAAGAAGGATTAAATTTGTTTTCTTTGTTCCAGAAATCAGAACTAGAACAATGGGTTCACAATGTCAGCATCATTCTTGATTACTCATTCACTCATCCTCATTTCTAATCAGTCTTCAAGTCTTCAACCTTCCTGAATGTCTTCAAGAAAAGATTGGATGACTATATGTTCAAGATGTTGTAGAGAGAGATTTTGTTCAGATATGGGTGAGACTAGATGTCTCTGGGGTCTTTTCTACCTGAGTCTGAAGTTCTGTGACTTCACTGCTGAGCATATAGGCAACTAAACATCCATCCATATAATTAATGTTTCATCTGTCCCAGAATCTCAGGCCTGGATGTGCCCCCCACTGTAATTCCCCATCTCCACCTGTCTCCAATTCTCTGTCTGTCAACACCCTACTAATGTTTCAAGGAAGACACCTCAAATGTTGACTCTCCTTGCACCTTTTCCTTTCTTACTTTCCATCCCATATGGAGTGATTCTCTTCTCCAAATCTAAGGTCAGATCAAGATCATTTGACCTACTCAAGAAGCTTCAATAGTTCTTTATTAACTCCAAAAAAAATACCAACTTTACCTTGGAATTTAAATCCTTTCACATCCTAACTCATGGTTACCTTTGTAGTCTTAATATGTTCCAGATAAACTGGCCTGCTTGCTGGTGCTGACTTTGGCATTTCATATCCCATCTACATGTTCTTGCAAGACTGACCCCTATGTTTTAATGTACTCTTTCCTTATTGCCACTTCTTCAAATTCTTGTCTTATTTCAAGGATATGCTCACATGGTTAACTTATATGGGAAATTTTTACAGATACCCTCTAGTTGTTAGTGCTTTCCCACCCCTCAAATTATGTCCAATTTCTATAATAATAATGATGATGAATTTTATAGAACTTGAGGGTTTGCAAAGCACTTTGATAGTATCTCATTTGATCCTCACAATAATCCTATAAGGTAGTTGCTCTTTTTTATCTCCATTTGTTGTTTGTTTGTTGTTTAGTCATTTTATTTTTTTTTAGTCATGATACTTTGTGACCTCTTTGGGGTTTTCTTGGCAAAGATACTGGACTTGTTTGCCATTTCCTCCTCTATCTCATTTTATGTCCCCTGCCACCCCCATTCCCCTCTTTTCCCTTGGCCCCAAACAACTCATGATCCTAAGGATTCAAAATAACTTTGACTCAAAGGATGAAAAGTTTCAGGTACTCTTGATATAGCAGAATAGAAAAAAAAAACTCTCAAACAAGCCAAGAACAATCTCAGGGTCAAGAAGGATTCCCTCTTATCCCACTTATTTCTACTTACACTCAGTAATGTTTTGTATCTTCTAGAATCATCTTCCTCTGACCAGACATTGTCCCAAGATGCCACATAACCCAACCCAACACTCTTCTAAGGCCTGTGTATCTGGCCTTCATTTCCCTTTTATCAACACCTGTTGAAATCCTATAAGGCTCTGCTCTTGGGCTACCTTCTCCACAAAGTCTTTCCCAATTCTCCCCCAGAAGAAAGCTTTCTCTTCTTCAACTCTTCCCTGAGTACTTTGTCTGTAACTCTCCTTTCTCCCTATCACATTCAACCTTTTAATATGCTTCTATTATCTAGTATGTTGTACAGTGTTGTTAAGTTTGCAAAGCATGTTACATATGTTATCTCATCTGATGCTCACAATAACCCTTAGGGTAGGGATTTATTATTACTTCCCTTTCACAGATAAGGAAACTAGGATGTCTGAGAGAAATTAAATGACTTGCTTAGGATCACACAGCTAAGTAAGTATCTGAGGTGGAATTTGAACTCATCTTTTTTGTTTCAAGTCCATCATTTTAAAAATAGTCACCTTATTTGTGCATACATTATGATCCTTGACATCTCAGCTGTTAAACTTCAAGCTGCGTCTCTTGGGGACAAGGAATGGCCTTTTCCTATTTTTTTCTATATCCTTAATATTTGTCACAGTGTTTTATACATAGCAGATGCTCAAAGAACATTTTTTTTTAATATTGAATTAATCAGGGGCAGCTAGGTAGCACAGTGGATAGAGCTCCAGCCTTGGAGTCAGGAGGATCTGAGTTCAAATCTGGCCTCAGACACTTGACACTTACTAGCTATGTGACCCTGGGCAAGTCACCTAACCCCAATTGCCTCACCAAAGAGCCAAAAAAAGTCAGTCAATCAGTAATGGTTTACAAAGACTTATATGCCAGACTCTCTGCTAGGCTTTAGAAATACAAATTTTAAAAAAAGAAAGTTATTGTTCTTTAATAACTTATGTTCTATGAGCTTATGTTCTAATATGGAACACTTTCTATATCTTTTATGTATTTATAATCTAATTTGTATCATACTTATCTCTGAATATGCCTTATTTCCATGTTTTATCCTGTAAGCTCCATAAAAGCAAGGATTTTATTTTACTCTTATTTGTACTACCCAGTGCCATGTTCAGCACAATGCGCATAGTAGGTACTTAATAAATATTAGTTGAATTGGATAAATGAATCATCTTATGGATCTTTTAATTTCTGCACTAGTATGCTTGCCATATTTCCTCATTCAGAGAAGATTCGGACCTCTGGAACTTTCATAAGCATTTCTTCCTGATCCTTTTATGAGATATTTAGGGAGATGAGAATTTGCATAGAAATGAATTTGCCCTTGGTATGGGTCAAGATGTTCTTTCTCTCATGTACACCTTTGCTCTGATTGCCTCACTCAATGTTATCCATCCTTCTGGACATTAGGTCACCAATGAGAAATCAGGCTGGGCCCTGCTGACAAAGCGGAATAGGAGTGAGCGGCCCTGCTGATCCATCAGGACTATTACACTCAAGTGGCCTTCAAATCTCCCCTTTCTCTTTTAGTGCCTTGAAATCTTTGCCTTTGCCTCCTTTTCTTAGTGGCCCAGGGACACTTATAGAAATTAGAAACAATTCCTCTCCCTCAGCTAAGTCTGATGCTTTTGTTCCTCCTTGGGGGAAGAATTAGTTTGTTCTTGCTTCTAGTTCAAGGCCTTTCCTGAGGATTTGATTTGGTATAATTGTATTCTCTGGTTTTCCTCTCTCTCTACCATTTTTCTTTTTGCTTCTCTATATAAATGTTATTCATTTTTCCCTAACCATCATCTCCTTTTCTGTGCCTTTCCTTTGCTCTCTCCTTTTAAGTCTCCCTCTCCCCCACCTCCCTCTTCACCTTCCTCTCTCTCCCTTTCTCCATTTCTCTTTCTTGTCCTCCTCTCCTATTTTTCTATTCCCCTGATATTTCTTTTCTCTATTTCTCTCCAGTCACACCTCATTTTCAGTTTTCCCTTTCACTCCTCTCCTTTTGCATCCCATCCTCTTTCCTCTTCTCTCTCATCCTGCTCTCTCTTCCTTTCATCTCTCTCTCCCTCTGCTACCTCCTTCTTACCACTCTCCCATGCCCATCCTTTTTCTCTTTTTCTCTGTCCCTGTTCTTTTCTTCCTTCCTTCCTTTCTCTTTCTTTCTTTCTTTCTTTCTTTCTTTCTTTCTTTCTTT
>NW_020954548.1:29779421-29782363 GCF_900497805.2 Vombatus ursinus
GCTTCCTTCACGTTCATAATAGCGCTTTCCTCACACACACAACCCAATGAGGCTGCTCAATTCATTAAGAGCCAAGAACATCTCTAGTCTTTTTGTATGGCTCCTTCTCAATTTTATTTTCATAAATGATGATTTCTTATATTATTAAGATGATTGACTAAACAACACTGAAAAAGCCACATTCCATGAACTATGAAAATTATTATGATAAAGATAAAGGAAACCATGCCTAATCTATGTACATATCATTTCCCTCCCTTTATGCCTAAAGAAACTGCCACCAGAGGGGCCTGAAAATACTGTCCAAGGTTCTGAAATGTAGTCAATCATGGTATCTCCCTGCCTCCACTTTCTCTCCCATTTAGTACCTCCTTCATCCAACTGCCTAAGTCCTAATCTCAAAGCACAGGGATAAGCATGCCATTTCCTTGTCCAAAACCCTTCAGTATCTCTCTGTTTCTTACAAAACAATGTGCAAACCTCTAAGTCTGTCATTCAAGGGCATCTACAATCTTGCTCTATTTTTCCATATAGGCTTTTTACATTATTACTTCACATACTCTATAATACCCAATTCTTCAATCTGTCCAGCCTTCTCTGCCCTTATGTCTTTACCCACAATACCCCTTTTTGCTTAGAATGGACTTCACTCACACTTCCAATTGTTAAAATTCTCTCTCCTTCATGGCTTGACTCTGGTGCCATTCATTAGTCTTCCTTGTCTCTCTAGCTGAATATGATCTATTGACTCAAGTTTCTTGCTGTACTTTGCGCTCATGTCACTCTTACCTTCATCATCATTATTTGTCTATGTGTCATGCTAGATTGTAGACTAGATTGTAGGCTCATTAAGAGTAGGTAGGATCTTTGGTGTACATAGTCAGCACAGTGAATTGTAAAGAATGTTGAACTTGGAGCAAAGTGACCTGGATTTGAATCTTGACTGACATTTACTAGCTGAATTACCTTAGAAAAGTCACTTTCTGACTGTGGACTTCAGTTTCCTCATCAATAAAATGAGGGGTTAAACTAAGTGATTTCTAAGGTCCCTTAAAAATGGAAACCTCTTAGATTTTTATCCTCTTCTTTAGTAGAAGAATATTTGTTTTCTATATCTGCCAAAGATAGCAACAGCCTTTAACTATACCAAGTGGAGTGTAAGATAGGGGAAAGGAAAGATTGATGTCAATGGAAAACAATAATCAATCATATTTATGTAGTACTTTACATTTTTCCAAACCACTTTGGAAACATCAATCCCATAAGGCAGGTAGTGAAATAGTATCACCCCCATTTTACAGATGAGAAAACTTAGGTCTAGTGATGCACCCAAAGTTATTCAGGTAGTAAGTGGCAGAACCAGGATTAAAATCCATGTCCCTCAACTCCTGGTCCAGTGCTCAAAGAGTTTCCAGAGAAGGCTATTATGGAATCTCTGTCAATGAAGGTCTTTAGCAGAAGAAAATGGGGTTGCTGGAAGACATGATATTAGTGCTAAATGGCTGTTGCATTCTATCTCAGAGGTGGCAACATTTCAGCTATAAGTGAAAAGAGTTCAGTGTAAAGTGCTTTGAGATGAAAGGTGTAAGGGAAACAGGAAGCCTTGTAGCTATTCTAACACCTCCTGATGCCTGCCTGTGGGATAGATTCCTCTGGCATTTTCTGTTTTCTCTCTGTATGCTGGGGAAGAATCTCCTTTTCATTTCCCAGCCCTGTCTCCCATGTCTGGGCCTCTCTGCTCTGCAGAATGTATGTAAAGGTTAATTCCACATTTGTAACTCCAGGAACAGTTTTCTTCAGGGCTACCGACATTTTGGACAATTTGTCTGGTGTGGTGGGCAATGGACTGTCACTTCTTTCCATTCTCTCTTTGAAAACAGCACATTTAAAGTTAGATAATTTGGGGTTAGAGTCAATAAAATCAAATATCAAACTGCATTTCTCAGCACTTGCACCTCAGGAGACAGGTTGTGAGGGCTGTTCTAGGAACATAAAGGAGTCTAACAACATCATGGGATTGAGAGTGTTGGGAGGGTCCAGGATGGGAAGGAGAATTTAAGTTAGGAAACCCTTTGTTGGGACATAGATTTAAAGGATTTAGACATGGAAGAGGCTTTAGAGGTCAGGTAATACCAAACACCACCCCCGCACTTCATACTGCTATTTTATAGAGGAAGAGACAAAGGCCTATTGCTTAAGGTCATAAGGAAATACTAATAACAGTAATTGCAATGATAGCCAGAACAATAAATCACATGTATATAGAACGTTAAGGTTGAAGAACACTTTCTTCACAGCAAGCATATCAGGGGAAGAGTACAGTTATTATTATTCCCTTTCTACAGATGAAGAAACTGAGGCTTATAGAGATTCAGTCTAGAAGAAGTGTAGGATCTATGTTCTGTTAAAGAGGGGAGATAAGTCTGAATAAGTTATAGAATCAAAGATTTCTAGCTGGATAGTGTCTCTGAGATCATTTACTCTAAACCCCTTATTTTATTTTTTAAAAAAATTATTCATTTATTTGTTTTTAGTTTTCAACATTCACTTTTATAAGATTTTGAGTTCTAACTTTTGCCCCCTCCCCCCTCCCCTCCCCAAGACAGCAAGCAATCTGATATAGACTATACATGTACAATCATATTAAACATATTTCCTCATTAGTCGTATTATGAAAGAAGAATCAGAACAAAAGGGAAAAACCACAAGAAAGAAAAAAAAGAGAAAATAGTATGTTTCAACTTGCATTCAGACTCCATAGTTCTTTCTCTGGATGTGGATAGCATTTTCCATCATGAGTCTTTTGGAATTGTCTTAGATCATTGCATTGCTGAGAAGAACTAAGTCTAACAAAGCTGGTCATTGCACATGACTGTTACCATGTACAACATTCTCCTGGTTCTGCTCACTTTACTCAGCATCAGACCATATAAGTCTTTCCA
>NW_020954548.1:29782424-29787060 GCF_900497805.2 Vombatus ursinus
ACTTTTTCTGAAATCTGCCTGATCACGATTTCTTATGGAACAATAGTATTCCATTGCATTCATATAACACAACTTGTTCAGCCATTCCCCAATTGATGGGCATCCCCCTCAATTTCAATTCTTTGCCACCACAAAAAGAGCTGCTATAAATATTTTTATACATGTGGGTCCTTTGCCATTTTTTTAATGCTCTCTTTGAGATACAGACCTAGTAGTGGTATTGCTGGATTTAAGGTTATGCACAGTTTTATAGCCCTTTGGGGATAGTTCCAAATTACTTTCCAGAAGAGTTGGACAGTTCACAACTATACCAACAATGCATTAGTGTTCCAATTTTTCCCACATCTTCCTCAACATTTATCATTTTCTGGTGTTGTCATGTTAGCCAATCTGATAGGTGTGATGTGGTACCTCAGAGTTGTTTTAATGTGCATTTCTGTAATCAATAGTGATTTAGAGCGTTTTTTCATATGACTATAAATAGCTTTAATTTCTTCATCTGAAAACTGCCTGTTCATATCTTTTGACCACTTATCAATTGGGCAATAACTTGTATTCTTATAAATTTGACTCAGTTCTCTATATATTTTAGAAATGAGGTCTTTATCAGAGACACTGACTATAAAAAACATTCCTAGTTTTATGCTTCCTTTCTATTCTTGGTTGCATTGGCTTTGTTTGTGCAAAAACTTTTTAATTTAATGTAATAAAAATCCATTTTATATTTCATGATGTTCTCTGTCTCTTATTTGGTCATAAATTCTTCTCTTCTCCATAGATCTGACAGATAAACTATTCCTTACTATCTTAATTTACTTATAGTTTCACCCTTTGTGTCTATGTGGAACCATTGGTTACAGGGCTTTTAATGCTGTGGAAAAGTTCACTTACCTTGGTAGTGTACTTTCCAGGGATGTACACATTGATAATGAGGTTGAAGCATGCATTGCAGAGCTAGTTAAGTGTTTGGGAGGTTCTGAAGGAAAATGTGAGAGAGAAGAGGTATGAGACTAATTACCAAACTGAAGGTCTACAGAACTGTTGTGCTGACCTCATTGTTGCATGCCTGTGAAACCTGGACAGTATACTAGTGCCATGCCAGGAAACTGAATCACTTCCATTTGAATTGTCATAGGAAGATTCTGAAGATCACCTGGCAGGATAAGATACCAGACACGTTCTCTAATTAAACTGCCAAGCATTCAAATTCTACTTAAAAGAGGACAATTCCAATGAATTGGCCACATTGTTTGAATGCAAAATGTACACTTGCCAAAAAGACTATTTTATGGAGAACTCACATGGGCAAGCATTCACATGGTGGTCAGAAGAAGTGATACAAGGACATTCTGAAGGTCTCTCTTAAGAACTTTGAAATTGATTGTGTGACATGGGAGGCACTGGCTCATGACCCCTCAGCATGTCATGCCCAATCAGACAGGGCGCTGTGCTCTATGAGGAAAGCAGAATTGAAGTAGCTCAAAAGATAACAAGAGATGCACAGATTTAGAGAATCCACCCCAAATGTCCAAATGGACTATTTGTGCTCGACCTGTGGTAGAACATTCCAAGCTCAAATTGGTCTGATCGACCACAGTAGAACACATTATAACTTGACTTTAGCATAGTGATGTCATTTTGGTCCTCTTTGAGAATGAAGGACAACAACCAACCAAATCATGTACCTATTTTGACCTTATCTTGGTATATGGTGTAAGATATTGGTCTATGCCTAGTTACTGCCATACTGTTTTACAGTTTTCTCAGCAGTTTTTGTCAAATAGCGAGTTCTTATCCCAGAAGCTGGGGTCTTTGGATGTATCAAACAGCAGATTACTATAGTCATTGACCACTGCATCTTGTGTACCTAAACTATTTCACTGATCCACCACTCTATTTCTTAGCCAGTACCAGATAGTTTTGATGATTGCTGCTTTATAATACAGTTTTAGATGTGGCATAGCTAGGCCACCTTCCCTAGCATTTCTTTACATTAATTTTCTTGATATTCTAGACCTTTTGTTCTTCCAGATGAATTTTGTTATTATTTTTTCTAGCTCAAACCCCTTATTTTAAAGAGGCAAAAACTAAGGCCCAGGGAACTTTAGTTCCTTTATTAAGGTGAGACACATAATTATAAAAGCCATATTTCAGAATCAGGTCTCTTGACTCCTAATTCTTTGTTCTTTTTATTGTACCACTTACCTTGAGAACACAGTAAGTCACTTAAAGAACTAGGATTCTAACTTATTCATAGACTACAAATCCATTGCTTTCAATATACTACGCTACTGACATATACAGTATACAATTCTATTGCTTTCCATACACTAAACTACCAGGATTTTTTTTCTGAGGGGGAGGGGAATACAAAATAATACATAATAAATAATGTACATAAAATAAATTTTAAAAATCACAGAAAATGGGGTATAGAGAGAATGCTTTGAATATGGAAGCAGCATAGTTCGAAGGACCTGTATTCGAATGTTAACTCTGTTACCTTGTTGTGTAACTTCGGGCAATTCACTTAATCTCCCTTAAACTCTTCCTCACTTGTAAAAGGGGAGGATTTGGCCTATAAGATCCCTTCCAACTTTAAGCCTATGGTTGTCAATTTTCGTTTCTACCTTCCTTTGTTTAAATGGGTTTATGACTTCTAAGAGCTAGGCTAAAAATCAAGTTATTACAGAAACTAATGGCTTTTACAATTCAGAATTCAGGTTTTCATGTGTCAGGGAAAGATCTTCCACCTTTAGAACCAGTTGGGCATTTTTTTTCTCACTTACTTGATGGAGAAGGTAAGGATGGAGGAGAGGGTGTAGGGATTAGAGGGAGAGTGAAATTTAAGACTGTCTCTTAAGAAAAGGCTGGAGTGATGATTTGCTCTAGGTACCTAGCCACAATGAGACACCACAGAGGAGGATACAGCAAGTCACAATACGAGAATGAGAGGTGCCTTGGCAAACACAATATTTGCATCTATATATAGGGGTAGAGATCTCGATATAAAGGCTCTAAGCTTCCAAAATAGCCTGCAATTGATTCTGAGGAAAGAGGCAGCAGGTGGAGAGGAAAATTGTTCTCTTTGAAGCAGACATCTGGAAAGAAGAATTAGAATTTTTTTTAATCCCCAAATTTGGATACCTATCATGATACATCTTGGTGAGAAATGGAGGGAAAAAAAGTCTTGATTTCAGAATTAATCTGCACAGAGTTCCCCAAACACATTCTTCAGATCTCTTGGGGTGGAAGAGCTTGGTACAGAAATTCCACTTGTCATATGATCTCTGCCAGCATAGTTAGCTGTTCTTGTGACGTGGTTCTGGGCTGCTGGGCAGATTGGTACACACCTATAATTCCCTGCATCTGGGGAGGCTGATGCTGGCGGATTCATCGAACTCAGGGAGTTTGGAGTTGCAGTAGGGCCAATGCTGATTGATTAGATATCTCCACTAAGTCTGGTAATAATATGGTAAGCCCTGGAAGTGAGAGTTACCAAACTTCCTAAGCAGTAATGAACCTGCCCAGGTCAGAAATGGGAGCAGAGCTTCAGTGTCCATCAACAGTAGGATGATTGCGAGTGGCCAATTCAACCTGGCAGCAATAAGGTAAGCACTGAGGGTGAAGGTCACCAGATTTCCTAAGGAACAATTCAGTCTGAGAGAGGAGGAAGAGGAGTAGAAGGAGGAGAGAGAAAGAGACAGAGAGACAGAGAGAGAGAGACAGTGAGAACGAGCATCAGTCTCAAAAAAATGGATCATGCTAAAATCTAGAAGACAGAGTTTAAGAATTGTAGGGACCTTAGAACTTAAAGCATAGCTTGTCATGACCAGGAATGTCCTTTAAAACCTAAATCAAAGGATGTAAGGGGCTTTAGAGAACATTGTAGAGGATTTATAGAGTATAATCCTCTCATTTTACATATGAAGAAACAGGCCTAGAGAATTTAAGTTATACCTCCAAGGACATATACCTTAGTGAATCACAGGCCACCAGAGACCTTGTGTCTCTAGAAACTTCAGCCTCTAGTTTTCTTTCCAGTTTCATCTTCTTGGCTAGCCGACAGTTCCCCCACTGAAGCCAGGGGGCATGGTGCCACATCTTTCAGATGTTCTCATGGTGGAAAATCACAGAATCACTGCTGATTGCTTCTGGCTGGCTGACTTGGCAGTATGGACTTGAGGCTACCTTGGTTTCTATATAATCTGTGTATTCATAGGCTCCTAAACTCTTAAAATGTTAGAATTGGAAGGGACTTTAGAGCCAAGTCAGTCCAAACCTCCAACAAACTGAGATTCAGAGAGAGGGAAAAGCAGTTTGCTCAAGGTCACAGAGCTAACTAATACAAAATTGAGACTAGAAGCAATAATAACAGCGATAACACTGGACATTCACGTATCATTTCAAGGTTTGCATGGTTCTATATATGCATTGTTCTGCTGGATCTTAACAACCCTGTGAGATGGGTGCTATTATTATCTACTTTGCTCCCATTTTACAGATTAACAAACTGAGCATGTGAGTGTTTTTAAGTGACTTGCCCTGGCTCACATAATATGTGAATGAAGAATTTGAACCCACATTCACTATGATAAGTGTATTCTTACATACATATATATATATATGTGTGTGT
>NW_020954548.1:29787130-29800507 GCF_900497805.2 Vombatus ursinus
AAGCATTGCCTGTAGGTGTGCCCTCCCCACTGTTAAGAAGATTCTTGGGAGAAGGAAATATTCTAATGTGAATGAGATGGGATTTGGAGGTGGGGTATTTTTCTTCTTCTTCTTCTTCTTTTTGCTGCACTTGATTTTAAGTATTTTGTTTTGAATGAATCTGGTAAGAGACATCAGCTGGGCAGTTTGTGTGTATGCTGCTCTAAAGTATGCCTTGAACCTTGGGTAGCTTTGAGGAGGTCCTTGGTTGAGGGGAGGAATTTTGGGATAGACAAGATAGGCAGTCACATCTAAGAGCACACTTAAAAAATTTATTCTTTATAAATGTGCCATTTCCACTCCCCTGTCCACTCCAACCCTGCTCCCCAAAATCATATATACATGTGTTATGGAGAAGGCATTTTTTGCCTAATGGACAGAAATATGGGGTAGGAAGGGGTGCTCTTCTAGAAGGCCTAAATGTGTTGGTCTTGCCTCTAAACCAGGACCAGATTTTAAATATTAGCTAAAGCAAGCCTTTCATAACATAGGAGGATACTGAAGCCCAGAGGGGTAAAGAGAACTGTCCGAGGTAATACCATTTGTTTGCTTGCTTTTCTCTTCACTGTGCTATAGTATCTCATGTCCAGTGACTTTAGATGCCGAGCTCTATGCAATACCAGACTTAGGTGTTTCCCAGTCCTCCATCCAAAAAACCAGTGACACACCCGCATTTGGAAATGTGCATTCAGTTCCCAGTGAGTAAATTAGTAGCATGTTCATTGCTGCCTTTTGTGACAACATTTGGCATACACAGCATTAAAAATGGATGTTGGTACAAATGCTTTTGACTAGGACTCAGCATGTGGCTGGGGAAAAAACACTGCTCCTAGTCATGAAATCAATTAAGCTTGCCTGAGAAATGTGCGCTTAGCAGGCTGCAGCGCCCTCAGAGGCTGCCCGAGGAGATGGGTAGGGTGGGAGTTGAGGATTCTAAGCCAGAGCCCTGGGCCACCTGCTCAGTTATTTGTATATTTGTTGACTCCGCCTCCCTGTCTTCCCCCTCTCTCTGTCTCTTGCTCCCTTCCCCACAGGGGCTGCTCCTGTCTGTTATTAGATGCATAATTCTGCCTGACATGTCTGCTCTCTGGGGCTGAGCCTTCCTTTAAAATTCTCTTTGCTCTAGCTCAGGAGACAGGTTTAAACATAGATTTGTTCTCAAAAGAGCCTTTGGACAGCCCAGCTCAACCCAGCACTTGTGATGAGAAGGCCATTCAGGACAGTTATCTTGGACATGAAGGATACTTACTTTGTGACCTCTACATAAATCATGTCCCTTCTATGAGCCTCAGTTTCCCTGTCTGTAAAACAAGGGAATTAAGCTAGTTATTTCTATATTCCCTTCCAGCTCAAAATCCCATAATGCTTTGTTTCCTCCTCTACCACTCCCTTTCCTCCCGCTGCTTTGTGGCCACCCCAGTGAGAAGAAGACAAAAATGAGCTACTCTGAAGATTCTCCAGCTTGCACTATTGCTCTCTGTTTTTACACAAGCTCCCCGGGGGTGAACTTGAAGAGAAATTACTTCCTCTGACTCCCCCAGCCCCCTTTAGCATTACAGGATTTAGAGTTAGAAGGGACCTTTGAAATCAACTTTTCCAACCTCCTACAGATGAGAAAACTGAGGCTCACATTTTGCCCAAGTTTACCCAGGTAGTAAATAGAAAAACTGGGATTCAAAACCAATTCTCCTGACTCTGATTCCAGTGTTGTCTCTTACACACTACGCTGCTATGGCTGTGTCTTTGGGGTTGAGGATGGAGAGGAGATGAAGGGCTTTCTCATTTCTCATGTACCCTCTCCTTGAGGGCACAAAGCGCTTTGTCTTAACTCTGAGCTAGTGGTCGTAGAAACCAAACATTTTTTTCATGGAGGAGGGAAAAGGGGATCTGGTGTGGGAAAGTGAAACACCTGAGGAAGGTCACACAGCACATTGGTTGTTCCTTTTTTTGTTTTTAAAACCTCAAACCACACAATACACAAATCAATAGGGAATAGAGTCCAGAAAGGGAGCTCCTCCCCTAACCCAAGGGGCAGCTAAGGGGCATTTTCAAGCAGGCAGACAGCTTTCACAATGTATTCTGGGTCTAGGAAGTTGTGCTGTCACTAGGATGAGAGACAAAGAGCTCCGCTCCAAGACACTGGACTTCAATAAAGCATTTTCTGCAGAATCCAGTCAACCCCAGGCCAGAGGGCTTGCTAGCTCATTTGCTGTTCCATGTCAGCCTGTTCATTCTTTCATGGTGCCCCTGTCTGAGAAAGAACATGATCCCCTGGGGTAGTCAGCCAGCAAGTTGAATCAGTCAGTCATCCTGGCGACAGGGATGAGATGCTCATGCTTTCTCTCAGCAGGCTGCAGGATGATTGGGCCTGGAGTCCAGGATGCCCAGAGGAGGATGCATACAGGTCTTCAATCCCTGAAAGCCTTTTATATGGTGAAAACGGAAGGGAAGGCCCCAGGCTGCATGCAAGAAACCCTAACCATTTATTCCCACACTTGTGCTCCTGGGAGCTTTCCTTAACACTTTGTACTTCTGTGATGTATATCCTGAGAGAGCTGTGATTTCAGGAAAAGGAAGTCCAGTTTTCAATAAAGCTTTATTAAAGGAACACAGGTGTGTGACTCAGAGGGGATCCTCTGGGTGAGGCAAAAGTGGTGTTTACAGCCTCCAGGTAGGGTGGGCCAGGTATGTGTTGCTGACTGGGATGGTGATAGGGTTATTTTAAGATAACGAAGTTGAAGGAGGAGAAGGAAGTAGAAGAATTTGAAAGATGTTTAATCTGCAAGACCAATATTCTTATCTAGTGTTTGGAAAATATGATCACTATGTTTAATTTGTGGCATCCCAAAATTCCCAAAATCTTAGAGATAAAGTTCATTTGGGGATATGGAGCTCTTTAATTAACATGGGTTTGAGATGAGCACCAGATTTGAAATTATAGGACTTGGATTAGCATGTCAACTTTGCCACTCAATACCAAAGTGACCTTGAGCAAGTCACATTACCTCCCAGGGCCTCAGTTTCCTTACCTGTAAAATAAGAGTTGAACTGTATCTCTTGGGCCCATTTCTGTTCCAAGCTATAATGTGATCTCAAGTATCTCAGGGTATCAGGTCAGCTCCAAGATTTACTCCAGAGAATCTTCCTCTCGTTCATTTTGATCTTTGTATTCCTAATGCCTACCGCAGTGTCTAAAATATAATACATGCTTAATAAAATGGTTGGTGATTGAGCAATTATTGACACCTATCATTGACTGAACTAAAAGCAGAAGGGTGAGCTGCACTTCAGAATTGACACCCTCCATTTCTGTACCCCTTCAGATGTGGCTAACGTCACTAGGAGTGCCTTTCAACCTGGGGTTTCCACTCTTGTTTCCCATTTCTATAATCCCAAGCCAATAGTGTACTTAGCAAAAGGCTTATTGGATTACAAGAGAAGAGATATAAACCCAGAATCACTTACAAAATGGTACATAATTTAAAGAGTTTTCAAAAGGCATCAGAATCTAGAGCCCCTAACCCCATCTCCACTCATGGGCTGAATAGAGAGGCTGATGGCTTCTATGGGTTATATATTGGGCTCTCAAACTCTCCTGAGAGTGATGGGACAATCTCATTCACAGAATCATAATTTGTCTCAATAGTTATTTCAGATTGGCCTTGTTATCACACTGATCACATCTGAAAACCACCCTTTTCTACTGAAAAAGGTATGAAACTACAGTGTGGTCTTGTACAAAGCAAAGAAGAAAAAGAAAGCAACTACACACCTGATAACCCAGATTCCTCCTTAGGTCAGAGTGAAACATATCCATATTAGGGAAATCTCCTGGTGGGGAGGCTGGGTGGTGGGGAAGGCCCATGCAAAGCATCCATGCCTTCCCTGGGCCTTGTGGCTTACTTGGTCTGAAACTCATTGCAAACAGCTAAATGTACCAGAAGGTACTATGATTATGGATAATCTACTTATTCAATAGGATGAGCAATTGCTCTCTTCTTTTTCAAATTTCTCAACCTGTGAGCCTTGCTTACCTGTGACTGCAACACATTGTGATTCAGTTATGTTTGGCTGGGCTGTGTTCCCTCGCCATGATGCTGACATAATTTTCTTTTCTAGCTTCTCCACTTTACTGGGAGCATTGCTTGGGTGGCAGCCTCCAAGGGCTCCCATGTATGAGGTCAGTGCTGCAGCATGCATTTCACAGTCATTGCTTAATAAAGAAAGACAACAGGAGGAGTGGGCACAGATATGAGATTTCATTCACTTTGTGGAAGAAAGGGAGTGGGAAAGGGTGAGTTGTATTAGTATATTCTACCTCTAGAGCGGGGCAAGGTGGCAAGTTCCATTTTACAGATGGAGGGGGTGGTAGTTCATATTACATGGAGGAGAGACTGAGGAGAAGAGGGAAATTCTATCCATAGATCAGGAGTGGAAAGAAATCTCATTTTACTGATAGAAGCATGAGGGAAGAATGATCTATATTAAATATGAGAAAGGCAAAGGGAAGGATAATTCTACTTTATACATATAGGAAAATGCTTCAGGTATGCTTAATTTTACATGACAGACCATTCTAAGACCATTCCATTCTGAGGTGTCAGGAGGGGTATACATATATAAGAAGAGAGAGATTAAAGGGTCCAAAACTTAGAGAATGAGGGAGGTATAGTCCAGTGGCATAAGCCCCTCAGTTCCATCCACAGCAAAATGAGTTCTCATCCATATCAGAGATGACAGGAAGCACCTTCCCAATGCTTGAAAGTTTAGTTGCTCTCAGAGGGCTTAGAAAGCAAGGAAATGGCTGTGGCTGCTGCTGAGTAGGGCCATTCAATTCATCTGACCATACAGGTTTCCTAGGGAGGTACAGGAACCTGTTTTCACAACTGCCTCCATAACACTCCATGAATTACTCCTATGATGGCCCCATGTTGAAATGGTTTAATGGTTTTAGCTCATGAGCCAGCAGGAGACAACGTGGTCAGCACCAGTTGCGCTCTCTCTCTCTCTCTCTCTCTCTCTCTCTCTCTCTCTCTCTCTCTCTTTCTCCTAAATATATCATAAAAGGAATAATATCATCACATTTTCATATAGATCAAGGGTTCCTAAACTGGGGTCCATCATGAATTGTTAAAAAATACATATTGCAGGGCAGCTAGGTGGCGCAGTGGATAGAGCACTGGCCCTGGATTCAGGAGGACCTGAGTTCAAATCCAGCCTCAGACACATAACACTTACTAGCTGTGTGACCCTGGGCAAGTCACTTAACCCCATTGCCTAGCCCCCCAAAAAAATACATATTGAGGTAACTCATTCAATATAGTTTGTTTTGTTTGTAATGCTGTTTTATTTTTGGGATTGTATGTTATTGTTGGTTTTGTTTGTTGGTTGGTTTTGCATTTAAAAGTATTATTCTGAGAAGGGTCTGTAGGTTTCACCAGACTCCCAAAGGGGTCCATGACACACACATAAAAGTTAAAAGTCCCTGACACAGAGAATAGCAGTCAACAATTTCCCACCTACATTGCCAAAACAAAGCCATAAACTTTTTCTGAAGCAGAACATTTAGAATGATAGGTAAGAGCCCCTGAAAGTACCTCTTAGCTATTATTGGTAACAAAGACCTCTTTCCTGAAGGTTTAGCAAAGAATGCTTAAGCTAATATCTGGATGCACATAGGAAGAGTCTTGCCTTGAGAGAGGGAGTTGGATCATATGACTTTTTATACCTTACTTCTTCTTCCTTTTATAAGCTCCACATTTTCAAGTAATTGACTGTGGATTTTGCTGTTAAGATTTTTCTATTCATATTTATTTATAACATTCTTTTCTTTTTAAGTCTTTAGTTCCTGATTCTCTCCCTCCCTCCCATTACTCCCCTCACTCATTGAGAAGGCAAGCAATGTGATATCAATTACACATTTCACATTAGCCATATCACAAAAACAAGTTAAAAAAAAGTGAGAAAATTATACTTCAATTTGTATTTAGAGTTCATCAGTTTTCTCTCCGGAGGTGGGTAGCATTTTTTCATCATGAGTCCTTTGGAATTATTTAGATCACTTTATTGATCAGAAAAACTAAATTTTTCACAGTTGATCATCATTACAACATTGCTGTTACTGCACACAATGATCTCCTAGTTCTCATTTCACTTTGCATCACTTTATATAGATATTGCCATGTTTCTTTTTTCTGAAGTCATCCACCTTGTCATTTTTTATAGCACAATAGTACTCCATCACAACCATATGCCATAATTTGTTCAGCTATTCCCCAATTGATGAGCATCCCCTTAATTTCCAACTCTTTGCCACCACAAAAGAACTACTACAAATATGTTTATACATATAGGTCCTTTTCCTTTTCCTTTGATCTCTTTGGGATATAGACCTAGTAGTGATATTGCTAGGTCAAAAAGTATACATGGTTTTATAGCCCTCAGGGCAAATGGCTAAACCAGTTCACTACTCTACTTAAAAAGCGTTTGTGTACCCATTTTCACTCATCACCTCTAGCATTTCTCATTTATAATAGATATGAAGTGGTACCTCAGAATTGTTTTAATTTGCCTTTCTCCAATCAATAGTGATTTAGAGCATTTTTATATAACTATAGATAACTTTGATTTTTTTTTCTTTTGAAAACTGCTTGTTCATATCCTTTGACCATTTATCAATTGGGGAATGGCTCCTATTTTTATAAATTTGACTCAGTTCCCTATGTATTTGAGAAATGAGGCCTTTATCAGTGAAACTTGCTATAAATTTTTCTGATATTACTTCATTGTCTGTAGTACTTTCTTGCAGCAAAACACAGTTTTCTTGATGATCTCTTTCAATTAAGACTATTTTTTTTTGCTTTTGCTTTGTCTGAGATCATGCATGATTGCCACCCCTGCCCTCTGCACTTCAGTTGAAGCATAATAGACTCTGCTCTAGCCCTTCATTTCAACTCTGTGTGTGTGTGTGTGTTTATTTCCCAAGTATGTCTCTTGTCCACAACATATTTTCAGATTCTGGTTTCCAATCCATTATGCTATCTGCTTTCATTCTATAGGTTAGCTCATCCCATTTACATTCACAGTTATGACCACTAACTGCATTTCTCTCCATCCCGTTTTCCTCTGTTTATCCTTCTCTCTCTCTTCCTGTCCCTCCATAAAAGTGTTCTGAACACTGCTTCCCCAAATCCACCCTCCCCCTTATCATGCACCCCTACCCATACTTCTCTTATCCCCTTCCCCTCTTATCTCCCAAAGGGGTAAGATAGATTTTTATGTCCAACTGAATGTATATATTCTTCCCTCTTTGAATGAATTCTGATGAGAGTGAGGTTCAGGCATTTCCTGCAACACCTCCAAGATTTTCCCCTTCACTATAAAAATTCTTGTGCACCTCCTTTATGTGAGAAAATTTGCTCCCATTCTACTTTTCTCTTTCCCCTTTTCCCAGTGTATCTCTTTCTTTCCCCTACTTTCTTTTTGTGGAGATCATCCCAACATAATTGACTCACACCCATGCTCCATATCTGTTCAGAATCCTTCTAACTGCCCTAATAATGATAAAGTTCTTGGGAGTTACATGTTGCTTGTTACATTTTCCCATATTGGAAAAATTTGCCTAAACTTTTATGTAAAGTTTATGCAAACTTTTATGCAAACTTAAATGTAAAGTTTAACTCCATTGAGTTCCTTATAATTACTCTTTTATGTTTACCCTTTTATGTGTCTCTTCAGTCTTCTGTTTGAATGTCAAATTTTCTATTCAGTTTTGATCTTTTCATCAGGAATGTTTGAATGTCCTCTATTTCATTACATATCCACTTCCCCACTGAATGATTATACTCAGTTTTGCTGGGTAAGTGATTCTTCGTTGTAATCCTAGCTCCTTTGTCCTCTAGGATATCATCTTCTGAGCTCTTTGATCCTTTAATGTAGAAGCTGCCAAATCTTGCATTGTCCTGTGACTCCATGATATTTGAATGGTTTCTTTTTGACTGCTTGCAATACTTTCTCCTTGTCCTGTGAGCTCTGGAATTTGGTTATAATATTCCTGGGAGTTTTCATTTTGGCATCTCTTTCAGAAGGTGATGGGTGGATTCTTTTGATTTCTATTTTACCTTCTTGTTCTACAATATTGGGGCAGTTTTCCTTGATAATAACTCCCTCGTGACAATAGAGGTTGGAGATCATTCAGATAAGTCTGAATGAGATCTCTCCCTACTCCCTGATGGTAAAACCCATGACTTTTACTTGTATTATTGAAATACCTTCATGTGGATGATCAAGCTCAGGAATTATCATGGTGAACTAAGAGGAATAATGGGAGCTTATCGTAAATTGAGTCTGTTAGGTCTTAAGGGTTGCCTTTTATAGGAACATACTTTAATATGAGGGAGGACTTTTCAGGATACAGTCTTCATATAACTGCTGATCAATTCCCTTACCCTTTCTACCATGATCTGAAGATCACTGAATCCATGTTCTAATAATATCTTTTTCATTGATTAAGATCTTTCTACATACAGTGATAGAGATAGGATGCATTCTTTGTCCTTAGTCCTGTTTGCCTTTCCCCTATGTCCAAGACAAGCTCTCACATTTAAGTTAAGTAAGGTAGATGGATTCTCATGTAAGTTTATATGAGTTTACCCTATTGGTCACATATACATGGGAATGTGACCAAATATAATAAATATATTTGACCTGTCCCCTTGGATTAATTCATAGGGGTTGGCCAGGCAAATGTTACCACGTATCAGAGTGAGCTGTTCAGGTGAAGGTGTTGGGGCTAGTCAAAGAAGCCCAGCAAGAGGTATGCCCCATAATACCCTCTTTCCCATGTCATTGCTCACTTATGCTTCAAGAATTTATGTCTCTTATGTCTAAGGGTTTTAATTAACTTTAGGTTATTAATCTCACTCTACTTAAACTCTTTTGTGCATTTGTGACCTCCATGGGGAATTACTATCTCCTCTACCTCCCTTATACTTTGAGCTGAAGTGAGATGTAAACTAAATCCAAGTTTTCTCCAAAACTCTACCCACACCATCACTAATCACATAAAATGAGTTACTGGCCACCAGATTTCTTTCATTTAAAAGCAGCTGGGTAGCACAGTGGATAGGATGCTGGGCCTGAAGTCAGGAAGACTTGAGTTCAAATGTGACCTTAGACATTTACTAGCTGTGTGATCCTGGGCAGGTCCCCTCTGTTTGTCTCAAATCCCTCATCTATAAAATGAGAAAAATAATAACACCTACCTCCTTAGAGTTGTTGTGAGAATCAAATAAGATAATAATTGTAAAGTACACAGTACCTGCCACATAGTAAATGCTATATAAAGTTAGTTATCGTTGTTATTATTATTTCTAATTTAGGTTTGTTCTCATTCCTACCTGGCATGTTCCAAGGAAGAGACAAGAAATGCTAAAATCCCTTGGTGTAGAGAGACCTCAGGACTTGATTTCCCCAATGGGACTGCCACATTGTGATCTGTGAGTGGATGCTGCTGCTGTTACTTCTGTTTCTTTTGTGTCTTTACTTTCTTGCTTTTAGGTGAAGAAATATTGGAGACAGCTATGACCTTCTAAGTTTCAAAAGGTCAGAATGGTAAACCACCAGAGATCAGGAACTAGAGTCCATGGTGGTTTTTGCAGCTTGGCATTGAGATCCTGCTAAGCAACCCAAAGGAGCCATGCTGGTGGTAGCTCAGACATGGAATCATCCAGTAGTTATGTGACATTTAAAAGTGATTCTGTTTGGGTAAATGCTGTGTAGAAATTGCATTAAATTTGAGCTCATTCTCACCAGGGACTGAGGTAGAAGTGTGGAATGAGTCTCCCAAATGCTGGATGTTGGGGTGGAGGTGAGGGAAGAAGTAGTGATGGAAACGTGTGTACTGCTGTTCCTGCTACATCTTATCACTAAATATCCCTTTGTAAAAGCTAATTGATGTTAATTGGTTAACTAGAGTGCTAATCAGTGGCAGCTAACAATGGGAGAAACACAATGCAATGAAAGATCAGACTAATATTGTTAGAGAAAGGCACCACATTGCTTCTCATGGATACCCTCTAGAATTAAGACTGGGAGATGCAGCTGGCCTCATCTGAGGGAGTGAGTTGAGAATCCTTGCTGCAAAGGGAATAAACAATGGCAATGAAAGAAGAGAGATTATACGGGAGGGATACAGTTAATTTGATACAAAACAGCCAGACAAATGTTGCAAATAGCTGGAGTAGAAATTACTTTTTCTATGCTTTAAACTCTTTCCTTATTAGTAGGAAGGAGGGAAAAAACAACTTTGGAGAAGTTGGGTATAGATAGGGTTGGCTCCTTCCCTGATTCAGAGGCAGAGGAGAAAGAAATTGTTTCTAAGGGGTCTTTAGATTAGCTCACCAACCACCATTCTCTGTCTCTCAGATGAATTCCATCGACCTAGCCCAGCATCACCCTCATAAGCTACAGCATCAACAGCCGCAGCAGTCCTGGCACCAGTCTTTGTCTTTCAGGAGAAGAGCTGACGGGTGGGAGATTAGGTGGATGGAATTCCCGAACACCTGGCACCTGTGCCTGGGGTTTCAAGATGGAAGTTAAAATTCCTCATACTCTGAACTCCAACTCTGAAATCAAACTGCTGACTATGTTTCCCTTCTAGCTTCTCTCTCCCAGAAATCTTCACAAAAAGTCCCAGTTTCAAAATGTCAATAACTGGTAGAATCTGGGGCAGGATTTATTTGAGCATTGCTAATTTCCATATGTTTATGGCAATATATATGTGTATATGTATATATGTGTGTATGCATACATGTGTGTATCTATATCTATTAACCTATCTATCTACATGCTCTTTCACACACAAAAAAACCCTCTAATATTTGAGGATGCTGGATCACTCCTTTCCTATCAAGTCTTCTTTTCTTCAAGTAATATATTCTTAGTTGATTCATCTGATGCCCATATGACATTATTTTGAGTCTTTTCATTGTTCTGATGAGCCTACCCTAGATACTCTACAACTGATCTTTCTAAAATGTGGCACTAAGCCCTGAACACAATATTTCATATGTGGTTTGACTAGGGCAGAAGAGTAGGACTGCCTCCTCCCTCTTTCTGGGGTAGTATAGGACCATTAATGCAGCATAAACTGTGATTAGTCACATCTCTGCCATATTATTTTTCTATGGGATTTTTTTAAAAAAACCCACAAATATAGAATTGTTTATTTACCCTTACTAAATATTATCTTAGAGGCAAAATGGCAAATTTGGCTTTGGTGTTAAGGGGGTTCTTTATATCCATGAAATCACAAATCTAGACATAAAAAGTAAACAAACTGAAAAACCTGACCATTTTAAATAGGGTCATTTCTAGTGTGGAGAGATCTTTTTTAGTTACCAAGTCCATTATGCAGTGTATCAGCTATTTTACCCAGCTTCACTGCATCTGGAAATTCGGTAAGGTGTCTCATCTAAATCACTGTTAAAAAATGTTTTGAAGAACAGGTCCGAAAGACCCCTCCTCCACTAGAGACCCCTTCCCAGGTTGACATCACACTATTAATTATAACTCTTTCAATTTGGTCAGCCAACTAGTTTTTAATCCATCTAACTGTACTGTGATATTTCCAGCTGGTCTGCAAGAATAGAATGAAACTGCCAAATGCTTTGCTAAAATAAATTTATAATCCATATCAACAACTTTTCTCTAACTTACCAAGAAAGAAATGGAATTATTCTAGCATAATTTGTAACTGGCTTATAATTTCCTCCTTACCCTTTTTTCTATATCTACAAACTAATAATAAGAAATTCTATAAATCAAAGCCCATCTTCTTCCACTTTTTGAAGAAAAGGGGAAGCTATATTTGCTTGTCCCCAGCCTTTTTTTTTGGAGGTGGGGTTGAGGAAATCAGGATTAAGTGACTTGCCCTGGGTCGCACAGCTAATAAGTGTCAAGTGTCTGAGGTTGGATTTGAATTCAGGTCCTCCTGACTCCAGGGCTAGTGCTGTCCATAGTCTTAAAGCACCTCACCTGCTCTACATACTTGCTCAAAATTTATTGATAACAGCTTAGTACTCAATCTATCCCCTTACTAAGCTATTCTTTATACTTTGACCTTAGTAATCTTCCTAATTCAGCATTCTACTACTCAAAAATCTTCAATGGCTCTCTATTCATGAATGAACAAAGTATTAATTCTTGAACCTGATATTTTTAAGCTGTACGATTTGGTTACTGGTTTTGCCACTATTTAGGGATGTTGGCAAGTTCATTTGACCTCTGTGAGTCTTGGGTTCTTCATCTATAAATTGAGAGGATTGGACTGAATGTAAATTCCTTTTTAGCTCGTATTCTGCAGGCCCATGATTCTTCCTCCCCACTGCATTCCCTTCTCATATTCTATGAGAGCTTCTATGACACTGGACACCTATCCCTTATTTTTATGCTTTTTTTATTGTATTTGTACTTTTTTTTTGTACTTCATTATCTGTATTTTTGACATGTAATTCTCCTATGCCTAGAATCATCTTCATCCTTCTGCTCTATTGAAGTCATCCCTTCCTTCTTGGATAACTCAGATGTTACATGATCTCTTAAGCAATTCCTCAGCACCCTAGTTTTCATGGTGTTGTTTATCCTTCATTCTCAAAAAGGACTAATGACATCAGGAAGATGATGTCATGACTTGCAAATTAATTGGATTTAAGTGAGGGAGAGCTGTGCAGAGTCACCAGCCTCACTCTTTCCTCTGGAGACATCTAGGTCCAGTGGCAAGATATAGATCAGGATAACTGGAGATGGCCCCAATGCAGTAGGAGACCTTGGCCTTTTTAAGCTAAGGTCTTTCCCAGGTCTCAGCAGTTTGTCTGAGGCAATGTCCATTTAGTGATTAAGACTAGGTAAGAAATGAGGCCAAAAAATGGTCTCTTTTACCTAGTCAAAAAAAAAATCAATCTGGGAGAGAAAGACCATCAGGGTTTCTGGTCAAAATGGAAGCAATTACTATTTACACTCACTTTAAGCCACCAAAACCCAAACAATACAAGCAATGACCAAGTAAGGCTTGGGCTGGGACTTATGTTGGCCGGTCAGTGATAGCCAGAATGATTTGGGCTTAAGGCATGGTCCTTAAAAAAAAAAGAAGCTCTAGTCCATAACCCCCCAGATATCTTGTGAGGTTTCAGTGTTCAAAATTTATATTACTTTGGGCAGAGCACCTGCAAGTAAAAGTATGATTCCCTATGTGGACAGAGGGAGAGGAAAGAGAGAAGTGAAAAGAAGGAGAGGAGGAAGAAGAGGAAGGAAGGGAGGAAAGAAGGAAGGAAGGAAGGA
>NW_020954548.1:29800538-29810924 GCF_900497805.2 Vombatus ursinus
TGCCCAACTGGAACTGGTCAGTTGGGTCCCCAGTAGAGCAGCTACTACCACTCACAGATTATTTTTTGTCCTTAATTCTCAAAGTAGACCAATGACATCAGGTGATGTCATGACTCGCAAATGAATGGTATTTAAGCAAGGGAGGGCTGTACAAAGTCACCAGCCTCATTTTCTCCTCTGGAGCCATCTGGGTCCAGTGGCAAGATATAAATCAAGTCAACTGGGATGTAGTAGGATACCTTGGTCTTTTAAACTAAGATCTTTCCCAGGTCTCAGTTTATCTCAGGCAATGCCCATTCAGTGATTAAAGCTAGGTAAGAAATGAGGCAAAAAAATAATGTCTCTTACTTAGTCAAAAAAAAAAATCAATCTGGGAGGGGAAGACCCTCAAAGTTTCTAGCCAAAACAGAAACAATTGCTATTTACACTCACCCCAGGTAAAAGTTATCTCTATTTTCACAAAATTCCCATAGCATTTTGTCTCAACCTTTCCTTTATACTTATTCAGCTTTTCTTTATATTATGTTTCTTTCCAATAGATCAGGTCTGCGTGATACACGGCCCCTACGCCACTTGAGGCCCACATGCCAATTGCAGCCTGCCAAAGGATTTCAGTTGGCCCATGAAAAATGTAGTAGATGTAAAACAGACCAGCACAACATACCACCTATGGACCAATCTGGCAGGCCACAAATGGCCCACGGGCCATATGTTGTGCAGGCCTGCATTAGATTGTAAAACCCTTGAAAGCAGGAACTACGTTGCATCTTTCTTTGTATCTCCAGTGTGAATCACAGGTCCTTGTACACAGAAAGTATTAAATAAGTGTTTACCAGACAATTCAAGGAAGGACTTGAGTAGGTCTTAAGGGAAAAGCATGTAAAATAAAACTAACGCTAACTCTCAAACTAGCTATATTGTAGAACTCTGACCGTTACAATAGCCATAAAGTTTAGCACCTGCTTTCCTGGATAACTCCTTCCTCCTATAGTCCTCATATCTGGGCCTGATGCTACTACTCAGTCAGCTTGAGCATATTGGATTGGGGAGATGGTGGACCCACTCAGAAAAATAAAGTAGTTGAGAGAAGCAGATTTGGGGGGACAACAAATTCATTTGAGATATTCTGAGTTTGAGGTATAAATTGAAAGAATGAGCAGGTTGAGATGTCCAGTAGGCTATTGGAAATGTAGGACTGGAGTTCTGTGGAGAGGTTAGTAAAGGAGATATAATTTTGGGGCTGTGGGGTCATCGGCAGAAAGGTGAAAGATGGAGCCATGGGTGTAAATAAGTTTGTTCAAAGACTCTATGGAGAGACATGCCTCTTGATTAATCTCTCCTTTCAATTTAAACCATTTACATTTTCAATCTAGTCTAGAGACTCATTACTTTTCCCTTGGATTATTGAAATAGTATGACAATTGCCCCCATTTCCCCAAATTTTATTTCCCATTTTACATGACAACCTTCTCTATTTTCCTAAAACACCTCCGTTTCCTAAGCACTAACCTACTTCAAAAGTTTAAATAGGTTCCCACAGTTCCCATATTTTAGACTTTTTAGATTGACAATAAATGCCCTCAATAGTAGCATACTAACTTAACTGTCTAATCTTACCTACTAATTTTCCTAGACATTGGCCTTATATTCTAGTTATTCTCATTCCTACAATTTTGTTCCTGGTGTTTCCTCTTAAGATGCTCTCCCTAATCATAGAATCATAGATGTAGTGCTGAAAGGGACTGCCATCAAATCCAAACCTAACATTTAAAGATGAGGAAACTGAGACTCATAGGGGTTGTGACTTGGGTCATGTAGTTAGTAAGTGCCTGAGTCAAGATTTTAATCCAGATCTTCCTGACTCTAAATACAATGTTCTATCTACCACATCATGCTTGCTTAGTCTCCATTCTTTATCCAAACCCTACTTATCCTTCAAGATTCGGTACCAATCTTGTACTCACCATCAAGACTTTCTTGCCACAATGACCTTCCCCTGCTCTGCAGCCCAATAGCACTTACTGCTTTCACCTCTCATGTGACACTTACTGAGACTCATCTAGTATTGTCAGTCATGTCCCATGAGCTTACCTTCTCTCTCCAATTAGATGGGGGGAAGGAACTGCATGTTATTCTTTATCATTTTCCCCTCCATTACAGTCCTCCCCGAATACCACACAGTGGTTTAGAGATGACTTGGACTCTTGAAGGCTATTCCAACAGAGTTCAAGCTCTGGTAGGTCCTACCAACCTTAAAAGGCTTTGAATATGGGCCCAAAATATTCTGGTTTTGAGCAACAGTTTAGTTAAGTACCAAAAAATGCTCATAAATACCATGTTGGTCACCAGATCAATTGGTTTTGTTTTTTTTGTTTTTTGTTTTTTGTTTTTTGTTTTTTTGGTTTGTTTGTTTGTTTCTTGGACCAGAGACTTATATTATAAAGACTTTGAAGATACGTATACAGGGACAGAACCAGCAATGAAGACCTCATAGATCCTTTTAGAATGATGTATTCCCCTATTTTACCCCCAACACTAATCTTTGTTCAGAGTAAGAGCTCTATAAGCATGTGTTTAATTAATTGATTGTTTGATTGATTGACAAAGGTAGGAGATGCCTGCTGAGGGACACCAGAAGTATCCATCATACTCTGGGCATTAATCTGGCTCCAAAGAGGGATGGATCACTGGCAAAGAAGAAACCAATTTCATTCTTGTAAATGACATGTCCTGTAATCAGCCTCTCTTTCTGGCCCCTGCTCCCCAGGCACTCCAATGATGGCTCTGTCAGATGGCCATGGAGCTCAATTGCAATTACTCTTCAAATCTGCTTACTTCACTGACTCTCAAAGCCTATCTCTGGGCAGGCATGACCATAATTACATCACCCCAAACAATCAAGCTCCTGTTGTTAATTATAGTTGTGGGCACATGCTATAGCCTAGTGGAAGGAGACTAGCAGCTTTCAAAATACAAAAGAGCTTTGGAAGTGGCCAGTTGCCTCTTGTCTCCAGTTGCTGCATCGACCGCTCCCAGAGCTGGCAGGAAAGGTTTAGACATTATCTGCTCCCTTCCCACTGTGTTTAAACAGGATTGTATTTCTTGGCATCCTAATCAAAGGAGAACTCATCCAGATCTTTAGTCCCCAGTGCTTTCTGACCTGATAGGAAATAAAGCAGAGAGAAAAGGGAGGTTTCCCACTGGAGTGGAAAGAACACTCTCCTGGGTGGCAGGAGATCTGGGTTTTGGCCCTGGTTCTGCTATTAATTACATACCTACAAGGCATAACAAAGACAGCTAGGTAGCACAAAGAATAGACTACTAGACCCAGATTCAGGAAGATCTGAGTTCAAATTCAGTCTTGGATACTTACAAGCTGTGTGACCCTGGACAAGTTATTTAACCTCTGCCTCATTTTCCTTATCTATAAAGTGGGGATAATAATAGCACTTATCTCTTAGTATTGCTATCTGGATCAAATGACATAATATTTGCAAAGTATTTTGCAAACTTTAAAGAGTGATATAAATACTGGCTGTTTTCATTATCATCGTCACCATCACCATCATCAGCATAATCACTATGCTATTATTATTGTTGTTGTCGTCATTATCATTATTACCCTGTGACTGAGAAGATCTCAGCCTCTCTATGGACCTCCTGTCTTCATAAATGAGGGAGTTGAACTGGAAAGCTTTCTAATTCTGATATCCTGTGTTTTATGATTATAGTGTTCAGTTGGGGATCAAAAGGGGAGTAGGCTAGAAGGCAGTGATTATCCATAACCTTTTTTCCATCCCCCCCTTCCTTTACCCTTAACTATTCCTGGTGTGCTCCTAATTCAAGACCTGTCATTCCCATCCCTATGATAGCATACCCACCCTTTGGGTCACACAGTTAGTAAGTGTCTAAAACCAGATTTGAACTCATGAAGATGAGTCTTCCTGATTCCAAGCCTAGTGCTCTAACCACTATACCACCTAGCTGCCCTGCTAGTGCTTAGTAGGCACTTAATACATGCTTTGGGAGGAAATCATAAGGAGGCAGATTTCTGCTCAATATGAGGGGGAAATATATAATTATTTGAGCTGCCCAACAATGGAATGAACTATTTCATAAGATAGTAAGGTCCCCAGCACTGGAAGTATTTATTCAGAAGCTGCAAGGAAGATTCCTGCATGGAAAACAAAAGATGGACCAACTGACCCATGATACTCTGCTTGCAAGTCTAAGAATTTAGGATTTTATTTTTCTGAGTAAAACTCAATGACTAATATAAGTCCGTTTGTGTGTTTTCCATTGACTATACATAGGCTTTACTTTGAAATCCCTTAGCATTACAAAGAAGTTTAGCTGCTCACTATAAATACTGGCTATGTGTGCTGGTGGTTAGGGGGCACATGAGAAAGAGGGTCCCAGTAGAAAAATTAAGAAAATAGCAAAAGATCAGGATGCTGGGATGTGGTCTCTAGGGGAGAAATCATTCTCCTTTTTGACCCCTGGTAGAAGCAATAGAAAATTACCCATAATAAATAAGGGAGGACAGACTCAGGGGGACACAGAGGTGGGAAGTTCTGTTTGAGGGCAGCCCTTGGAGAGGTGACCCACTTTGTCTCAATAACCATGAATCTTCTGCATTTTAACAAAGGCCAAAGGAGTAAATCTTGTGGGGCTTTTTGACATCACATTGGTATGTCCATCTGAAAATAAAGCACTTAGAAATAGTTGGCACACTAATTGTTGGTACAGGCCTGGAGTCAGAAAGTTTCATCTTCCTGAGTTCAAGTCTTACCTCAGACACTTACTAGCTGTGTGATGCTGGGCAAGTCATTTAACCCTGTTTACCTCAGTTTCCTCTCTATAAAATGATCTGAAGAAGGAAATGGCAAACCACTTCAGTGTTTTTGCCAAGAAAACCCCAAAATAGGGTTATGAAGAGTAAGACACAACTTAAAAGACTGAACAACAAAAAAGAATTCTCGAGCTAGAAAAGAACTTAGAAATCAAAGAAATTGAGACTCAGAGAGGGGAAGTGACTGCTTCAGAGTCACACAGCTAGTATCAGAGCAGAAACTGAACCTGTCCCCTAATCGACTGTCCTTTCTACTAAATAACACTGATAATTTCTTTCTGAAGGAAGAGAAAAGCTAAGCTCTCTTAGAACTGACTGTGAGGCTCATTCCCTCTCTAGGGCCTCATAAGTATCAATCGTCACCATCAATCAAACAGAAAGCATTTATTGAATGCCTATGTGGCAAGCACTGAGCTAGGCCCTGGAGATGCACAGACAAAAAAAGTTAGACAGTGCCTGCCCTGAAGAAGCTGACTTCTATGGGGCAGGGAGACAGCAAATAGTATATATACGCAAAATACACAAGTTGACAGCGATAAGGTACTTGGGGATAGAGGGTAGGTGGAAACATGAGGAAATGTTCTTTGTAGAAGTTGTCATTATCTTATGACTGAGAAAATCACAACCTCTCTATGGACCTTCCTTTCTTCATCTATAAGTGAGGGAGTTGAACTGGAAAGCTTTCTAATTCTGTCATTCTGTGTTCTATGATTATAGTGCTCAGTGGGGGATCAAAAGAGGAGTGGGCTAGAAGGCAGTGATTGTCCATAACCTTTTTTTTTCCACTCACTATCTATGCCTTTACCCTTAACATTTCCTGGTGTCAAAACTCATTAATTGTGAGGTTTTAAAGTCTTGGAAGAGTCTTGAAAGAAATTAGATATTAATTCTAAGAAGCAAAGATGAACAGTATGATGGAGTTTCCTATTGGTTGGCAAGGTAGGCTGGAAATATTACCTTTAGGTTAGAGGAAAAGGAATTGTAAGGTAGAAAGAGTTCTATGCTAGAAGTCAGGAGACCTAAGATTTCTTTCTGGCTCTGATCTTGACTAGTCAATCTGTCAATCTACAAGCAATTATTGAGTGTCTGCTATGTGCCAGACATTGTGCTAGACACTGGGTTTACAAAGAAAGGCTAGCACAATCTTCCTGCCCTCAGAGAACAAGCTGTGAGATCTTGGGTAGTTCATTCCCTGGGCTTCACTTTCCCCACATGGTTATTAGAAAGTTCTTCCTCGGAATGATCTGAAATCTACCTTAATGAAACTTCCATCCATTCTGCCCTCTGTCCTCTGAGCTTCTCAGAACAAGCTCAATATCTTGTCCACATGGTGGACCATCTGATATTTGAAGAAAACAAATATTCCCCCTCCCCATCAAGTCTTTTCATCTTCAGAGTAAATCTCTCCATCTGGCAAATAAAGTGATTGAGCTAGAGGTTGTTTTAGGTCCATTCATTCTTCAAAAGGTGGATGAAAGGATAATAGGAATTACTATTCTTCACTTGATTCTGCCTCAAAAAGAGGCTTTTTTGCTGAGGTAGAAATGATGAGAACCTTTAGGGAAGTTTCTAGGCTTTGATTCTCTATGTAGAAGAGGGTGTTTCACAATTGCATGAGATAGCCAGTCAAAAGTGTGGTTGTTGTTGTTGTTTGTCCTTTGTTGTTGAAGAGGACCATGACATCAGGAAGGTGATGCCATGACTTGTAAGTGAATTGGATTTAAATGACGGAGGGCTGTGCAGAGTTACTAGCCTCACTTTCTCACCTGGAGTCATCTGGGTCCCATAGCAAGATATAGATCAAGGTGACTGGAGATGGCCCCCACAAAGGTATGGAGATGGAAGATGAAGGGCCACATGTGAGGAACAGAGAAGACTGTTTGTCTAGATCACAGAGTCTGGAGGGCTAGTAACATGTCATGACACTGGAAAGAAAGGTTGGGTCCCAGTTGTTGAGGACTTTAAAAGCTACACAGAGGCATTTATATTTTATCCTACAGGAAATAGGAAGCCAATGTGGTTGTTGGAGTAGAAGGTCATGGTCAAATCTGCACTTAAGCAAAATTTAACAACATTGTGTAGAATGGACTAGAAAGAGGATACTTGAGGCAGGCAGGCTATTAAAGAAGCTGTTGCAAAGATTATAATGATCAGGAAAAGTATTCTAATGTTATAAAAACAGATGTTTTGAATCTTAAGATGTCAATGAAAATCAAATCTGACAACTATACCAGGCCAAGGTGCTTAACTTCAATTCCTTGAAAAATTATGAAATCTATTGCTAAAGAGATAGATTGCATCAAAAAGAAAAAAAGAACCAACCAAACAAACAAAGCAGTTGTTATAAAGAAATGCTCATGCCAAATAAACCTCATTTCCTGTAATGTTGTAGACATAGTTGGCACAGGTTTCAGCAAAACATCTGACAATTCCTTATGCTATCTTTGCAGAACAAGTGAAAAGATATGGGCTAGATGACAGATCAGTTAGGTCAATTTAGAAGAATAGGAAATGGTTTGATTTCAACTTGGAGCAAGAATGGGTAGCTCTAGGGACATGTACTTAGTTCTATTTTGTTCTACATTTTTATCAGTGATTTAGGTGAGGGCATAAATAGCATCTGCATCAGATTTGCAAATAACACAAAATTGGGAGAGATCACTTAACAAAGTGGCTGGCACATAGTAGATGCTTCATAAATGTTTATTGATTACTTGCTACCATATTGGATGATCTTAATATCTCCATGTGCTACAACAGTGGGACAAATCTACTTAAATTAAACTTAACCAAGATAAGTGTAAAATCCTATTTCAAAGGTAGAGGGTGAATGGAAAATGACTTGATAATAATTTGTGTGGAAACTATCTGGGGTTTTCATGGAGTGTAAGCTCAAAATCCATCAATAAGTATTTATTAAATACTTATTATATATCAGGCACTGAGTGCAACATGAGAGGTAAAAAAAATCTAATTTAATTTTTTGCTACTTTAAGAAAAGTATAGCATATAGAGCATGAGAAATTGAAGTTCCATTGTACTTTATTCTGGTCAAACCATCTGAAGTACCGTTTTAGTATTTTAGGCAACCCATTCTAGAAAGGTCATTGGAAATTTGGACCACTCCAAAGAAGAACAACCAGAATGTTGGAGGGATCAGAGTCTATGTCATATGAGAATCAGCATAAGGATGTGATGAAGTTTACCTTGGAGAACTCTGAGAGGCCATGATAGCTGTCTTAAAAAAATATTTAAAGGGTTGATATGTGGAAGAGGGATTAGACTTATTATATTTGTCATTAGTCAATAGAAATAGAGATCATAAGGTAAAATTACAGTAAGAGACATTTAGGATTGAAGGAAATTTTTCTTAACAATATTTTCTTCCTACTCAGTCATTTCAGTTTTGTCTGACTCTTCATGACCCCATTTGGGGTTTTCTTGGCAAAGATATTAGAGTGGTTTGCCTTTTTTTTTCCAGCTCATTTTACAGATGAGGAAACTGACACAGGGTTAAGTGACTTGCCCAGGATCACACAGCTAGTAAGTGTCTAAGGCTGGATTTGAACTTAGGTCTTCCTGATTCCAGGCTCAGTGCTCTATCCACTGTACCACCTAGCTACTCATTCCTAACAACGAGAACTATTCAAAAGCAGAGTGGACTGCCCCAGTAGACAATAGGTTCTCTTGAATTTGAAGTCTTCAAATGAAGGCTGGATGGTCATTTATGGGAGATGATGCAAAAGCTAGTCTTCTGTAAATAATGGAGATGAGATGGTTCCTGGTGCTTTCCAACAATGTCATACTTTGCTCTAAGAAATTACTCAGGAGGTGGAGCCAAGATGGTAGAGAAGAGGCAGCAATTCAGCTGAACTCTCTCAACATTTGCCTCCAAACAACATTAAAATAACACTTCAAATTGAATTCTGGAGTGACAGAGCCAACAAAAGGTCGGGGTGAGACATTTTTCCAGCCTAAGACAAATTAAGAGGTCAGCAGGAGAAGTGTGTGATACCAGAGTGGAGGTTGTCCTGGATTGCAGTGCACATGGTGGAAACACCAGCAGCAGGCTCTGCAGATAGTTGCAATAGCTGCAGCAACAGATTTGGGAGTTTTCAACCCAGAGATGGTAAGGGGGTTGGACAACTGGCCAGAAATAGATTACAGGGGACCCTTTTCTGTCAGTGGGTGCAGGACTCTGCTACATTGCCCATATGCAGTTCTGGGTTGCAGTTCCAGGGTTAAGAAGAGCACCAGTGCTTTTAGCTGCAGAGCAGCAGGGGCCCTGGTCAGAGTTCCAGGGTGAAGAAGAATTCTTGTGGTTGCTCACAAGGGAGGACAGGAGCTGGTCACAGTTCCAGGGCTAAGAGGAGTGCTAATACTTGCCACCTCAGGGAAATGAAGTCCTGTCCTGGCTAAACACCAGAGCACAGGCCAGGAGAGCAATGACCTCACCTCTCATTGGTCCATACCAACTTAGAAGCACCAAAAACTTACAGACCCCAGAGTAGGCTCTGAAAACAGCAACACAAAATACCTGAAGCTTGGAACAATGCCCCTCTCCACCCTGGGAGCAAAGTCCAACTTTAACATAAAGTTAAAAGTCAATAAATAGGCTGGGAAAATGAGCAAACAACAAAAAAGTACCTGATCATAGAAAGTTGCTATGGTGACAGACAAGATCAAAACACAAACTCAGAAGAAGACAACAAAGTCAAAAATGTTGTATGCAAAGACTCAAATAAAAATTTTAATTGGTCACAGGACCAAAAAGAATTCCTAGAAGAGCTCAAAAAGAATTTGAAAAATCAAATAAGAGAGGTAGAGAAAAAATGGGGAAAAAATGAGTGATGCAAGAAAATCATGGGGGGAGAAAGAATTAACAAAAACATAGTGGAGAAAATATTGCCTTAAAAAACAGAAAAGGTCAAATGGCAAAAGAGGCACAAAAATCCACTGAAGAGAAGAATGCCTTAGAAAGCAGAATTGGCCATGTCAAAAAATATGTACAAAATTCACTGAAGGAAAGAGCTCCTGAGAAAATAGAATTGGCCAAATGGAAAAAGAGGTACAAAAGCTCACTGAAGAAATAATTTCTTAAAAATTAGAATCAGGCAAGTGAAATCTAATAATGACTCCATCAGATATCAAGAAACAATCAAACAAAATCAAAAGAGAGAAAAAAATAGAAGAAAATGTGATATATCTCATTGGAAAAACAACTGACCTAGAAAATAGATCCAGGAGAGATAGTTTAAGAATTATTGGACTACCTGAAAGCCATGATCAAAAAAAGAGCCTAGACATCATCTTTCAAGAAATAATCAAGGAAAACTGCCCTAATATTTTAGAACCAGAGGGCAAAATAGAAATTGAAAGAATCCACCAATCTCCTCCTGAAAGAGATCCCCAAAGGAAAACTCCTAGGAATATCGTAGCTAAATTCCAGAGTTCCCAGGTCAAGTAAAAATTATTACAAGCAGCCAGAAAGAAACAATTCAAGTATTGTGGAATCACAATCAGGATAGCACAAG
>NW_020954548.1:29810934-29811049 GCF_900497805.2 Vombatus ursinus
ATAGATAGATAGATAGATAGATAGATAGATAGATAGATAGATAGATAGAGGGCACAAGGTGTCTTGAAAATGAAGGGGTTATATCTGGAGAATAAAATTAAGGGGTGAGGGAGGT
>NW_020954548.1:29811148-29811573 GCF_900497805.2 Vombatus ursinus
AAGGAGAAAGGGAGAGGTAGAACAGGTTAAATTATCTCACAAAAAAAAACAGAAAAGAAAATGCTCTTACAGTGGAGGAGAAATGGGGAAAGGTGAGAGGGAATGAGTGAATCTTATTCTTATAGAATTTGACTTAAGAAGGGAATAACATACACACTCAATTGGGTATGGAAATCTGTCTTACCCTATAGGAAAATGGGGGTGGGGAATGGGACAAGGGAGTAGGGGGATGATAGAGAGGAAGGCAGATTGGGAAAGGGGGTAATCAGAAGCAAGTACTTCTGAGGAGGGTCAGGGTCAAAAGAAAGAATAGAATAAATGGGGGGGAAGGATTAAGGGAAATAGAGTTAGTTTTTCACAGAATGTCTACTATGGAAGTATTTTGCATAGCTGCATATATGTAACCTATATTTAGTTGCTTGTCT
>NW_020954548.1:29811772-29812380 GCF_900497805.2 Vombatus ursinus
GAACTCAAAATCTTGTGGAAGTAAATGTTGAAAACAAAAAAATAAATGAAAATTACCATAATAAAAAAAAGAAATTATCAAGTTCAACAGCTCCAATATTCTAGAATCAAAGGGTAAGATAGAAATTAAAAGAATCCACTGATTATCTCCTGAAAAAGATCCCAAAATGAAAACTCCCAGGAATATTATAGCCAAATTCCAGTCAAGGAGAAAATATTGTGAGCAGCCCAGAAAGAAACAATTCAAATATCATGGAGCCACAGTCAGAATCACACAAGATTCAGAAGCTTCCGCTGGAGTGGAGAGTTTGGAATATGATATTCCAGAGGGTAAAGGAACTACAGCCAAGAATAATCCACCCAGAAAAACTGAGTATAATACCTTGGGGAGGGGATGTGGATATTTCATGAAAAAGAGGACTTTCAAAACTTTTTGATGAAAAGACCAGAGCTGAATAGAAAATATGACAATGAAACATAACACTTAAGAGAAGCATAAAAAGGCAAACATGAAAGAGAAATCATAATATGGTTAAACTGTTTGTACTCCTATATGGGAAGATGATGCATGGAACTCCTAAGAACTTCTTTATTATTACAGAAGTTAGA
>NW_020954548.1:29812403-29831336 GCF_900497805.2 Vombatus ursinus
ATAGATAGATAGATAGATAGATAGATAGATAGATAGATAGATAGATAGATAGCCAGAGGACATAGATGTGAGTTGACTATGATGGGATGATCTAAAAAAAGTGAAAGTGTGAGAAAGGGATGCACTCAGAAAAGGAGGAAGAGAGAGGAAGAATGGGGAAAATTATCTCACACTGAAGAGGCAATATAATAAAAACTACAATTTTATCTAAATTCAATGCCGTGCTAATTAAACTACCAAAAAATTATATTATGGAACTACAAAAATAGTAACAAAATGTATCTGGAAGAACAAAAGGTCAAGAATATCAAAGGACTCAATAAAAAAATGTGAAAGAAAGCAGCCTAGAAGATATTATATTACTCAAACTATATTATAAAATTGTAATCATCAAAACAATCTGGTACTGGCTAAGAAATAGGGTAATGGATCGGTGAAAGAGAATAGGTACAAAATACATGGTAACAAGTGACCACAGTAATCTAGTTTTTGATAAACCCAAAGATCCATGTTTTTGGAACAAGAACTTGTTATCTGATAAAAATTGCTAGGAAATCTGGAAAGTAGTTGGGCAGAAACTAGGTATAGACCAACATCTCGCATTGTATACTGAGATAAGGTCAAAATGGGTACATGATTTATACATAAAGGGTGATATCATAAGCAAATTAAGGGAGTGTGCACAATTTTTCCTGTCAGGTCTATAGAGAATGGAAGAATTTATGACCTAACAAGAGCTAGAGAGAAGCATGGGAAGTAAAAATTGATAATTTTGATTACATGAAGTTAAAAAGGTTTTGCACAAACAAAATGAATGCAGCCAAGATTAGAAAAAAAGCAAAAAAAATTTGGGAAAAAAATTACAGCAAATTTCTCTGATGAGTGCCTCATTTCTCAAATATATAAAGAATTGAGTCAAATGTATAAAAATACAAATCATTCATCAATTGACAAATGGTCAAAGAATATGAACAGCCAGTTTTGAGAAGAAGAAATCAAAACTATGGTCATATGAAAAAATGCTCTAAATCACTATTGATTGGATAATAAATGTGAATTAAAATAACACTGAGGTACCACCTCACATCTATAATAAGACAGAAAAGGAAAATGATAAATGTTGGAGGGGATGTGAAAAAAATGTGCATTAATGCATTGTTGATGTTCTGGAGAACAATTTGGAACTATGCCCAAAGGGCTATAAAGCTGTGCATACTTTTTGACCCAGCAATATCACTACTAGGTCTGTATTCCAAAGAGATCAAAGAAAAAGAAAAATAACTATACGTACAAAAATATTTACACCAGCTCTTTTTGTGGTGACAAAGAATTGGAAATGGAAAGGATGCTCATCATTTGAAGAATGGCTAAACAATGTGAGATGTATGATTGTGATGGAATACTATTGTGCTGTAAGAAATAAAGAGCAGGATACTTTCAGAAAAATCTGGTAAGATTTTTGTGAACTGATGCAAATTGAAGTGAACAAAATCAGGGGAACATTGGACACAGTGATGGCAATATTGTGTGATAATCAACTGTGAATGACTTAGCTACTCTAATCAATAGAGTGATCCAAGAAAATTCTGAAGGACTTCTGAAAAATGCTACCTATCTCTAGAGGAAAAAAAAAAACCTGATGGAATCTGAGCATAGATTGAAGCACAGTTTTTTCACTTCATTTTTTCTTGCCTTTTTTTTTTGTTTTGCAATATTGCTAATATGAAAATTTATTTTCTAAGATTTCAAATGTATAATTGAAATCACATTTCTTCCCTTCTCAATGAGTGGAGGAGGGGTGGGTGAGAGGGAGAGAATTCAGAATTCAAAATTTAAAAAAAGAATGCTAAAAATAAAAAAAAATACTATTTTTTTTTAGAAAAAGAAATATTGCAGCTTTATAATTCTCTAATTTTTTTTAAATTTGCAGTTATTTATTCTCTCTTGGTACCTCCCAAATAAACAATAAACAATGAAAAATAAAACCCTCATGATAAATCTACATAGATCTGGAAAAAATTCCCACATTGTTCATGTCCAAAAATGTAGGTCTCTTTCTGCATTTTAAGTCTATCAACTCTTTGGCGGGAGGTGAATATTGTGTTTCATCTTCATTCCTCTAGACTCATGGTTTATCTAAAGCCTTTCAAAGTTGTTTTTCTCTATAATAATGTTGTTATTGTATAAATTGTTCTCCTAGTTTTTGCTCACTTCAACTCTGCATTATTTCAAAGAACTCTTCCCAGTTTTTGATGAAACTGTTAATTTCATCATTTCTTATGTCACAATAATATTCCTTTATATTCATATGCCACAATTTGTTTGATCATTCCAAGATAGGTGCCCCTCACCTTAGTTTCCAGTTTTTGGATACTATAAAACAAAGTTATAACATTCTATATTTTATATTCTAAGGTTCTTTAAAACAATAGCATTCTATATTCCAAGGCCCCTTCCTGTCCTGACATTTGACGGGTAGTTTTTATGAATTTCAGTTTATCAGAAACCCCATCCAAAGTAGTTTGATTCCATAATTGAAATGAGATAGATACAAAGTTTGAGGCATGGATGGCTTGGAGCAATTGCAGTAAATTCTACCTTTCATTCATTTTTGGATTTATCAATTAGAAGAGAGGGTACAAACAAGCTGACTATTGTATACAACAAGAATAGACCTGCCTTCTCTAAGTAGAAGATCTTGGTTTGATTTGTAGGGTATACACTACTCATCCTTTGGCTGCTTAACTCTAAAGAGAGCATGCATGAGTCTTGGGAATGCTCCATCTCCTGTTTAAAATCTTCGTAGAAATGCTCTACTTAAATTAGAAAGAGGCTGGAGTAGATGGAGCTCGTATGTCACAACTAAGTCACAAAGTATATCCAATTTGGTATTCCTGTACCCAATTCCTGTACCTGGAGCTTGTATGAGTTGATCTCAGTTTCCTTCCAAATCTGATATTCTGTGGGTAATAGATAATTGGTTGCTAGCCTGCAGGCTCTGTTGGTGTCCTCATGACACCGAGAGGGAGTAAGGAAGAACTCCAACATACTGAGTGGACCCCCGTGGGAAACTTAACAGAGGACACAGATAAGACAGTAGGGAGAGGCAGAAATAGGTTGTGATTATCATGGCAGGCAATGTACAGATCAATGAGAACATGAATCCATTTGACCATTTGAGCATGACTCAATGAGACAAGCTGCCTCACAATGTATGAATGATTTTTCATCACTGGAAGTGCTTGAACAGAACCTGGATGAACACCTGTCAGGGATGCCACAGAGGGGATCCTACATAGAGCAAGTGAATGGCATCAGATTGCAAAATGACAAGTTGATAAGGCCTTTAAGATACAGGGATGTGTACAGCTTCTATGCTGGAATATTATCTCAAAATTAGCATCAGGGACTTTGGGAAATAGTATTAATTAATAGGAATTAATTATTAATTAATGAATGTACTATTGGTAGAACTGTGAACAAGTAATTTCCAGTTATTTTAGAAAGCAAATTGGAATTATGGCCCCCAAAAGCTATTAAAGTGTGCCTACACTTTGAGTTGATGATACCACTAAAAGGTCCCTTCTCTGGAGAGATCAAAGAAAGAGTAAAAGGATCCATATATCCAAAAATATTTATAGCAGCTTTTTTGTGGTGACAAAAGAACTAGAAACTAAGGAGATGCCCACCACCTGGGGAATGGACGAACAAGTTGTGGTATATTAGCATGATGGAATACTATTATATTGCAAGAAATGATGAAGGGAATGTAGAGAAACCTGAGAACACTGATGTAATGAACTGATGAACTGATGCAATACACAGTGAGAATAACTAGAATAATTTAAACAGTAACAACATTGTAACAACATTGGGAAGACTCAGGAGCTCTGACTAGTTTAATGATCAACTTGAATTTCAGAGAACTCATGATGACATGTGCTATCTACCTCCAGATAGAGAGGTAATGGACTCAGAGTTCAGACTGAAGCTTTTCTTTTATGTAGCTAATGAAGGAAATTGTTTGACAATACATATTTGTATAAACAAGACATTTGTGGCTAGGGTTTTGCTTTTCTTATTTTTCCAATGTTGGGGGCAGGAAGTTAAGAGGGAATAAATTCAGTCCTGAAAATGAAATAAAATTGAATTTGAAAAAATGAGCCTGAGAAATCACTCAGTGTTGGTGCTCAACAAATCATCTCAACACTCACCTAGTTCCAATGTTCCTGTTTAGCTTCACCATGACCTTGGTCCAGATTACTCTGTTCCTGCTCTGCACATTCATCAATCTTAATTGTGTCCTTTTGGCATCATTCTGTGTATTACTTGGCTCAGATTCATATTTGTGGGTATGCTTATAGCTGTTTTTTGAATCTGATGCTTTGGAGCTGTCCTCCTTGCCCTTGGCCAAACCTCCACTAGGGAGCGATTTGAGGATTAATCCTAGCTATCTCCTAATAGAAAGAGATGCACTTGGAGTAAGAAGACCTGAGTTTGAATTCCAGATCTGACAATTAACTTCCAGTAGGGCCACAGGCTAATCACTTTATCTCTCTGAGGGCTTTCCTCTGTTTAATTGTTGGAACAATAAGGCATTCTAGACTACTTGCTGGTTGTTGTGTTTTGTAAACCTTAAAGCATAATAAACATTTGAAGAGCATTGAAAAGGGAACTTCTCTGATCACTCCCTTATACTATGTACATGCATTATTTATAATAACAATGATAATAGCCATGTCACTTCTTCAGATGACCCACCTAAGACTTTTATTGATCTTGAACATGGCAGTTGCTAGTCAGCTTAAATGCTCCCCTGCAGTCTCCTTCCCCTCTTCCCCAATACTATTCTGCTCCTGCCAGTTGGACAGGATCTTGACAGCATCAAATTTAGTGACAGGGAGATCTTAGTCAACACCTAGTCTAATCCCCTAAATTTACAAGTGAGGTGATTTAGATGAAGGAAGAAGTGGAGTAATTAGTCTATGATCTCACAAGTGTTTAGTAGAAAAGCTCAAATTAGAACTCAGATCTCCTGAGTTCTTAGTCTTTAAGATGACTTCCAACTAAACCATAAAACCCTATATAAGTATGGGTCAAGGTTCTATGGCTATAGAATGATAACTAATACATAATTGAAAGAATGAATGACAGCAGCAGTACATGGCCATCTCAGACCCACATGTGTGAAGTTGTGGGACCCTGTTTGTGGGGAAAATTAGAAGTTGTGGTGAGGGACTCTGGAATTTCTCTGTATAAACTGGATTTGGATTCAAGAGAGATCTGGGTGTGTGGGATGTTCAGGGAGGATGAGTGTGTGAAGCCTCTGGTGTGAGGGCTTGCTGAGCCCTTTTTAGGGCTGCTCATCCACCTTTGGTGTCCACTTGATTCACCCAACTCTCACATGTGGCTCCGAGAAGCTGTAGTTTGCACAGTGGTACCATCTAGACAGAGAGCATAAACCAAGTTGAAGGTAACAAGTCTCAAACCTGTTGGTGAGTTAGGGCAATGTCTACTCCATGCCTGTGAAGACTTCTCCTGGCCAAACAGGTGGATGAAAATTTGTTCCAACAGCCATAACGGCAGCTGAAGAAGGCTCTGTGGAGTACTTAGAGCTTGGTCAGACATGGAAGATGCCAAGGTCATCCACTGCATCTTGGACAATCACCAGTTGTCCTGACTTTTATCTTGCCACTGGACTTTGATGACACAGGAAGAGAAAATGAGGCTGACGACTTTGCACAATTCTGCCTCTCTTAAATCCTATTCACATACAAGTCAAGACACTTGTAATGTCACTGGTCCTCTTCAAAAATGAAGGACAAACAATAGAGTTCAAATCCTGTTTTCACCACTACCTCTGTGAGCCTAGGAAAGTTACTTAGGCTCTCATTTGATCCTCAAAGCAATCTATGAGATGATTGGTGTTATTATGATCTCCATTTTCCAGATGAGTAAACTGAGGTTGAAAGGAATCAAGCACTTTATAAACCTTAAAGTGTTAAATAAAATTCCACCACCACCACCACCATCACCATCACCATCATGATCTTATTACCTTATGCTCCAATCAAAATGGGCTATTCACTGTCCTCTATACATACTCCAACATTTTTTGTCTTTCTGTTTTTATTCTGTTTGTTACATTTGCCTGGAATGCCCTCCCTTTCTCCACCTGATGAAACCCTACTTATTCTTTAAAGCCCAAATGAAATTTTACCTCTCCTAGAAGTCTTCTCCAACCCCCAAGTCAATCAGTCAGTTACAAAGCATTTATAAAGACCTAGTATGTGCCGCATGAACTTTGCTAAGTGCTGGGGATACAAAAAATAGCAAAAGACAATCCCTGCCCTCAAGAAGCTCACAATCTAATGAGAGACAACATATAAACAATTATGAACAAACAAACTATAGAAAGGGTAAACTGGAGAAAATTGACAAAAGAAAGTACTAGAATTAAGGGATAAAGACAGGAAAAGCTTCCTGTAGAAGTGGGATTTTAGTTGGGACTTGAAGGAAGCCAGGGAAGCCTGGAGGCAAGGATGCATGGGGAAAGAGTTCCAGGCATGGGAGACAGACAGTGAAAATGCCCAGAGTTGAGGCAGCTAAGTAGCACAGTGGATAGAGCACCAGGCCTCCAGTCAGGAAGATTTGAGTTCAAATTCAGCCACAGACACTTACTAGCTGTGTGATCTGGGCAGTCACTTAACCTCTGCTTGCTTCAGTTTCCTGATCTATAAAATGTGGATAATAATAGCACCTACCTTCCAGAGTTGTTGTGACGATCAAACAAGGTAATAATTCTAAAGCACTTTAGTGCAGCAGCTGGCCTTAGTCAAGCTTCACTTAAAAAGGCCAAGGTGTCCCACTGCATCCCAGGTCATCTCCAGTCATTCTTATCTATATCTTGCCACTGGACCCACATGACTGCAGAGGAGAGAGTGAAGCTGGTGACTTTGGACAGCCCTCACTCACTTAAATCCAATTCACTTGCAAGTCATGAAATTACCTTCCTGATGTCATGGTCCTCTTTGAGAATGAAGGACAAACAACAACCTATGAGTAAGTAAGAGCTGTCAACTGGGGACCCAACTGTCCAGTTCCAGTTGGGCAACACGGCTTTTTCCTTCCTTCTTCCTTCCTTCCTTCCTCCCTCCCTTCCTTCCTTCCTTCCTTCCTTCCTTCCTTTCTTCCTTCCATCTCCTCTTCCTCCCTTTTCTCCCTCTGTCCACATAGAGTATCATACCTTTGCTCAAAGGAATGTAAATTTTGATCACTGAAATCTCACTAGATACTTGGGGGTTTATGAGCTAGATTTCTTTCTTAAGGACCCCGCCTTAAACCCAAATTACTCTGGCTTTTATTGAATGGCCAACAATAAGTCCCAGCCCAATTTTCGCTTGGTCATTGTTATGGCCCTGATAGCTCAGAGTGAGTGTAAATAGCAATTGTTTCTGTTTTGGCCAGAAACTCTGAGGGTCTTCCCCTCCCAGATTGATTTTGTTTTTTGACTAGGTAAAAGAGGCTGTTCTTTGCTTCATTTCTTACCTAGCACAGCCTCAGTCAACCTGAGATCTGAGAAAGACCTTAGCTTAAAAGGCCAAGGCCTCCCACTGCACTGGGGCCATCTCCAGTCATCCTGAACTGTATCTTGCCACTGGACCCAGATGTCTCTGGAAAAGAAAGTGAGGTTGGTGACTTTACACAACCTGCCTCACTTAAATCCAATTCACTTGCAAGTCATGGCATCACCTTCCTGATGCCATTGGTCTTCTTCAAGAATGAAGTACAAACAACAAGTGCTATATAAACTTGACTGTTATTATTATTGTGCAAGGAATTTTAAGGAGACCCGTATCACCGGATCGCCATGTGTAATGCACTGACCTTATATTATTGTGTATTAGAGTTATCTGCGTTAGTATCTTATTCCTCTGTTAGGTTGTAAGCTCCATGTGGACAGGGACCCTGTTGTAGCTAAACTTTTTGCCTCCTCTAGCACTTATCCCAGTACTTTACACATAGTAGGTGCATACAAACATACTGAATTAAGTTGAATCAACCTTAGTCTGCCAGCACCTTTGCATGCCCCATTTCTATGGCTCAGGGTCATGAAGAGCACCTTTAAACTGTTAGGCGATACCTCAAAAACAGTTTTTTGCAACTCTGCATGCACTGATCACTTCATACTTCACTTTGTTTCTGCTCTGTGTATTGAGGTGGTTTATGACAAGTAGATTAGATACCTTCTCCAGGTTGCATAGTGAGTCGGCCCCCAGGACAATGTTTTAACTCACAATCTCTGAGTCTTTAGACCCTTTTCCCTTCAAAAATAACTATTTAAGCTGAAGAGAACATTGGATGAAGAACCTGAAGGCCTCCACTTGTGACTTAGTTGTCTAGTGTGATTTTGGGCCAGCCACTCCATTGCCCTGGGCCTCAGTTTCCTCATTTGTAAAATAAGGATGATGCACCTACTTTCCTCTTCCTCACAGGATTCTGTGGAGGACCAAAAGAGAGAATTTCTGTGAAAGATTTTGAAAACTAGAAAGCGTTGTACAGATGTGAACAGGATTATTACCAGTGGCATAAATTTAAATTCTAGTCCCTTGAATAAATATTTGAAATAGTGCTTCTTTCAAACACATTCAACTCCCTCTACCATTCCTTTTCCATTGCTTCTAGGGGCCCTCTCACTTCCTGGGGCCTCTGAATCTCTTGAGAGTCAGTTGGGGGTGGAAACAGCTCTGGGCTCTAATGAAAATGCTGTTTGTCGTCAAATGAAAGTGCCTGAGTTTTCCCTATTAAGTAGTTCTGAATAAATAGGCTAATGGTGGGGAATGAAATCTCCATTAGTCTAAATGAATATTCTTGTAAACCCACATGTTTAGACATTGATAAAAGGAAATGATTAAATGAGGGATTAACTGAGATTAATTATTTTAATCTCGAGATTAATCACGATTAAATCTTTACTGTTAGTTTGCTCTGTTGATGTTTGCTTAGCTCCCAGAAGGAAAAAAAACAACAACACATAACTATTCATTTATCATTTTCATATTTAGAATGTGAGGTTTATATTTCAAACATTCTCTTGTCTCCCATCACCAACCTGGTTGGAGATCGTTAGAGTTTCTGAACTAGATGGCAGTAACCTATTGACTCTGATAAAAGCATGAGTTAGGCCAAGGATTGGGGGCTGTTTGGCTGGTAAGTGTACTCCAAAGCCTAAAATAGCCTGGTGATTGAGAAATCACAGATGTTTCTCACTTGAGACCAGTTGCCTAATTTGGTAGAATATTTCCAGTTCAATTCCCTCAGACACTTAGAGAATGGGCTTACAAAGAGAAGGGTGGGGAGAGGCTTTCCTAGAACTAGGCATCCAATTAATTATTTTGTTAGCTATGGGAATGAGGTAGTCATCTGCTAAGTGGTAGGATAGGGGATCAGCCTATCTCCCCAAGAGATCAGGAGTTCTGAAAATATGTGAGGAAGAAGATGCTTCCTTAGAGTATTAAAGACTCTTCAAGATAGAAGAAAGCCTAAACTAGATTATAGAATGTCAGAGGGGAAGTAACTTTAAAACACAGAACACAAGATATTAGAATAAGAAGTAACCTTAGAACGTTGGGTGTGGAATGTCAGAGATGGAAATGGGGAAGGGAAAAAAACATTGTTATTTATTGTGATATGGGGTACCTACAAAAGCACATTGGATAGAGCACTAGGCCTGGAGTTAGAAGGACTTGAGTTCAAATTTGACTTCAGGCATTTACTAGCTGAGTGACTCCAGGCAAGTCACTTAATCTGTGTCTCAGTTTCCTCGTCTGTAAAATGGGGACAAAACTAGCACTTAACGTCTAGAGTTGTTGTGAGGATCAAATGAGATAATAATTATAAAGCACTTATGTCTGACATATAGTAAGAGCTGCAAAAAAAAAAAAATGTCCTACCTACTTTGTGCCAGGCATTATACTAAATGCTTTACAGATAATATTTCATTTGATCCTCACAATAACCCTGGGGGTAGGCACTATTGTGATTCCCATTTTATAGATGAGAAAATGGAGGTAGATAGAGGTTAAGTTAATAAGCCAGGGTCACACAGCTAGTCAGTGTAGGAGATGGGATTTGAATTCAAGGTCTTCCTGGCTCCAGATTAAGCATTCTATCCATGGTACCACCTGGCTGAAACTGAATCAAAGCTCCCATTTTTCTGAGGAAGAAATTTCACTGTTGATCTGGATGACAAATTCCTAAAAATAGTAACAACAGCAATACACATACATACATATGTATTTATTGATATATAAATAATACTTTACATTTTCTAGCTATTTTTTTCTCAGCAGTACCATCAGATAATTAATGCAAGTATCATTATCCCATTTGTACAGAATGAAAAACAGAGACCCAAAGCACAAATTAGTGATGGAGCCTCAAATCAGGGACAAGAACCTAGGTCTTTTTATTCCCTGTCTGGTGTTCATTTATCCATACTATGCTGTGATGCTAATTTAGAAGGGCTACTTCAGGCTCAGGTAGATTTGCTTTCTGATTGACAATAAAAAGCTTGGAGTCCTCAAAAATGGAGAAGCAGTCAATTTGGTACACCTTAGGCAGTCATTACTCACCATGCAAGGTGTTATTAGGCAGCATCTTGGGGTGACCATATCAAATCCATGGATGGCCCTCCTCAGTCCCATTTATTTCTAGTTGCCTCCCTCTCGTTGAGCAAACCCAAACATTTTCCTTAGACTAACAAGGAACAGAACTCAATGGTTTCAATGTCTCTTTTGTTGCCATGCTCACTCTATGGTGGAAACATTAATGAGCTATGTGATGATGGACACGTAGGCATTAGAAAATAAAAGAAAGATGCTTTTGTAACTGATGGTTTGGATAAACAGTGCCTGAAAAACCAAGGGTTGTGTAGGTCTGTGACTTACCATGGTCTCAAGGGATAAAGACTGTGAGGTTACTCCTTCTATTGCTATATATACATACTTGGACATAATTCTATGAACTAAGATTGTCAATCTCTCATCAGTAGTGGCAAAGCCCTGGACTGAATCACAATTAAACTCTAAAATTTCTTCGGCTCCACACAGACTGGTAGAAACCTCCAAAGGAACATCTCTCTCCTGGTGACTGCAAAAATGGACCTATTTCCCTTGAACCATAATCCAAAGTGCTATCCCAGGAGAAACACGAAAATTTACAATACAAGGGGAGATAAGAATCTTCCAATAGAGACTATAGAATAAAGCTATGTGGTAAAGAGGTCTCAACATGTGATCTTATATCTTATTATGAGAAACAGATTCACAACATTCTGTATAGGGTAGAAAAAGAGTGAGCCTTCTAATAACAAGTATTAAAATATGGAACAGATAGCCCATGCATGATAACATCTGTTGTGGACTTCTTTTTTAAATAGTCCTATTACACTGTTGTTCCAAGGTAAGAGGAACTCCTTCCTTGTGCTGCAGCTGCAGGTTGGAGGGATATCAAGCATTGGTGATGTTCTGACATACATTACTACCTATAGAGAGTAAAATTTTCCCAACAGCTGGGCAACATGACTCGTCTGCAGCTGTAAAAGCATCTGCTCACTGTCAACCTGTCCCTTATTCTTAGTAACCTTCTTATGCTTACTTTCAAGCCTAACACCCTCATTAAGTACAGAATTAATTTGTTTTATAGAACTGGAAGCCTCGAACATAAGATCCTTTTCGATTAGCTTATATTATTCCTGTGGGAATAGTGCCCCTTTCTGACTGGTATGATATTATTGATCAAAAGGGACAGGAACAAAGATTATTGAATGAGAAAAAACTTAAAAATCCCCCTATAGGGAAAAAAATTCACTTAGAATTAAAAAAAAGATCACTGAATTATTCTGTTTCCTATCACCTCATTTACTTATAATGAACATGAGGAATTTAACTTTGCAAGCTGGGAAACCCTGCTACCTGGAACTATTTGGGGATGGCAGGACAATTGTATACTGCTTGTTTGTGGCTTGGCTGACAGAAATATGACTTGATTTCTCACCATAAGATAGAGATGAGTCATTTCATATGAGCACCCTGCTGTGGAACAACAGAGTTGGTCAAGATTTGACCTCTGATGGGTATCAGAAGAGTTCTTAGAGCTGAGTCACAGGAATATCTTGGAGTCTGCATTGCCATATGCGACTTGCAACTTGGAAGAGCTGATAGTAAAAAAAGTTTTGCTAACTGGAAAATCTAATTAGACTAAAAAAAAAAAAAACTTTGCTATTTAAAAGAACTAACTGGAGGATAAAAGTTCTATCTACCTTTACCTACACTACTACCTACTGTGTGAGTGGCAGAACCTCCTCAGAGCCCATCTTAGTGAACAGACCTGGAAAATCCTGGCTTAAGTTTTTTGCTTTTGTTGAAAAAGCTTAATAATGCCTTGTCAGCCCAGAAGAGGGTTAGCCTAGGTACAGCATCCAGCCAAGAAGCATCCCTGCCTAGCATGAGAACACAGAAGTCCAGAAAAGGACTGCCTCTACACTTTAATGACCTGTGGTACAAACTATCTCTGAAAGACTCCAAGGACATGAAGGCCATAGTCCAGAGTTGTAAACTGTCTCAGTCACATGTGTCATTTGCTTTCTTGTTATGCTATTTTTAAGTTTAGGCCTACTTTTACCTATTGTCAGTGTGTGCATTATGGGAAGAACATTGTGTTTCAATTATTGTTGCTTTATCTTCTGTTGTGTTTCTGATGGAGTTAATGGTGTATTGGATTTATTAAATATTTTAAAAGAAAAGTAAGTTGTAAATAATAGACTCCACAGATATCTCTGCTCTACCATGTATATGAAAAAGTCCTTTTTATTTGAGATCTTTTAAAATTCAGAATAAAATCAAATAGTTTTTAACAAAATAATTAATGGTCAGTCAATAAATATTTATTAAATAATCTACTATGTAACAGGCTCTGTGCCAAGTGCTGGGAACACAAATATGGAAAAAGGAAGATAATACCTGCCCCCAAGGAGTTTACAATCTAATTGGGGATGACAATGCACAAAAGGAAGATGAAAAGTGGGAAAGATAGAGTGGATAAGGTACTCAATGTGGGGTCAAAGTGAAGTCAGTCAAGAAGTCCTAAAATAGTACATTCAGGTAAGAAATAAGAAGGAGTCTAAGTTGAGCCCACTCTTTAGATGGAAGTTTGGAGTTTATGGCCCCACTCTCTACTCAGAGAGGCAGAAGGTGATGAGATCTTACAGGATGTTGGGGTTATCCCAATAAGAAGCTTCCTGGGGCATGGTGGAGAAGTCAGAAAGAGAAATCCCAAAGTGCAGTCAGGTGAAAATTAAGGAATTAATTACATCACCTTGCCTGATTTGTTAAATGGAAACTACAACTGTGAAGGCTTAGCAGCTACAGCTGTGAGTAGTTGGAGTCCATTTCCCAAAGACAGTTATCCCTAGCATCCTGAGATTAAATTGTAGCAATATGATGGCCTCTCCCATACCCTCACCTCAACCTGCCATCATGAATGAAGGTTGTGTAACATGAACCAAAGAAAAGTGAGAAAGAGAAGACTGAGCGGGCTGGCTGCCCTCATGCACATACTGCACATGTCAATAGTATCATTTCCATGGTTTAGGGACATAGAAGGAGTCAAGAAAGTATAATAAGACTAATATTTGCAAAGGACTTGAAAGTTTACAAAGCACTTTTCTACAGCACCCCTATAAGGGAGGTGGTGCTATTGTCATTATCCTCCATTTATAGCTTAAAGAACCGAGGTATACGGAAGTGTTGTGACTTGTCTGTGGTCATGCACTAGAAAGGGTTAGAACTGAGATTCTAACACAAGTCTTCTGACTCTTAAGTCCAATGGTCTTTCTGCTACACTATGCTATCTATCCTTGCAAATTGAAATTGTACAGAAGAAATGAGTGAACAAATGAAAAGTAATTATTAGGGTATAAATATGTGCCAAACACTAATATGTGCTAAGTGCTGGGGACACAAGTATGAAATTGAGATAGTCTTTGACCTCAAGTAGTTTATATCCTAATGCTGGAGACCATACATACAGAGAGTGGTGGCCAGGAGAGGGAGTTATGGTCTGGAAATTCACAATGATGGTCAAGGAAAAGACAGGGCAGTCAATTGACATGCCCTCTGCAAAGGTAACAAGAGTATGGATTTGATTATATGTGTCAGAGCAATAGGTAGAAAATAAGGAAATGGGGGGACCCCCACAATCACAGACCTGAAAAAGGCATAGCAAGGTAGAGGATTTATGGTTCTAGGGAGTGCTGGACCAAGAGGCTTAGTAATAATAAAAACTAGTATTTATACAATGATTTAAAGTTTATAAAGTGCTTTACAAATATTTCATTTGGTGTCAATAACCCTGAGAGGTAGGTGATATTATTATCTTTATTTTACAGATGAGGAAACCAAGGCAGGCAAAGGTTATATGACCTACCCAAGGTCACATGGCTAGTAAGTGCCTGAATCTGAATCTAAACTCAATTCTTCCTGATTCCACATCTAGAATGTTATCTACTATGCCACCTGGTTGCCTAAGTATCTCCTAGTCATGAGTCTCTGAGTATCAAGTTTGGATGATGAAACAATAGGAAGAAGAAAGGTGGAAAATGGCCAAAGGAACAATGAAAAATAACTCTACACATAGGCAGCAAAAGTCACACCTACCACACAACCACAGGCAATGAGAAGAACTGTCAGATCTGAAATATTTATAACCCTGACAGTCTAGGTAATCAGATCTTGAATAAAACCAGAGTTACCTGAGATAAGCTAGTCAGAGAGCAGGAGGAGGCAGATGTGGCAGTCATCATCACTCAGGCAGCCTACCTGGGCTCATTCTCACTCACTGCTACCTCCTGTGCAGCCAATTAACAGCTGAGGGATAAAAGTAAGTGGCAGAGATGTGACTGACTCTGGTCATCTGGTCATTGGAAAGCCTTTGCTTTTGGGTTTACTATGGCAATTTTGCAGTATGGACAAGAGATTGGATCAGGGCTGTAGAGCTATTGGGATTTTCTTCACTCACAGTGTTTTAAAAATTTTATCCCTCCTTATCCAAATGTCTCTCTGTGTTTGTGCGTTTCTATGGGCTCCCGAGTTACAGTTTTTCTCTAGGAAGGATTCTCATGTCTTCAGGTTCTGAGAGATCAAAATGTTTCAGAGGGTATGTTGATATGTGCTTATCTGCAGGCAAAAGAAATAAACTAATGGGTTAGCCTGGACTGGTCAGATCATAGAGGGTGGAAGAAGGAGATAAAATGTTACATCATCATCATCATCATTACCACTGCCACCACCACCATCATATATTTAAGTACTTAGGAAACTCTGGTAGATAAATATATTTTTGGCAATTTTTCTCTAAAGTCCTTCCTTTCTCCACTTTTGAAAATAACTTCTGGAGAAAAGAGGACTTACTGGTCAAAAGTGATAATGCAACCCAGTTCTATTAAACACTTTAACAAGGCAAAAAAAGTTGTGTAATAGTCCAAGAATTTAAGTATGGAGACCTAGGCATCTTTAATATAAAATCCACTTTCTTGAATGAAAAGCATTTATTTTTTTTACTTTTTTTTTGTGATGCAGTTGGGGTTAAGTGACTTGCCTAGGGTCACACAACTAGTAAGTGTCAAATGTCTGGTCTGAGACTGGATTTGAACTCAGGTCCTCTTGAATCCAGGGCCAGTGCTCTGGCCAGTGCTCTATCCACTGCGCCACCTTGCTGCCCCTGGAAAGCATTTATTAAGCACTTACTATGTGCCAAGCACTGTGCTAAGTGCTGGAAATTCAAATACAAAAGCAAAGATAGCTCCTGCCTTCAAGGAGCTTATATTCTATCAATCAATAAACATTTATTAAGCATCTACTATGTACCAAGCACTGTGCTAAATTCTGGGGATACAAAAAAGAGGCAAAAGACAGTCCCTGCCCTCAAGCAACTTAAAATCAAATGCGGGAAACAACAAATAAATAAGTACATACAAGTAAGTTATATACAGCATAGATAGGGAACAATTGATAAAGAGCAGGCACTAGAGTTAAGAGGAATTGAGAAAAGCTTCAGGTAGAAGATGGGTTTTTAGTTATAAATCCAGGGAAGCCAATAGGCAGAGATGAGGAGGGAGATCATTCCAGGCATGAGGGACAGCCAGAGAAAGTGTCTTGGGTTGAAAAATGGAGTGTCTTGTTTTTAGAATATCCAGGAGATCAAAGAGTACATGGTGGTAAGTAAGGTGTAAGAAGACTGGCAAGGTAGGGTGGGGCTATGTTATGAAGGGCTATGGATTCCAAGCAGAGGATTTTGTATTTAATTCTGAAGGTGATAGAGAACCATTGACATTTATTGAGTAGGGAGGTGACATGGTCAGGCCCTAACTTTAGGAAAGTTTCTTTAGTGTATAGATGGAGGATGGATTGGAGCGGGGAGAGACTTGAGTCAGGCAGACCCACCAGGAGGCTATTGCAATAGTCCAGGTGTGAAGTAATGGGGGCCTGTACTAGGGTGGTGACAGTGTCAGAGGAGAGAGGGGGGCCATATTTGAGAGATGTTGCAAAAGTGACATCGACAAGCCTTGGCAAAAGATCGGATGGTAGAAATGACATACGTAGGGGAGTGGTGATTAAGATGAAACTCTTTGATCCAGAAAGTTACAGAGATGGTGAATGAAGTCATGGGGGATTAGATTGACACGTTCTATTCATGAAAAATATCATAAATGATTTGATCATGTTTCGTGGATTGGAGGAATTAGGGGTTCTGAGGCTGTTGACAGGGAGGAAGTGCTTGGAGAGGAGGGAGGTAATCCAGTGATGAGGAAGGAAATAAGGAAAACCCCAAATCACAAATGCAACTCCATATTCATTCTTGTCCCAGGAGTCTTTGTGCTATTGTGTCCCTCCCTCTCTCTCTTCTCGTTTTCCTCGCTCTTCATTGTGGCCCAGGTAATAGGAACTTCTTTCATCTGTGAACTGAGAGGCTGGTCTGCTTCAGTAAACAAGTTTTCTGTTCTTCCAAGCTTGTTGAGGAGAACTCTGGCTTATCAGGGCAGGCTGCTGGGTATGGGGATTGCAATCTCAGTCTGGATTTCTGTGCTTTAATTCAGAGAAACTAGCTAAGTTGGAGATATCATGGGAGTTAGAATGAATGTGCCACATGTAGGCATTGAAATGTGATTTTATTTTTTGTTTAGGATTTCTTTATTAACTGGGGTAAGACATAGAGGGACAAGTGAAATTGCCCAGATTAGACTGCCCCAGGGGAATTCATCGCAACCTGGAGCCAGGCGCAATCTTAAAGAACATCTAAACTAACCAATTTACTACATAAATGAGAATATTTAGCCCAGAAAGGAGAAACTTGAGGATAGATGGGTTAGGGATGCAGGAAGAGACTTTGGAAATAAATACTATTTCCAACTATCTAAAGTATTGCCAAACAGAAGAGGGATTAGATTTAATCTTTGTGGTTCTAGAGGACTAGCCTAAAACCGATGAGTTGAAATTACCAGGAAGTCAAGTACAACTGAGTATAAGGAAGCACTTTCTAACAGCAAAGGACCTCACCTCGTATTTCATGGAATACTTGTAGCCATTCAGCTCAACCTACGTCTTTCTCTTCCCCAGTTCTACACCTAAAATCACCTCAGCCTCTTCTCCCAGCCCCTCCTGCACCCTCCTGCAGATTTCCACTTTATTCTATAAATTTCAATCTTTCCTTATCCACTGGCTGCTTCCCAGCTGCCCATATCCAAAGGATCTGCCTCATCTTTAAGAAAACCTCTTGACCTTACCATTCTCTCAAACTATCATCTTAACTCTCTTCTTCCTTTCATAGTCAAATTCCTAGGGGTGGGAAACAAAACAAAACAAAACAAAACACCTACACTTGCTGACTTATTTTCTCACTTTCTGCTCTCTTCTCAACCTGTTCAAGCCTGGTTTTAGTCTCCACCACTGAAGGAAACTGCTCCCCACCTTTCACCACTGGAATTTTTGTTGTTAAATCCAGTGGTGTTTCCTAAGTGGTCCTGTCCTTCTTGACATCTCTGCAGTGCTTGAGATTCTTGATTATTTCCTCCTAGAGACTCTCTTTTGTGACTTTTGGCATTCTGTTCCATTATGGTTCTCTTCCTACATTTTGGACCAGCTCTTTTCTCTCTCCTTCTCCTTACTCCTCCTTCAATGTGTGTGTATACCACAGAACATTATTCTGGGCCCTCTCCTCTTCTTTCCCTATATTCTCTTTCTTGGTGGAAGTATCAGTCTCCTTGGATTCAAATATCCTTTCAACATAGGTGACTTCCAAATATACATATTAAGCCCCCATATTTCTCCTGATCTTCAGTGTCCCACATTTCTAACTGCCTGCTTGGAATGTTCATCTGGATGTCCCATAGGCATCTCAAGCTCACCATGTCCAAAATAGAACTCTTTTCATTCCTCCTAAGCCTCCTCTTAATTTCTTCTTCTTTTTTTTAAACCTTTCTAGAGAACCAATATTCTTTTTTTTTCCCCAGTGACCTAGGTTTATAACGTAAAAATCATCCTTGCTTCCCCTCCTCAAGCCATCATTCTCACATTCTCCCCACTGTAAACTTGGACCCTATTCCTGGAGCCACTTTGGTCTCTGATAGGTAATCTTCTGCCCTCTGTTCCCTGAAATCAGGCTTCCATCTCACTTTCTGACCACCAGCTCCAAACCATGCCATTTCTGTTCCAGCCTTCATCCTTCTCCTCCCCCCCTGCCCCATTCTATTTTTGCTTAACATTTTACCTTCCCCCATTACAGTTTAAGCCCTTTAGGGTCAGGGAATATCTTACATGCTTGTATTCCTTAGCACTTAACACAGTGTGTAGCATATATTAAATTATTAAATATTTC
>NW_020954548.1:29831351-29832274 GCF_900497805.2 Vombatus ursinus
CTCTCTCTCTCTCTCTCTCTCTCTCTCTCTCTCTCTCTCTCTCTCTCTCTCTCCATCACTTCACTTTTACTTCTTCCCCATATCCAATCAGTTGTTACAACTTGTGTTCATTTCCTACTTGGAATACCTGTATCCAGACTCTTACCTCGACAATCCATCATCCACATAGCTACCAAATTGATATTCCTAACGCAAATGTCTTACCTCATCTCTTCTCAGTTCAACAAGTTTTCATGGATTGCCTTCATGATAAAATATAAACTCTTTTAAAAAATATTTAAGGCCTTCCCAATCTGGCTTCAACCTGTTTCTAAGCTAATTACTTACTAATTACTCCCCCTCATCTAGTTTTCCTTGTCATGTAGTCTACTTTCTTGCCACATTATCCCACTTGATATTCCATTCATGACATTCCATCTGAACTTAGAGAGTCCATTTATGGGTTAATGTCATTTTGGGAGGCAGCAAAGTATAGTGGGAAGGGTGTTGGAGAAGAACTGAATTCAAATCCTGATTGTTACTTACTACTTGGGTGACCTTGGCTAAATCACTTTATCTCTCTGAGCCTCAGTTTCCATGTTGATAAAATGAGGAGGCCAAACTAGAAGCCCTCCAAAGTCCTTTTTGACTTGAAATCTTATGATGATATAGCATGATCTCCCACATCTCTACTTTTGCACAGACTTTCCTTCATTCCTGGGATGTTTTCCTCCTCACCATTGTCTCTCAGGACCACTATTTGGGACCACTGAAAGAGGCCTTTCACAATTCTTCCAGTAGTTTTCACCTCCACCCCATGTTTATATCCTACATGGAGGGTTATATTCTACATTCACTTATCTGCAAACATGGTATATCTTTAGCTAGATGGCACCATAGTACACAGAGTACCGTGTCATTTGAACTGGAGTTCAAATCTGGCT
>NW_020954548.1:29832323-29832388 GCF_900497805.2 Vombatus ursinus
TCAGACACTTACTAGCTGTGTGACCCTGGACAAGTCACTTAACCTCTTCCTCCCCCCCAGTTTCT
>NW_020954548.1:29832446-29848658 GCF_900497805.2 Vombatus ursinus
TCATCTGTAAAATGGGAATAATAATAGCACCTACTTCTCAGGGTTGTTAGAAGGATCCGATGAGATAGTAATTGTAAAGCACTTAGCACAGTGCCTGGCCCATAGCAAACACTATTTGTTAGCCATTATTGTTGTTGTTGTTGATTGAATTGGAACAGTTCAACAATGGAATTTGCTGCATCTGGAAGTATGGAATGTCCTGCCATTAGAAAGTATGGGATGTTGTACAGGAGGGTCATTGCATTAGGTAGGGATTAGACCCCAACCTGAGTCTGAAACTCCTTTCAAATCTAAGATTCTACAAGTCTATAAATTTAAGCCAAGAATAGTTAAGTGACTTGCCTAGAGTCACAGAGTAAGTTACTGGAAAAATGGCACTGCATGACTTTGGGCTTTTACTGCCCTTTATGCTATTCTGCCCCACTATTCTAGGCATTTATTCAGGGGTAACTAGGTCTATAGATTCCCCTTCTATGCCCATTCTCCACTGCCAACTCTCTATCTCCTGGTGTCTTGGTTCCACTCCACATTTCCCCTCCCCCACAAAAAACCCAACCACAGCTGATTTGTCCACAGCTATGTGGGTTTAGCCACCCTGCTTCATAGCTTACTCTTGACAGACCTCAGCCTTTATGAGCTTACTTTTCCTTATACTTACCTCCGGATGAGATGTGGCATCTGCCAGTGGCCAGGGCCAGGGTTCAGATGCTCTAGATCTTACCCACAACATTTGATTTCCAAATATTTTTTCCTAGAATAGGACTTATATCTATTCTATGCCCACCCCAATAAGTAGGTGGCATTCATGGCTCGTGCCATGCCATATTGGGCTGTATGATCCCCTGGTTGATTCTCCAAAGTCCCAGACCTAGCCATCCTCCCCTACTACAAGGCTTGGCATCCATGAACATTTTAACCTTTTGTGTGCTGTGGATCCCTTTGGCAGTCTGGTAAAGCTAATGGTCCCCTTCTCACAAAAAATGCTTTTAAGTAAACACAACAAAATGTATTGAATTACAAAGGAAACTAATCATATTAAAATACAGTTATCAAAATATTAAAACAAACAACAAGTTAGGAACCTTTTACACAGGGGAGGGGTTGGTTCCTTTCTCCTGGGCCTAGGAATAGCACCCATGTACTGGCAACTAGCCCCAGAGAAGACAATCAGCTGGAGAAAACAATTGTACTGACCAGGAAGCCAGTAAGTTATTAGCAATAAAACTGAGTCGAGGCTTCCAGCCCGAATTTCTCCTGATGTGCAGGCACTTGCTACCTCCCTGCAAAGGAGAATGACTTATTCTGAGAGACAAAATCCAGCATCTTTACCACATGCTGTGCAAGTAATGGCCTCACTTCACAGACTTTTCTCATTCCTGACGCTTTCTCTCCCCAGTGCCCTGAATTCACAGCACCCTTTCCTCCATGAACTCAGGCTTCTATTACTCTCTTTTGGATTGAATTATCCTGCTTCTCCTGGGGTCTGGATGAATAAGAGGCCAGGTCTGAAAGCAATAATGATCACATTAATGATAACAATACCTTGAGAGGCGGTGTGATGGTGTGATATAGTAGCTAGGCAGCCAGCTTTAGAGTCAGGAAGACAAAACCTATGGTTAAATCCAAAGTCCACCACAGACTGTTCTACGACCTGGATCAAGTCACTTGAACTCTCGGGGCCTCAGTCAACTCTAATATTACAAGATTACAAGAACAGCTGCTGATTGGCAGAGAGGGTTGTTTGCTCACCAGAAGTCCCCCACACCAATTAAATCATAGCTCTTGTCAAATGCACCATCATCATCTGTCAAAATCTAAGAACAACATTTTTAATAAACGTCATATTCAATGCTCATAATCTTCAAACTTCTTGGAATGAAACTATTTCAAAATATAGATACAGAGGAGGAGAAATCAAAATCATATGAGAAGAGGATGAGAGAGATCTTCCTGTCTGCTCTTGGAAATGCCCCAATGATGCTTTCCAGACACCTAAAGAAATTGAAATTATGTCTCCATATCTGTATATAATTCAAACTAGAAGTTTTTTTTTTTTTACTACTTGAGCTGTAGTCCTTAGAAAATTAAGTAAAAAAGAATAACAGCAGGATAGTGACTTTGTCCTTAGACTGTTTCAATCTCAGCTCTGTAAAAAAAAAAATTAAGAATGAGATGAATAATTATCATCATAATAAAAACTCGCATTTACATAATGATTCATGATTTACTAAGAGCTTTCTTTGTCATGACTCTGTGTGGTAATGTGAGTGAATGAGTTATTACCTCCATGAAGACAGTTGAACAGAGAACCAATTTGCCCACAGTCACAGGGTTCAGGTCTTCTGGCTTCAAGACTTTCTAATCAAGCAATAGCCCTTTGCTTGCTATAGTATGAAGGAAGAAATATTGTTGACATCAGCTGCTCTCTGTTTGTATGCTATAAAGCTGGATATTCCTACCATAGGGGAAGAAGACCATAACACACACATGCACACATGATGGGCAGAACTACTGACTATGACAGTTGGTAGGAAGGGTTAAAAAAGATGCCAGTCTTAAAACTAAAAAAAAAAAAAGCTTAGGTCAATCTAGTTCAAGTCAACAAACATATCTCCTTTATGGGAAGTACTAAAGGAGATACAAAGACTCTTAAGACATGATTTCTGCTCTAAAGAAGCTTACAATCTAACATACACAAGTAAAGATGATAGGGAGAATGTGATGGGTGCATAGGAGACCTGGAGTTCTATGAGACATCTGAGGATGGAGAAATCACTTTCTGTTGTGGGAGATCATGGAAGGCTCCATTAAGGAAGAGGCACCTGAATTCGGCATTGAAAAAACGAAGAGAGGTGGAGAATGGGAGATGGGTATGGGTGTGGGACTGGGGTAGTAATAACAAAGGTACAGAGAGGAGAAGGTAGCAAAGAACAAGATCATGGAATTATAGAGTTAGAGCTGGAAGGGGCTTCAGAATATTTCTAGCACAATTCCTCCATTTTACAGATGAGAAAACTAAGGATTAGGGAGATTGATCTACAGCTGCCATAGCCCATACCTATCTCATCCCAGACATCTTTCATTTCCATAAAGCACCACCAGACCAAGTATAGGGCTTAAAAAGCAATTTTAGTAGTGTGTAATGGGAGATAAGAATAAAAAATGCAAAGGAAACAGAATTGTGACATCAAAGGACACAAAAATATCATCCTAAGATACACAAGATCTGGTCTTTGATGACTATGACAACTTGCTTTTGTTCAGTCTGACTCTTGGTGACCCCATTTTGGGTTTTCTTGGCAAAGATACTGAAATGGTTTGCTATTTCCTTTTCCAGATGAGGAAACTGAGGCAAACAGGGTGAAATGACTTGCCCAGGGTCCCACAACTAGTAAGTATCTTAGGCCAGATTTGAACTCAGGTCTCCCTGACTTCCGGACCTAGTGCTCTATCCACCGTGCCATCTAGCTGCCCTGAAATCAGAAGACCTGGGATTGAATCCTATCTACGCTACTTACTGTTTTTGTGGTCTTGAAGAAGTCACAACTCTGAAACTCAGTTCCTCATCTGTCAAATGTAGGGGTTAGACTCAATGACCTTTGAAGTTCTGTCCAGATCTAACACTTCAATCTTATGATCAATCTGATGTATAATACAAAAGTAGAAACAAAAAATAAATTAATTAAAAGACCAATTGAAGTTCCAGAGGACTGACTGACACAAGCCCTCAGGTAAAATTAGAATCTGATAAATTTTCTCTCCAGCCTGTTATTTCTGCTTCTTCACATAACATTTTCTGGTTGCTCACACTCTTCTTCCAGATCCCTTCTTCCTCAGGCCAACTATCCTAAACGTGGAACCCAGAGGAAAAAGCAAAGGAAAAGGAAGCCCTACCTTGGGTGGGTCCTAAATATGTCCAGTTGCAATGATGAGGATGGGAGTTAGACCCCAAAAAGGAAAAACCCTGGACTTTCCCATGTGGCCAAATCTCTGGCTGAGACTATAATCCCATCAACTGGCCTTTCATTGTGGCTATACCCAACCTCCCAATTCTGTTACTCTTAACCTAGCCTAGCTGTTCCTATGGCCTCCAGCCATTTCTCACCCTTAATCCTAGCTAGGCTCCATTCTTCCTTGGCCATGTGGTCCAGGTCCGGGGAGTTCCGTTCACCCCAGCTTACTGGCCACTCCCATTCAGATCTTCCTTAGACCCCTCCTCCAGTCACCCCAAACTACTTGGCCACTCCTAGATCCCTCCCACAATCTTTCTGTATATAAGGTCCATCTTGTCTCCATTAAGGTGCTTAAATTCTTAGAATCTAGACACTGCTCAGATTTTTACAATCTGGCCAACAGCTCACAGGTGCTCAGATTCCTTAAGAGTCTGGCCAGTATGGCGGATCTATAATAAATCTTATCTTTGACTGAGAGAAGGCTTGGGTCGAATTCTTTCGGGCAGGACCTGCATGTCATGATCTTGGGGTCCCAGCACCCCTAAATCTCTCCATCTCATCGGCAATACACTTTAGCTAAGTCATTTGATGCTTCTTGGATTAATTTTCTTTGGATATAAAAGCATGTGTGTACGTGTGTGTGTGTGTGTGTGTGTGTTTGTGTGTGTGTGTGTGTACAGGGTGTTGAGTGGAGTAATTTTGACATGCCATAGTCTTATGGTCCTTTGGGTCCTGGTGACTTCTTTTCTTAACATTTATTTTATTTTTAATTTATAAAATAAAACAAGCATTTCCATAACATACTATAATAAAAAGATTATTGCATACAAAAGTGCAAATTATTACGTACAACTTGCTATTCCTTTTAAATAGATAATAAAGTTATCATGTAAATTTCTTGTTTTCCTTTTTTATTCTTTCCCTCTCCCCAACCCTAGAGGTGGCTACCATTACACACAAATACTTATAGATATGTAAAATTATTCTATACATACTTCTATTTATCAGTTCTTTTTTTGGATGCAGATAGGGTCAGCAATATCGTTTTAAGAATGACTGTGAGTGAATAAGTAATTTTGAATATTGTAAATATACAAATTAAAAATAAAGGACATATGAAGAAAGATGCTATCTGCAATACTGGTCACTTCTGTGACTTCCTGTCTTTTCATTGAGGTTGTGTTGCTTAGTGGATAGAACTCTCAGGAGAACATGGGTTTAAATACTTTCTGAAACCTTTAATAATGGCTCAGGGTAAATCACTTTAACCTCGTCAAGCCTCAGTTCTTTCATCTGTAAAATATGGCTAATAATAGCACCTTGTCATGATGATCCAATGAAATAAAAGCTTTTGCAAACACCAAATGCCCAGAGATACGTCAGCTCTCATCCTTATTAGGTTTTCCTTTCTCTAGAAACCCCACCCTTGTTCCCAAGGCATTGATACCTCTGGCAATAGAAAAAAAAATTCATTCTACAGTTTTCTTGCTGCCTCTTATTTTTAAAAATAACTCCCATCTGCTTGTCTGCCTCTCGCTTCCGTATTGTGAGCCTCCCTGTTTACTGAAGCTGGCTTTAATCATGAGTTATAGATACCCCTTTCATATTCATTTATCCTCTAATGGCTTTCCATTGCCCAGTTTAACTCTTCAGACCACATTCTCCCCTTTTCCTTGAATGGTCCCTTGACCAGTTGGAAGTTTTTAGCTCAGTTCCCATTGCCTACAAACTGGGATGCTTCCTATCACTGGACGTGTGGCAGAATCTGTTTGGTTTCCCATGCATGGGCCAGATGGATAAATAGACAGACCCTATTCCATATAGGTCACAAGGAGAAAACCCCTGCTATGAGGCAGCCAGCAGGGTTGGCATCCTGAAATGTGAAATACTGCAATGCTGATGGGAAAATATGCTTAACATTCTCTTGGCCCCATAAAAGACAGAAGCAATAGAATCATTGATTTTGAGTTGGAAGGAACCTGACAGTTCATCTGAACAGACCCCATTCACTTTGTAGATAAGGGCACTGAGGATTAGAGATATTAAGTGACCAACCCAAGGCCATATAGCTCATTTCAGAGGCAGGATTTGAAACCTGGTCCTCTGACACACTGACTCTCTTCTCAGAAGCCTGATAAGCAAATATAGGCTAGCACAACTCTAGCTCACTTTGACTCTTCTATCTTCCGCCTTAACAAGGAAAATCATAGGTTGTTCATTCAACTCAGAATTCCCTTTAGTCCTTTACCCAAACACAACCACCACAGTCAACCTAGGATACACTCTCCTCTCTACGACCCCCTTCCTCTCACTCACCAAACCCTTGTTCCCCTGTTCTTCAAACAATTCCAAATATGACGTGCCTATCATGGAAGGTCTCCTCGAGCTCTAAATCTAGGATCTCGTGATTTTCCTGGATCAGCTCATAAGACAATGAGCTCCAAGGGATAACAACAATAATAATAATAATTGAAATTTATGTATCGATTTGTTTACAAAGCCTGATTCTCACAAGAACTCTATGAGGCAAATGTTGCAAGAATGGTGACTCACCCTGGGGTCACACCAACACTACTAAATGCCTGACTCAGGGTTCAAACTCAAGTCTTTCTGACTCCAAGTCTAGTGTTCTGGCTAGACACTGTTACTTAGCTACCTCTCTCAGAGCATGACTCCTTCAGCCTCTTCACTTTAAAATAAAGAAACTGTGTTTCAGGGAAGGGAAGGAACTTAGTCTTCCAATGTCATACAGATAGTAAAAAGTAGAACTGGGATTCAAATCTGGGTTGTCTAACCTAGAACTAGTCTCCTGTAGTCTTCTTACTATAACATGTGACCTCCCCAAATGGAAATAAGGTAAGAGTGAATGATATCTCTGGCCCTGCTCTGTTTGGTCTTAAAATTCCCATGATTGCCCTTTCTTATTCCTTCTTCTGTATGGAGGGAAGACATGTGTGTGTGAGTGCATGTACACACACACACACACACACACACACACACACTGTGCCTTGAGTGTACCTTTATGTTTCTCCTTTGCTGAACATTGCATCCACTCCCATGATGTATACAGCAATAATAAATCAGTGCCCAATTTTGTACTGGTCTGCTCCTTTATCGCGTATATAGTAAGAGCTCATTAATTTGTAGCCACTAATTCAAAATTTGGGGTAATTGAGACAGGAGCTAAACTGACATTTATAAGCACTTAGATTGTTCAGGTTCTTAAGAGTCATTCACTTAGAAACAAACAATTACTATGCTAATTACAAGTCATTCTTATCTATTCATTAAAGTAGATCCGGGACTCAGTTGCAGAGTAGTAAAGTAACTGCATTCCTTTGCAAAGAGTCAGCTACTGAAACTTGCCCCAAGAGTACTGCAGACTCACTCAGAATAAAAGAGGGAGATGCGGCTGTAGATTCTTGGCTTGCTGGTCACTGGTTTCGGCCTCAGCTCTTAGATAGATAGTGGAGCAAACACTTATATATATTTTCTCAGCACAGTACCTAACACAGAACCATATCCAGAAAGTCAAAGCATCATAAATCTAGGACCGGAATGGACTTTAGTGATCATCTAGACCTAACTTCTCATTTTACAGATGAGGAAACTGAGACCCAGAGATCTGACCGAAATCATACAAGTAAGTAAGGGCAGGATTTGAACCTAGTTCCTGTGACTTTAAGTTAAGCTTTCTCCATGGCTGAGAGAACTTCATCCAATATTTAGAGGGAGTTAGGTAGACAGAACCCTAGATTCGGAGTCAGGAAGACCTATGTTCAAATCCTGCTTATAAGCTATGTGATCCTGGGCAAGTCCCTTAACCTTTTTAAGCCTCAGTTTCCTCATCTGTAAAAGGAGATGGTTTGCTTCAATGGCATTTAAGGGCCCTCTCAACTCTAAATCTGTGGTTATGAACGACAGGAGTGTGGGTCATGGATGATGGCACATAAGAAGGGAGTTTGAGGATGGTGGAGATAATAATGGTAATTAAGGAGATGATGACAAAATCCAGGTCTCCTTAAGCCAATGCCTTTCCTTCTGAACCTTCCTGACTTTAGTCTGCTAATTAAACTAGCCATGGGTTATAGTCTTCTTTGTTTTTATCTCTATGTATTCATCTGAGTGAAATAAACACCTAGTTTATCGGCATATGCTGCCAACAATTGGCAAATTGCCTTTCCTACTAAGATTGAGTTGGAAGGAACCTACGAAGACATCTAGTCCAAAGCCAAACTGAATAGTAATCTATAAAATGCCAATACATCCTTCACTTGAAGACCTTCACTGACAGGGAACTTACTATCTCCCAAGGCAGCCCGTTCCAAACTCCAGGAACTTTTCCCTTGCAGCAAGGAAAAATATATTATTCTGTAGCCTCCAGAAATTGCTCTGGTCCTGCTCTCTGGGGCCAGTTGCAGCAACTGTAATCTGTCTTCTACATAATAGTCCTTTACATACTTGTAGGCCACTATAATGTTCTTCCTCCTTCTGTCTTCTCCAGATTAAAGCTCAAAAGCCGCTTCACTGATCCTTCTATTGCACAGTTATAAATGCCTTCATTAATCCTGGCCACTGTTGTCTGGATGCATCCCAGGGTGAGTAGTACACAGAATTAGACACAATGCTACAAATAAGGTCCAACTACGGTGCAGGACAATAGGGCCATCAACTCCAAGTTTTGAACACTACGCTTATATCAATCTAGTTCAAGATTTCATGAATATGAGGCTGCTATGTCTATTTTTCTTTCTAAATATATTAAGCCAATGAGTCTGCCAAAATTCAAATTGATTCAATACACATTTATTCAATGCCTGCTAAGCTCAAGGCCCTGGGCCATGTGTTGGATGCTAGCACTAAAAGATGGTCAATTCTCTAGGCCCACCCTCTTTATGTACATGTGTAGTCAGTTGCTTCTTGTTTATTTGGTTTTTTTTTAACCCAAGTACAGAAATTTACATTTACTCTTACTGAATTATATCTTGACATCTCAGTGTTATAAGTACGAGAAGAAGGCCAGACTATGTTGGGTAGATACTAATGACAGACATACAAAAGGTCACAGACAAGAGGTGCACAGAATGAGCAGGTATGGACAGGTCATGCTCTGCATTATTGAAGGGGATGTTTGCATTGATGAGATCATAGAGCCGTTAAAATATTAGGGTTCTTTCATCTTATTAGATTTGGTTCACCATCCCTGCCTGTCACCATCTTCTTGGATCCTGATTTCATTAGCCCTCCCTGGCACCTTTCTGTTATCCACAAATTTCATAAATATTTCTCTAAGTTTGTATTTCTAAGTCAGTGTTAAAAATTTAGAATAGAATAGATACCGCTCCGCCTAAACCAGAACTGGAAATTCATTAATCTAGAACTAGGTATACAACATAATATTAGAAGTGGGAGGGATCTTACAGGTAATCTAGCTCAGGAATTTTTAAGAGACAGAGAGAGAAAGACACAGGGAGAGAGAGAGAGAGAGAGAGACAGGGAGAGAGAGAGAGAGAACGTTTATGTGATGGGTCCCTTTGATGAACTGATGAAGCCTATGGTCCCCTTCTCAAGTTATTAAATGCATAAAATAAAATGCAAAGGATTACAAAGGAAATCAATCATATTGACACATGGTTATCAAATTACTTAAAATAAAATAAAAGTTCACCTAACAGAGCTTAGGTTAAGAACCTCTGACAGTCCAACCTATTTCTTTTATAGTTGAGGATACAGAGACCCCAAGTGGGCAAATGGCTTAGCATCCAGGGTTCCTCAATCCCAGGCCAGGGCTCAGCCCTCTTCCACATCAGCACCACTCTTGTTTGTTCCACTGAACCCAACCTTTTCTCTTTCTCTGTCCCGTGTGGAAGATACATCTTTCAGTAAGGCTAAAATCCCATTTTGTTGTCATGTAAGCATCAGGAATCCAAATAAGATGGAGAGATCTTTAGGACTGTGAAGACTCAGAGAGAAACCAGAAAGGGAACAAGCTTCTAATGTCAAAAGAACCAGTGTGGGACGTTCCTCACATGGTACCATTGACTTCTTTCCACTTCTCTGGCAAGCATCATGGAAGCATATCCCAGGGACTATCCTCTCTAATTGGTCTTTCCCTTTTTTTTTCTTTCTTTTTTTTTTTTTGGGTGCAGACAAAATATTTCTTTGTGCATTTCAATTCATTGCAGAGAAAAATCAATGAAGAATAAAAACCAGGGCAGAAAAAGACTGGAGAGTCCTTTTCTTTCCAGAATACATTTTAATATCCATTGATATTGCAATTAAAGAACTTGCCTAGCACTGCAATCATTCGCATTTCATAGGGTGGCTTTGTTATTTTAGGAGGCAGCATAATGCAGGAGAAAGAGTACTTTGGAATCAAACCCTGGGTTCTAGTTGGTACTCCAAGCTTTACTATTTGTAGGCTTTTCAGTGAGTCATTTCCCTTTTCTGACTAATTTTAAATATTCAAATCTTCAAATAATAATAGCTAGAATTTATATAGCACTTTAAGACTGGCAAAGTGCTTTACAACTCAATATTATCTCATTTTATCCTCACCACCACACAAGGAGGTGGATGGTATTATCATCCGAATTTTACAGATGAGCAAACTAAGGCAGACAGAAGTTAAGTGACTTGTCCAGGGTAACATGGATAATTAAGTGAATGATGTTGGATTTGAACTCTGGTCTTTCTGACCAGGCTCAGCACTCTATCCACTGTGCCCCCTAGATGTTAACGTTCAAAGCATATTAGATTGGGAAAGGATTGATCATCTCCTCTGATTTCTTTATCTAACGGAGGAAAAAACCAAGGTTCAGGGAGATTAAATAGCTACCCAGACTTGTCTCTTTCAGACTCAGTTTCTCTCTTCTGCCAAATGTGGGGCTTGTACTAGATCATCTCTAGTTTCCCTTCCAAATCTCATTTTCTATGAATTTGTCAATCTATTTAGTCACTCTGAATCTTATCTCTATGTCTCTAAAATGAGTATTATAATCTTTCTACTTCCTGGATCACACATACCTGATGTGCTTTGTACACTCCAAGGTACATATATGCACCTAAAAGATTTTTTGATATGAATAATTTTTGCTGTTGACTCAAATTATTTCAAGAAACTGAAACATTTGGAAGAGACAGCACAAAGAAGTAGTCCAGGGGTTTGCTTTAGTCCAAACCCCAACACATGGGTGGCTCTGTACTGTACATAGATATCATGGCCCACTACCAGGCCAGAGTGAGTTGTGTGAGCTAACTTTGTTCTTTCTTCTTAAGATTCTTTTGTATGATGTCAGCTTTGACTGGAGCCCACTTCCCAATATCATGGGAAGCATCCATAAACATGCCCTGAAAAGTCAGAGATTCCAGAGGCTGAAGCCTAAACCAGTCATGTCACTACACTACAACCACCAATGCTGACTCTTCCTTCCTGCCTCTCTCCCTTTAAGGAAAGACTGTTGAAAAGGCCATATGCCTCCAGGGAATGTCTGGGTAGTTTCATTTCATTTTACACAGCACATGAGTTTATGAACAGTTGAATGTAAATCAAGTGTGTTTTGTTTTTGTAGACACATTTCACATGCAAGAAGCAAGCCTATTGTTTTAAAGGGCTCTAATGGCACATCCTTTGATAATTCTTTTACTTTCCATTTATACTTATTTCAGAGATCTGTGTTTTACTTGCTGTAGCGATGCCTTGCATGGGTATAGATCATAACTTTTCTATAACTTTGTGAATGGCTGTGGCCAAATATAAACATATACATACATATGTATATACATATACATATGTACATTTGCAGATAAATGGGGAAAGCAAGTAGGGAAGGAGGGAAAAAGAGAGGGAGAAGGGAGAGAGAAAGAAAGGAGAGGAAGAGAGAGTAGAAGAAGTGAGGAAGAAAGAAAGAAAGAGAGGGGAAGAAGAGAAAGGAGGGAGAAAGAGAGAAAGAGGAGAAGACAGAGAAAGAAAGAGAGAGGAGAGGAGGAGGAGAGACAGAGTGAAAGGAGAGGAAGGGAAGAAGGGAGAAAGAGGGGGGGAGGGAGGGAGAGAGACAGACAGAGACAGAGAGAGAGAAAGTAGAAGGGAGGGAGAAAGAGAGAGAGGGGAGGAAAAGAGGAGAGAAGGAGAGAGAGAGAGAGAAAGAGAGAGAGAGAGAAATATACATTACCTGGTGGCCAGTCTTTGAGAGATGAGCCTCTTCAGACTTAGCTAGATTGGTGCTCATGCTGGAGCACAGACTTTCTCATGCATAGATCTGGTCATATTATTCCTCTTCAAAAATTTTCAGTAGTTTCTTATTGTCGGTTTAGTCATGTACAAACTTCTTTGCTTGGCATCCAAGGCTTCTCTTAACAGTATGTCAGTTAGATGGTCAACAATCATTTATTAAATGCTTGCTATGTGCCAGACACTCTGCTAAATGCTAAGGATGCAATGAAAGGCAAAAATCATGGTCCCTGCCCTGAAGGAGCTCTTATTCTAATGGGATAAATAACATGTAAAATGTATGTACAGAGTATATATACACTGTAAGAGGGAGGTTATCTCAGAGGGAGGGTACTGGAGGGTAGGAGTCAGGGAGGGGGAAGGCCTCCTGCAAAATGTGGTATTAGAGCTGAGACCTGAAGGAAGCCAAGAAGTGGAGGTGAGGAGAGTGAACAACTTATTGAACAAAATAAATAAAAATACAATAGGACATAGATAATGTTGCTAGGTGGTTTTCTATGTAAATATGCAGCCTGTAGGGAAACTTATTTTGGTTTAGTGGCCCCCTATTTCTGTCTGAGTTTGACACTGCCCTAAAACACTAAACAGTTAACTGATTTGCCCAGGGTAACAGGTCACTTAACCAGTATTTGTCCGAGGCAGGATATGAATCAATATCTTCTTGGCTGCAAGGTCAGTTTTCTAGCCACTAAGCCACACTACCTCCCTCTTGCCTACTGAGTCAAGTTCAGACTGCTTTGCCTAGCATTCAAGTATCTCCACAATCTGGCACCAGCCTTATCACATACTGTTTTTCCCAATGTATACTAGGCTCTGGACAAACTAGTTTCCTTGCAGAATCTCAGGTTTGGAAGGTGTCTCAGAGATCATCTAGTCCCTCCTATATCTGATAAAAATCCCCATTACAACATACCCTATAACAGTTAATCTAATTTGGATTCTCTCATTCTACTTTTGAGTAGTTCACTTTGTTAGGAAATTGTTTTTCCTCCTGTCCAGCTTCTATCTATTTCTTTGTATCGTCACCATTTTTTCTGCATCTACCCTCTGGGTCCAAGCAGAAGCATCTAATTTCTCTTCCACCTAACAAAGCTGCTGATACTTGAAACTCTAATTCTCTTCTCTAGCATAGATAACCTCAGTTTTTTTTTCAACAGGTCCTCATCTTACCTGATCATCTCTTCACTATGTGGCCAAATTCATCTGGATGCTCTCCCGCTTATCCACAGCCTTCTTAAAATGTGGCACCAAAAACTAAAAACCATATTCTAGATATTACCCAACCAGGACAGAATAAGATGAAATTATCACACTGATGACCATCCCCTTGTTCTGGACACTGTCTCTTAATGTAGTTACCTACCTCACAAGGTTAAGATAAACCTTAAGTCAAATGGAAACATCCATCCTATTATCTATCTTTGGACTTCAAACATAAGACTCCAATATACCAACATCCAGATTTGTTTTCAGCTGATATTCTTGGGTGGCAAACTCCCTCGATCTTCTTTCTCATCTGGCCACCTCTATTGGTCTTGGACTACCTTGTGGCATACAATAAGAAAAAAATAAGCCAAAAAAACCCAAAACAAAACAAAACCAACAACCCAAGGATAGAGTTCAGAGTAAAGGAGGCAGCACAGCATTTAGCTGGCAATGGATGTGGGGGAAAACCTACTGTACTAAGATAAATAGTTACAAGGCATCACTCCCCAATTGATAAATGGTCAAAGGTTATGAAAAGAAAGTTTTCAGAAAAAGAAATCAAAGTTATTTACAGTCATATGAAAAAATGTTCTATATCACTATTGATTAGAAAAAGGCAAATTAAAATAACTCTGAGGTACCACCTCACAACTATTAGAAATAACAAATGCTGGAGGGGATGAGGGAAAATAGGTCCACTAATGAACAGTTGGTAGAATTGTGAACTAGTCCAACCATTCTGGAGAACAATTTGGTCCAACTGTGCAATACCTCTACTAGGTTTGTACCCCAAAGAAGAAGAAAAAAGATCTATATGTACAAAAGTATTCATAGCAGCTCTTTTTGTAGTGGCAAAGAATTGGAAAATGAGGGCATGCCCATCAAATGATGAGCCAGATGGTTTCAGAAAAAAGATGAGAAAACCTATATGAACTGATACAAAGTAAAATGAGCAGAACCAGGAGATCATTATATAACAGCATGTAACAGCAACATTGTAATGATCAACCATGAAAGATTTAGCTACTATGATCAACACAATGATCCAAAACAATTCCAAAGGACTCATGATGAAAAATACTATCCACCTCCAGAGAGAGACCTGAAGAATTCTGAGTGCATATTGAAGTATAATTTTCTCCTTTCTTTATTTTTCTTTCTTTTTTAATATGGAAGTAGGTTTGCATGATTTCATATGTATAATTGATATGATATTGTTTACATTCTCAATGGGTGAGGGAGGGAGAGAATTTAGAACTCAAAATTTTAAATATTAAAAAAAATAAAGAAAAAAATAAATACAAGGCAATTAGCAGAATGGAAGAGAACACCAGCACCTATGTGGATTGGGGAAGGTTTCAAGTAGTGGTGACAACTGAGCTGAGCCCTCAAAGGAAGATAGGAATTTAGCCAAATGGCGACAAGGACGTAAGTGCATTCCAGGCATGGCTGACAGAGCTTTTCTTCCCAACCTGTCACCGTACCATGATTCTCCTAGTGCAATGACCTTTTCATAGGAAATCAGCAATAAATTTATATCGTGCAAATGCTTCCCTAGGAGGGGAAAACATATTTAGATATTGGTACCCACCAACCTATTAGGATGGTTTCTTGTGAGACTGACACCTTAAAAATCAAAACAAAACAAAACCTGACAATGATGTATCTAGGCAAATGTACTGGATGTGGAATTTGAGAACCTGGATTTGAACCGCAACTCTTCTTCTTACTACCTCTGACACCGTGAGCAATTTACTTCCTATTTTGAGGTCTCAGTTTCCCTTTTCTTCAAATGAAAGGGTTGAAACTAAATGATCTCTAATATCCCTTCTTCTCCTAAATCCCATGATATAGCAAAGAGAACAGCATTCTGGGAAAATGAGACCCAGAATGAGGAAACTTTTTATGGGGCAATTGGAGGGTGGAATATAAGGGGGTTAATGGGTGAGGTGTCACTGAGAGTGGGAAGAGAAGGTGTTTGGTCTTCAGATCTAATGGACCTCTTCCTTTAAAAGTTGAGGGAGAATGGGAAAGGGAGTTGGCATAACCCTACCTGCCATCCCATGGGAGCTGTGGAAAAATACATGAGGCAGTGTACTTCCCTCTTAGACTTCAAAAAATCATAGAGTGGAAAGGAATCTCACCAATCATTTGATAACTGAGAAAATAGGACCAGAGAAGTACCATTAGTAAGGAGCAGAAATGGGTTTGAACCTAGACCCCAACATTAGAACCAGAATGAGCACTAAGCTTTACATCCTCGTGCTTGATTCATGGCCTCCTGACCTCTGGCTTTCATCTTCTTTTTTCCTTCTGATGTTTGGTTGTTCTTCCCCCCACACAAATCTTATCTTCCTTTCACTTCTGCTTTAGTTTCTGATGCCAGGTACTTTCTGGGCCTTGGCATCCTGGCTTCTTCTCCTCCCTTATCAGTTCAGCTAAGAACGGCCTTGCCTTTCCTCTACCTGCCCTAGGCCTTTACACATCTTGACTGGCTGAGAATCCTTCCATTCCCACTTAGCCATGGAACTTGGCAATGGAGGCTCTGGATAAACATGGAAATCATTATGGACACCCTGCAAATCTTGGACTAAAGATGGAGGAAGAGCAGAGGAAACAAAGAGAAGGGAACCACCAGGGAAGAAATGTGTGGAAAACCAGATTCCTCTCATTTTACAGAGTGCTGGCCCTGACTGGGAGACCATAGAAGGTTACAGGCCATAGAGCTAGAAAGGACTTAGAGGTCATAGAGGATCACAAAATGTTAGGACCAGGAGGAACCTTATAGTTCTTTTAGTCCATCACTCAGTTTTGAAAGAAAAG
>NW_020954548.1:29848683-29858245 GCF_900497805.2 Vombatus ursinus
AAAAAAAAAAAAAAAAAAAAAAAAAAAAAGGTAGCTCATGGAGGTATTTATTTACAAGACTGACAGCCCCACATGTTTAACTCCATTCTATTCAGCTGCATGCACATATTCTCCAAGGGAAAGTACTGAACCTTTATGAGAACCCATGGGCCAATAGGTTCACTCAAGGTGGTAAAGAAATTATCAGAGGTCAGGCTGCCTCCCCCCTCAAGTTTCAGAGCCTGTTTGGCCTGGTGGCTACCCACCATATCCCAGGAGTGGGAAAAAAGAAACCCAGCTGCAGTACAGAGAAGAGCCTGGAGGGAGATGGTAAGCCATCTGGTACTATATGCTGCTTGGTCTTGGCATAGCAGCCTCCCTCGCCTGGCATCTCCTGGTGCTGCCGGGCAGCCAGACTCCCTCCAGGGCTAAAGGGAATCTGCCTCCCATTACTTACAATGGCTTCCATTCAGGTATGGCTTCAGGAGGGAAAGCTAGCTTTGTTTCTTCTATTGCAGTTCAATTAAAGCAGTCCTCCAGCTTGAAAATTCAAATGTGCTAGAGATGCCCCGAAGCTGGGCAGGCTCTGTCTTCAATCCTAATAAGGGATGGTTGAGCCAGCCTCAGATGCATTCCTGGAACTGGGTCCTTCTTTCAACTTTACCCAGGAGGAAAAGTATTCTTTCTTTCCTCTCTTCTCTGCTCAGCTATGTGAGAATCTGTTTTATGATCACTTTCTAACTGTCTTTAATTCATTCTCTTTCTCCCTAAGGAAACATCATGATCCCTAAAGAGCCCTTAGCCTAAATTTGGCAATGGAAAGCATACTTGGATGGGAGGCAGGAGACTTGTGTTCTAGTCCTTGCTCTGAGATTTGCTAGCTCTGTAACTTATTATCATAAGTGCCGTAATTCTCATAATCATGTGGCAAGTTGCTTCCCCTCACTGGGCCTCAGTTTCTTCATCTGTAAAATGAAGGAATTGGTCTAGATGATCTATACAGTCTCTTCTAGGGCTGATATTCTATAAGCCTATGTTCTAAGATCAGTCTTTATATTTCATGATTCTGCAATTCTATGATTTCCTGTTCTGGAATACCATATTTTCTCTTAAGGGATCCAAAGAGAAATGAATACTGTTAGCTGAAAGTAGTAGTTGGTGTAATACCATAGAACTAGAATGACTCAGGGTTAGGCCTAGGGTCAGGAGGAATCAGGTTCAAATCCTACCTGAGACACTTACTATTTGTGGGCCAAGTGGAAACTCTGCTAGGTTACAATAGCTTTAGGAGTAATTGGAGAAGGCTATAGGGAAGGTCTGTTAGTCTGAACAGTCTTCTATTTCTGCAGCTGATATAGCGACCACCCTGCAGAGTCCATAGTTGTTGTTGTTAAGTGATTTCAGTCATGATTCCATTTGGGATTTTCTTGGCAGAGGCACTGGATCGGTTTGCCATTTCCTTCTCCAGCTCATTTTACAGCTGAGGAAACTGAGGCAAATAGGGTTAAGTGACTTGCCCAGGATCGTACAACTAGTAAGTGTATGAAGCCAGATTTGAACTCAGGAAGATGAATCATCCTGCCACCTAACGGCTCCATAATCCTTAGTGTAGGCTCCAAATCTCAGTGGGCAGCAAACACATAGGGAGCCAAAGCAACGTTAGCAATCTGGAATCATATCCTGTCTCCAATACTTTTTTGTTGGATGAACATAGGGAAATCACTTGACTTTTCTCAGCCTTACTTTCCTTATTTGTAAAATGAAGATAATAATAGTTTTGTTTTGGTTTGGTTATTTTCCAGTCTCATAGCTTTGTTGTGAGTTTTTGCCCAGTTTCCTAGCTCACTGCCCTACCTCTCATCTCCAGCTCTAGCTGATCCAACTTTATCTGATGCACAACCTGTGATGCTTGTGTGAGTGCTATCCTACTTTCCCTTCAGTCATCATAGGAGTTCCATCTTCCATGCAACGGGGCTTCCTAGGGAACTTTTGAGAGGTTCTAGACAAGAGTCACATAAAATGACTTAGGGAAGCAGGGATGAATCTCCATACACATAATTGGGCATCAGGGCACATTAGATGGCACAGTGGCTAGAGTGCTGGGCCTGGAATCAGGAAGACTCATCTTCCCAAGTTCAAATCTGGCCTCAGACACTTACTAGCTGTGTGACTCTGGCAGGCAAGTCATTTCACCCATTTGCCTCAGTGTCCTCTTCTGTAAGATGAGATGGAGAAGGAAATGGCAAATCACTTCAGTATCTTTGCCAAGAAAAACCTAAATGAGCTCACAAAGAGTTAAACATGACTGAAATGACTAAACAACATAAATCATTGGAGAGGTTATCTATACTGATGAGATCACAAATCCATTGTTCTGTATGGGTATGTATGCATATGTAACCTGGGCCATCTCTGGGTATATCTGGGCAAAGCTATTATTCTTGCTTCTAGTGACCACACATGCATAGCACACATTCTTGGCACACTGGGATGACAAGGTGGTTGGTTCCCTTTTTGACCACTGGGTAGGAGGGCTGATGGCTCAGTGGAGTCATTTTTAAAAGGAGTGATTTCATTCTCAGTGTTCTTTTCCCTTCTGGCTATGGACCATGACTAGATGAGACATGAAAGAAATGGCAACTTACTCTATGCTCCACTTTGACTGCCATGTGGTTGTGAACTCATGGCCATGCATATCCTATTGAGGCAAACCAGCTCTGAGTTTGGGGTATTTTTTTGTATTTGTTCTTCCCTGATCTTAGGTGAATACTATTTGTCCTGAAAGGGACATGTCTAAGCTTAGTTACAAGACTTTTTTTTGTTGTTTTTGTTTTTGTTTTTAGGCAATTGGGGTTAAGTGACTTGCCCAGGGTTACACAGCTAGTAAGTGTCATGTGTTTGGTCTGAGGCTGGATTTGAACTCAGGTCCTCCTGACTTCAGGGCTGGTGCTCTATCCACTGTGCCACCTAGCTGCCCCAGTTACAAGACTTTGAGAGGTCTTTAATGGTCCTAGTGCTTTTGGTTAGAGGTGACTGGCAGTGAGGTGAGGAATATCTGGCAACTACTCCAGCATTCCTAGAGAAGACAATCATGAAAAAGAGAATGGACCAAAGCTTGCCAGAAAGCATGGTCGAGGAGTTGTTTGGGCAGTGAAGAAGCAAGAGGAAATGTAACCACCCTAATTCAGAAGTTCTTTAAGTTGCTATGTGTTCTGACTTTTGTAATTCAACCTTCCTGGAGAATACAACAGTAGTTACGAGTTAATGATTAGTGAATGTTGGGAGTCTTGTTTAACAACCTTTTGTGTGTAGGAAATAAATGCCTATACCATAACCAATTCATATTGTATATTAAGTATATTTCTAGTTCCCTTTTTGAGGGGATAGACCCTAGACATGAGCCAAAAACTAATATTTAAGCAATTTGGCCCCAGGACACCTGGGTGGGGATTTAATGAGCTGATAAATATAAGAAAATGGAGCCTAACCTTGAGCACTAATGGCCTGACTCCTGAAGACCTAAACCCAATCTAGACATATATGGGTCCAGAGCAGGTCATTGAACAAGAAGCAGAAAGTGCAGTGTCCCAGCACCTTGAGCCCAGCAGTGCTTCCTTGTTGTTAGATGTATGTAAGTATATATGCAAAAAGACATTTACTGTGTTACTTCCTAGATCCATAGTTTTATCACTGAGGGTACTCCTTCCAGCAACACAAATTAAAATCTTCCTAGGGTACGGTAGAAAGAACTTCTGTAGGCTAACGAACATGTATCACTCTAAGCATAAAAGTAATAAGCCCCTTTGCACCTACCTGTTTTGTCCATCAGGCATAGACCACAATACAATTAACAATAATGACTCATTTTCAAGCACTTTATAACCTACGATGCACTTTCCCCACAACAGCCTTGTGAAGTAAGCACAAACTATTGATACTCCCATTTCATAGATGAGGACAGTGAGGCTCACAATGTTTAGGTTATTTGGCTATAGTAGGCCATTAAAGCTAGAATTTGACTCCAGACCTCTGTCATGGCTCTTGGTTCCTCATGTGCTTCCTTAATACATTTGTTCTGGGATCTACACTACAGACTTTGCACAGTGGCATTCATTCCCTGCAGCAACTTGAGGAACAGAAGACTGCTGGGACTAATAGCAAGTTGGACAGATCTCTACCAAGAGCCTTCCTTAGCCATTACAACAAATATTATAACTTGGCAGAGACTCCCCTTGATAGCATTAAATTATATTCCTTCAGCCTTCAATCATTGGAAGTTAAAGAGTTAAGCACTACCCTCCCTTCCATAGGAAAAATAAATGAGTAATCAAATAAAAACTCCTAATATAGTGAAGCAATGCAATGGGTTAAGGGAATCACAGGATATAACTCCAGAATAAGAGATTGATTCTGCAATAACTAAGACAAGAATCACATAAAAGAGAATAGGTTGCCCAAAAGAACCCCCAAGGTGGTTGGAAGTCTTAATGAGCTGAAGAGAGAAGGTATAGAATTACAGCTCTTAATGGAATGACTCAAAAAAGAACAGACTGCTTAAAATATAAGTTGAAATGCTTTAACAAAGCAGTGGACACAATGGGAAAAAAGACAAAGAACTTAAAAATGAGATATATTTCATCAAAGTCAAAAAATGGAAAAATTGGAAAATTGCATAAACTATCTACTATTAAAAACAACAGAGCTGGAAAGCAAGGCACAGAGAAAAAAAATCTAAAAATCACTTGATTCCTAGAAGAGTATTATAATAAAAAAAATCCCAACTATCATATTTTAGGAAATCTTAAAGAAAACTATCCAGAAGTGCTGGAGCCAGAGGGCAAAATACAGAGTGATATAATTCACAGGAAACCATCCAAGGGAAACCCCAGGCATTACATATCCAGAAGTGTGATTGCCAAGTTCCTGTGCTCACAGGAAGTCAAAGAAAAAATATATACCATAAACCACTAAAAGAAAGAGAAATCCTTTCTTTAACAAGGAAACCCATTCATAACTGGGCAGGGGAATATAAACAATAGAAACAAGAATTTAAATAATAGCAACAATAAGAAAAGAAAGAAAATACTAGATTATAGTTTATTAAACAGCATAGAAAAATTGCTGGTGCCCAAGAATACTTTAATATGAAAAGATGAGCTCAATCCTATTGGAAAATTACTTCTAAGCATTCCTTTTAAGAAAACCATCATCTTCAAAAGGCAAATACAGAAAACAAGAGGAACTTCAGAAATGCAAATTTTAGTATTTTAAAAAGGCTAAATCATGTCCCAGTGCTTATATTCTTAAAGGGGAGAAAACCCAATTGTTTTTTCAGAGTCCTACCCTCTAAAATTTAGTGAAGGAACAAAGAATCAAACTCTAGGTTTTTATCTTCAAAAAACTAAACAAGCAAACAAAAGAAATACTCTTGGGAAGGGAGGTGAAATGAAAAGCATAGACTTTATTGAAATTAGGGTGTTAAAAAGAGTTTTCGAACATAGAGATAGGGAGTGAGAAGGTGGGAATGTCATGGATCTCATCTTAACTGGACTAGAAAAGCTCTATGTGTACGTGAGCACACATATGTATTTATATGTTTATATATGTTTATATATATATACATGTATATATACAAAACATATGCATATATAGTGGTAGAATACAATAAAGTACTCGGGGGGGCTAGTATGAGATTGGTGGGGAGCAAGGTGATAGAATTTTGAATTCCCCCTAATTAGCATCATACACAATTAGGATAATAGAATCTTGCCTAGGTTTAGGGTAGACATAGGGGTTTTTTTGGTTTGTTTTCTTTTCACAAATTACATTCACCAATAGCTCCAACAGCTTCTTCATACCTTCATGGATTTTGGTCATGGGGAAACTTTTTTTTCTGGTACCCTCTGTCACCTAAGAGAATGTACTCCCCCATCTGGTTTTTGTAGCTTGAATAATCATTTGAACACTCATGGCATTGGGTGTGGGGAGTAAAAGGGAAGAAATTGAACATCTCAGTCATCTATATCCATCTCATATATCAACAGGATCACAGAACATCAGAGCTGGAGGAGACTCTTCAAACCTCCTAATTTCATAGAAGAGAATTATGAAGTTCAGATTAAATAAATGTTATCTTCAAGGTTTAGTAGCAAGTCAGTGACAGAGCATTCCACTTACACTGGTTAAGAAAGGTTAATAACAGGCTTGTCCCATTTCCTATTATACTTTCCCTTTTTATTAGTGTAATGGGAAGGGGTTAAAAAACACATCTTCATCTGCTCTAGCACACTTCAAGGACCAGGAGGTTTCTGGATCCAGTTCTAGCTTTCTAGAGTTCAGCTGCTAAATTTTCGGTATGAACATTTGCACGTCAGAAATTATCAAATAGAACTAACTGTTTTTTGTATGCCCCTATCTAAGAATGTTTTCATTGCATTGAAAATGTAAAAAACAAACAAAAAAAACATTCTTAGCTCTTGGCCCTCAGGCAGTAGTTTGCTGACCCCTAGTCTAGATTTAAGAAAGTGATATAGAAAATGTTAATAATGCAGATTAAATTTAAAAGTGTGTCCAGAATTTTTGGAAAGTTTGTTGTTAAACATGTACCATCACACCCCTGACTGAGCCTATAGGGGCGGGGGGAACTTGTTACTTTGGCATGACCCAGCAAACCCTAGGTGGTTCCACCTCCCCATTATAGCAGCAGGGGTGCAGAGTGTTGCAATCCTCTAAAAGAAAAGTCGAAGGAGAGAGAGAGAGACAGACAGACAGAGTCAGAGACAGAGACAGAGAGCTGTGCTTCCTTTTTGACTGACAGGGCAATAGGCCCTCATTGAAAGAGGAAACCACCAAGAGACCAATCAAGGTTTATAGCCATTGTATCAAAGTTCTTTCAGCCCTGAGTCCCATATTTCTTTGAAATTGACCAGGTTATTGTCTCAGCATTCCATGGAACGTCCTCTAGACAGAGCAGGAGGGGCTGGGAGAGCTGCTCATTATCTCTAAGCCTCTTAAAACATTAGATTTTGCCAAAAATGAATTCCCAGGCAATAGAGATGGTGAAATGGTACTTTGCATATGAGCTTATGGGTCCACTGTTACTGATAGGACTGTGATACTGCAACCACTCATCCCAGAGTTGCAGGCCCAGCCCTGGACATATGCTAATGACTTTGTAGATAGGGTAATCATTCTTACTTCAGATGTTTAAAGACACAGTTGGGTTAACAATGTGGCTGTTGGCCAGGAATGTGCATGTGAAGCTAATTGAGAAAATTATGTCTTCTTTTCAGTCTGATATTTTCTCAGTTCTATGGATTCAGCATTGGGGAACATATTTATATTCCTGTGACTTTTCATTAGACTGAATGGAAGAGTTGGTATGTGAGGGGAACAAATGGGAAGTGAGGTGCCCTTAGATCTCTGTAGGTGAGATATAGAAAGGGAAAAAGAAAAAGGAGGATTAGAACGTAAATTTCTTGAGGGCAAGCACTGTGTTTTAGCCTTTCTTTGTAATCACCAGTGCTTATCTGTGTCTGGAAAATATTAAGCACTTAATATATGCTTGTTGACTGATAGGAAGAAGAAAAAGATCACACAATCCGAGAATTTGAGCTGGAAAGGTACTTGAAAACCACCAAGTCCTTTTCTCTCTTATAGATGAGCAAACTGGAGCAGTTGACCTACCCAAGGTCACAAAGTTAGCAACTGAGACTGGACTTGAACTCAGGTCTTCCTGTTTCCAAGTCCAGTACTCTATCCACTGCTCCATGAAGGGGAAAAGGAAAAAAATAGGGGAGAGGAACAAGAAGGAGAAGAGACTATACAGAAGGAAGAGGCTTTCTAAAAATTTAAGTAGGTCAATAAGTTCCTATGCATCAATATTGATTTCTTTAGACAACCCCATCTTTTCCTTCTTATCATAATTGTTTCTCTTTGTGTCTTTGTGAATTTCATTCTTGAAAACTTCATATCTTTTCCTGCGCTGACTTCTCCTCTACAATTTTAGGCTTAGGGATTCAACTTATTCTTTTTGTTCCAAAGAAATTACCTAGTGTCCAGGAAATGGGAAACATGTTTCCTTGCCCTGAAACCTAGCGTCAGGAAAGAACAATTTTTGGTGCTCACATTTATAAAGAAAATTGGGCCATTTCCAGAGCCACTGCAAGACAAGCAAGCTAGGGAAACCTGCATCTTCCTTTTATCGAGAGATGGATTCCATGAAATTGCATGATGAAAAGCAACAACGACAAAAATGTTACGGTATAGTATGCACCTCTCCAACAGATTCTAGGGAACAGAAACAGGGCAGGATTGAATACATTAGTATCATTCTTTGCAAAGGACTTACAATTGCAGAATGTCATACTTGTAGGATTCTCCAAGGCCATCTAATCCAACCTATCTCTGATCAAGAGTTCCCTCTACAACATAACTGATGAGTAGGCATTGGGACTTTGCTTTAAGATATCCAATGAGCAGTAAGCCCACTCACTACCTGTGGAGGCAGCAGATTCTACTTTAGAATAACTTTAATGTTACTGTAGCAGAAATGGGGTTGGGCATTTCCCGTGGAAATATATGCATTTATTAATCACTGCCCCTGGGGTGAAGGGAGGAAGAAAAATCCTCTCCTCCCCTTGAGGAAAACCCTAAAAAGATCTGACAGAATTCCACAGTGAGCTGCTGAAAAGAAAAAGGCAGTGTTTCTCCTCATTTTCTCTTAGAGCCTACTGAGTGGGCACCTCTTTCTTATCTAGTCAACATTGGAGCATTGGATAGAGCACTAGACTTGGAATCAGAAAGGCTCATCTTCCTGAGGTCAAATTTGACCTCAGACACTCACTAGCTGCGTAACCCTGGGCAAGTCACTTAATCCTGTTTGCCTCAGTTTCCTCATCAGTAAAATGAATTGGAGAAGAAAATGACAAACCAGTATCTCTGCCAAGAAAACCCCAAAATGGGGTCATGAAAAGTTAGACATAAGTATAACAACTGCAAGATAATCTCAGTTAGGATGACCAAAGGATCAGTCAGGAGTTGCTGGGTCATGCAAGTCTTTTAGTTGTTGTTGTTGTTATTCAGTTGTTTCATTCATATGATCCTGTGCATCCCTACTACACTAAGAAGTGTTTCCTAATATCAAGCCTGAATTTGCCTCTCTGCAACTTCTACCCCAATACTGCTAATGATTCCAAGCAGAACAATTCTGATCTCCCTTCCATGTGACAGACTTTCAAAAGCTTGAATATAGTATTTATACCCCTCCCCCCAACCACATTGTCTCTTTTCCAGGTGAAATATCTTCAGTTCCCTGAACTGACTACATATAGCATGATCTAAAGACCTTTACCATCTTAGTACCTCATCTAGAAGGACTCCATCTCGTCAACATCTCTGGTGACAGGAGTAGGAGATGTATCTCCATTTCCATTAAGGAAACAAGTTTATCCTATAAGGGATGGGGGGGAGGGAGTATTTTAGATGTAAGCAAGAGCTTCCAAATAGTGAGAGTTAATAAAAATGGACTTTCTTGAGTATTTTTTCTTAAATAATCTTGAATGCCCTTCCCTTCCCTTCCCAC
>NW_020954548.1:29858319-29860867 GCF_900497805.2 Vombatus ursinus
TTTCTTTCTTTCTTTCTTTCTTTCTTTCTTTCTTTCTTTCTTTCTTTCTTCCTCTCTTCCTCTCTTCCTCTCTTTCTCTCTTTCTCTCTTCCTTTCTTCCTTTCTTTCTTTCTTCCTTCCTTTCTTCTTTTCTTTCTTTCTTCCTTTCTTCCTTTCTTTCTTTTTTTCTTTCTTTCTTTCTTTCTTTCCTTTTTTCTTTCTTTCTTTCTTTCTTTCCTTTTTTCTTTCTTTCTTTCTTTCTTTCCTTTTTTCTTTCTTTCTTTCTTTCTTTCCTTTTTTCTTTCTTTCTTTCTTTCTTTCCTTTTTTCTTTCTTTCTTTCTTTCTTTCCTTTTTTCTTTCTTTCTTTCTTTCTTTCCTTCCTTCCTTCTTTCTTTCTTTCTTTCTTTCTTTCTTTCTTTCTTTCTTTCTTTCTTTCTTTCCTGGACAGCAATCAGTGGAATGAATTGACTGGTAGTGACCCGTCATGGAAGACAAGAGGATTTGAGTGGGTGGCAGTGGGAAACAGTGGGTGCCAATGGGTAATGGTGGATGGCAGTGAATCACACAGATTTCAGTAGATATAAGCATGTATTAAAAAAATGTCAGAGGGTGACAGAGAATGACAACACTGAGTAGCAGTAGGTGGCAAGACAGGGCAAAGAACAAGAGTGTGGTAGTGGGATACAGTGGACATCTATGAATATGACCAGGCAGAGGTAGGTGGCAGAGAATAATGGGGTGGCAGAGGTCCTAGTGGGTGGCAGTGGATGGGCAGTGAGTGGCAACACATTCTAGTGGATATAAGCAGGTGGCAACAGATACCATTGGACACCAAAGAATGATAGTAGGGATTAACAGGAGGGGAAATTGGATGGCAAAGAATATTCATGGATGTTGGAAGGTGCCATTGGGTTGCAAGTGGTGATATCAGTAGTAATGGATAGCAGAAAATGTCAATGGATAGTAGAGCTTGGAAGTGGGAGGCAGTGGATGGCTGAAGGTGCCAGTGAGTGGCAGTAGACAGATCCTAGTAGGTGGCAGTGGATGGTATTTGTTGGTAGCAAATGCCACTGGCACTTCAGGGCAATGAAAGATGTCTTGTACCAGGTCTCAGAGAATGAGCTTGGGCTGGCTGAGAGAGATCCCTAGATAGTAAGGGAGTTAGCAGGGAAATGGCTCGGGGTGAGTGGGCAGCATGTGTGGGCAGGAATGTTTGCTAATGGGGAGGCTCAGCATCTAATCGCCTCATGCTCTTATATAAATAGCCCTGTGATTTCCACCAATTCTACTGCTTGCAAGCAAAGCCCACAGAGGGTATTTTCTATGAGAGGCAGAAAGCAGCCTGGGATAAAAACAAATTCCTCTCTGAAAAGCAGCCCTCTCAGCTCAGTACCCGGGCCCTGTGCAAATGGAATTTACAGTCCTGACCCTCTGCAGATGGGCCCTGATCATCTTTTATATGGGAGGATTGCCTTTGCAGCTTGGAAGTTCATATTTAAAATAAACACATTTGGAAAACAGAGGGCTTGGAAAGCCACAAAAAACAAGCATCATTTAATGGTGAGCCATTGCCTAAAAGCAGGGACTCTGGTAGGGAAAAGCTCCTATACTATTCACAAAGAAACTCTGTTTCTAGGAAGACAATAAGCCTTTGAACAACTTGATTAATGGGGGCAACTGTGTCTAGAAAAGGGCGTTGTGATGAGGGGGAGAAGAAAGGAAGGTACAGTATTACAGAGAAAGCCAAGGGCATAGCACAGACCAGGCCATGGAATACATATGTTTTCACACATGTCACATTCATGTACACATACAGAAAACACCTCTATGTTCTGCATCTGCTACGGGCACAGAACCGTATTCCTCCCACATGTCATACATATCTACATATATTTTATATACATATAGCCACATGTGAAAACATATATTTGTGATATCCCTTCATGTAGTCAACACACTTCTATATAATGTGCTTATCACATGATGAAGAAACATACTTGTGTCACACATACATTTCCATGTGCACAATACTCTGCCTTCCCACCACTCATATATTTGCACATGGGCATAAATACATTTCCCAGAAGTCATGCAGCTTTAAGCTTTAATAGCTTAAGAGCTCTAAGTTTTAATATCGTAAGACTACTCTACGACTTTTGGGACGTCCTGTATGTACAGATGTAGACACACCTGCCACCTACACTCAAAACATGGGTTTTATCTTTGACTCTTCCCTTTTGTTCACCCCTCACAGTTGTCAAGATTTCCAGATGTCACCTGTGCAGATCTCTCACCTCCATTCTCTTCCTTATATTCCCACTGTCACCATGTAATTCAGACCTTTATCACTTTCCACCTAGAGTGACATGATCGCCTCCTAAATTTTTTGTTGTTGTTCAGTCATTTTTAAGTTGTGACTGACTCTTCATCACCACATTTGGGGTTTTCTTGGCAGAGATATGTAGGGTTTGCTATTTCCTTCTCCAGCTCATTTTACAGTTGGGGAAACTGAGGCAAACAAGGTTAAGTGACTTGTAAAGGGTCACACAGATAGTAAGTGTCTGAGAA
>NW_020954548.1:29860945-29881684 GCF_900497805.2 Vombatus ursinus
CAGATTTGAACTCAGGAAGATGAGTCTTCCTGACTCCAGGACTGACACTCTGTCCACTATGTCACCTAGTGACTCCTAACTTTACTCTTCACTTTTTTCCTCACTTCTCTTTCTAATTTAATCTATTCTGTGTTTGAAGAGTATTTTTACAACATATATCTAATCCTCTAACTTCTTTCTCAAAAACCCTCAATAGCTCCCTATTGTTGGGGTTTAAGGTGTGTGTGTGTGTGGCAATGTTATCTCAAAAGAACTCAGACTGTCTCCAAGTCCAGTAAAGGTGTTTATTCAGGATTAGGCTGTTCTCCTTAAAGGAGGCAGGTGCAGCAGCCTAAGAGAGGCGAAGCTAGAGCTTATCCAGAGGCAAAGTGCCTTCTTCACAGGGAAGATGAGGTAACCAGGGGCACGTACACAAGGATGATAGCATCAATGTTCTGTGCGTGCTATTTCCCATCATATAGTCTGATCCCACTCGAAGCAGGACTACATTACTATGTAGATGAGATGTTAATTAGCCCTAACATTACTGTTGGACAAGCTAGGTGGGCGTTGCACTTGCTCAGAGAGAGTAATGTCCTTGGAAAGCCCCTTGGTCAGTTATCAGCTAAGTCCTAGAATATGATTGGTTAGTTCAGGGCTTCAGGGATCTTATCTGGGCACAAGTTATGGTCAAGGGTATTAGCTCAGGGGCTCTGGATACAAGTTTGCTGTCCAGGATACCAGTTGTTCAAGGGCTTTCCTCATCACTATTGACTGTAGGATAAAGTCCAAGCACTTTGGGATAACCTTCAAGGCTTCCAGTGTTGATCTTCTTTTTCAATCTTATCTCCCATGCTATATTCCCACCAAATGGATTTTCTTTCCTGTGGACATATCCCCTGCTTATCCTGCCTTTCTGTTTTAGCTCATGCTGTTCCCTATTTCTGGAATGTCTTCTGTCTCAAACTTTTAGAAATTTGACCCATTCTTTGGGAACGGGTCAGCTAAAATATCTCTTCCACTGAACCTTTTCTAATACCTCCCCCTAGTCACTAAAGATCATTCCTCTTTCTACCCTTTTGTCACAGTTTACATATCTCTCATGTGCTTTTGTTCCTCCATTTTGTGTTACAATTATTTGCACATATGCCTGTCTCCTTTTTTTGATTTCTTAGAGGGAAGACAATATTTTATCACCAGGACACTGGGGTGCTATGTGACTGTAGGAAAGGAATAAACATGTATCAGGTGCCTACTATGTGCCAGGCATTGTACTAAGTGCCTCAAAAATATGATAATAATAATGATAACAATAATAGCTAATATTCATAGAGCACTTACTATGTGCCAGGCACTGTGCTAAGCATTTTATAATGATTATCTTGTTTGATCCTTACAACAATCCTGGGAGATAGGTGTTATTATTATCCCATTTTACAGATGAGGAAACTGAGGCAAATAGAGGTTAAATGACTTGCCCAGGATCACACAGCTAGTAAGTATCTGAAGCTGGATTTGAACTCAGGTCCTCATAACAATCCTGTGACAAGGTAATATTATTCCCATTTCATAACTGAGGAAACTGAGGCAGACAAAGGTTCAATGACTTGCTTAGGATCTCACAACTAGCAAATGTCTGAGGCTGGATTTGAACTCAGGTCTTCCTGACTCCAGGCTCAATACACTATCTACTGTGTCACCTAATTGTCTTTAGATGAAGAGTGAATTCAAGTTTCATTGTACTCAAGGTGGGAGAGAGTAACCCAAGCTATTCTCACTGTCAGAGGGAATGGCTGAAGTGCTGCCTCCTCCAAAAAGTCTTCCCTAATATCTCTCTCTCCTGAAATTTCCTTGGACGTATTTACCTGTGTACATGTTATATCTCAGTGGTAGAGTGTAAGTCAGGTGCTGTTTTCATGTTTGTCTTTGTATCCCTAGCACTCAGGAATAGTCTCTGGTTCCTAGTAGGTGCTCTATGCATGTTTATGCAGTTAAAATGAATGTGAATGAAGATAATTGGCTTTCTTGTAGATAAGTAATATAGTCCTTTTTGACAGAAGATTCTTAGAGATTGAATGGAGAACAAGTAACAGTGTACCATTTTTTAAGATATTAAAATAACTCTGTCCTGCCTAAAGGCAAAATAGTAGACTGAACAAAATGTTTAGGTTCCTATTAACACAGGGGTTCCATCATTTCCTTCTCTCCAGCCTTTCAACATGCCTTTAGCAACCTTTAGTAATGTCTTCTGGTATTTAATCATGGTGTAGAGATAGTCCTGAAATCGATCAAACAGAGAGCATTTATTAAGTGCTTAATATATGCCAGGTACTGTGATATACTGGGGATAAAATGAAAGAACAAAAACAGTTCTTGACCTCAAGGAGCTTACAGTCTAGTGGGGAAACAACATGAACGTAAATAGGTACATATAAGACACAGACAGAGTAGGTGAAAGGTAGCTTTAGAAGGGAAGCTGGGTTGTTGTGTTGAGGCTACTTGGAGGTCCCTCCTAACACAGGATTCAGTCATTCCCTTTGCTCAACCATCCTTGGCTGCCTTCACTAAAATCATCCTCTGGTGCTTTGCTGAAGTATGAGATGACCCAGCATTCTGTATACTGGTTCTATTCCATCCTATCAAGTGGAAAGGTTTTGTGAATAGAATTCTAGTAGCAGTCCCACATCTGTTCTCTGAGGGCCATAATCGCTTGGATCAGAGAGGTTTATCACCAGAAGACTGGACCCTAGGTGATCAATTATTTTGGTCCCAGTAACTCATGGAGACTAGCATACTGAGTGAGTTTATGATCTGGGTTGGTGAAGAGAATAGGATTTGGGGATAAGTCAAAGAATTTTTGAAAAAAATTAAGTCCCTCTACCTAACACCCTCAGTATCTATCCTCTTTCTGTTCTATTCTTCCTTGGTACTGCTCTGTCTCTCTCCTTTTTTGGAGGAAAGGGAAGGGAGGGGTAGCGATTAGGCTTGGGTACAATCCCCACCATGGCCCACATTTGGTTCCTTCTCAGGGAAATGAAATATATCAGAGAAGACATAGAGTCAGGGGTGTACAAATCAGCCTGGTTTGTAGCATTTGCTGATTTCAGAGGTATATGTGCTCACACCCCAAATTTAACTACTGGCTCTCGGAAGCCAGTTTAAGCAGATTCTAGCACACCTCTGGATGTAGTTAGTATAAAGCAATAAATACTGAAATGAAGTTGAGACTTATTTGTTCTTGTTCTAGCCTTGCCACTAACTTGCTCTGTGAATATCACTGGCCCTTTTTATGTCTCAATTTCATCTCACTTTTAAAATCAATTCATTGAACTAGTGGATCTCTGAGATATTTTCCATCATTTAAGTTCTAAAACTGTAATACCACAGAAACCAGTACATTTGCCTTTAATAAAACTTCTTCCCAGCCAACCTTTTCTTATGTTTCCAGGCTGACATTTTAAGATACATTTTTTGAAGGACACAGCATAACAATAACACACCAAAAAAAAAAAAGCACTGATAACACTAAATATAGTTATTAATGAATCTTCTTTCTGGGTATTATTAGAAATGTTTTCATTGTGAGAGAGACCTTTTCAAGCTCCAAGAGTTTCAAAGTCAGAGATTTTTACAGTATCTGGAGGTTTGCATCCTACTTAGTATTTGCTCTGAAGCATTTCCTTTGACAAGAGCCAGATCTGATTTGTTAAACTGGTAGCTTTCGGGCTTTTGCAGTTATTGTTGGTTTTTTGTTTTTCAATCTGTATTCTTTCGTTGGTGCAGAGACAGTCCTATAGAGGAGTATCTCATTCTATTCTTTTCTCCTCGCCTATAGACAGCAAACACTGCACAGCTTGGAAAGAAATTTCTTTTATTTTTTATTATTATTATTAAGATGAATTCTTTCTCAAAGGCAGGTATTTGCCAACACAGGGATTGTCAGAGGTTTGTTCTTGTGGGGTCCCTTCTAACTCTGAACCCTCTACTTAGTGACTCATTCTCCCCACTATTTTCCCTTCACTGTGGGAGGAAGGAAATGCCCTTGAAAGAGAGAGGTATTTTTTACACAGCCCAGCCTGGGGTCAGTCTCTCATCGCAAGCAATTTTCTGAGTGATGGTAACTGACCCCAATCATTCACCCTGACTATTCTCACAATCCACTGTCAGAGAAGATGAGTGGGGGGGGGGTCCCTAGAGATTCCCACTCTTCTCACTGTGCATGCATAACAGGTTTACCTCCTATGGTTACAATCCCATAGAAAGAATCCATAGGGAGCAGCACAAATCATACAGAAAGTGTAAGAGGTTTATAGAACCTAAGACCATTGAAGGCAGGAGTCACCAATTGAATCCTGGACCATGTCCCTAGTCACAGCTTCTAAACAGCACTAAAATGATGTTCACACACTTTCTGTCTTGGCAGACCCACTATTGCCAATCTATAATAATCATCGATGCTTGTGGACTGCTCCATGACCTCTTTGTTTGCTACTGGAAGAAGAGGTTCCTACAATTCTAGGGCTAGTTAATTGCAATTAAGCTTCAATACCCTTCTCACCTTCTGTTATAGGAAAGCCAAAAGTATGGAAAGACTTTCTGAGTTTCTTTCCAGTCTCCTTTTCCCTCTTTTCCAAGCCCAGAGATTATCGGGGTCTAAGGCTACTGCCACTGGCCCCTTTTACCTTCCCTACATATCTATTACCTGAGTACTTCCTACCTATGTGGTATTGGGCAAATCCTGCCACCTGTCTGAAATTGACCTAAACTTCATCTATAAAACAAAGAATTTGGAACACAAAATCATGAAGTGTCTTTCTGATTCTAAATCCTAAAAGCCTATCATCTTCAGAGAATTTTTCAAGATTTTCTCTGACATGAACTCATGTAGATTAAGACACATGAATGGAACAGTACAAGGGCAGTCACAGTCACACACCATCATAGGCAGTCATACACTATTAAAGACTACATGTCCAAATGAATCACCTAAACATATGACCACACATAGAGATGCATGCACAAGCTACATGCCATATATTTACAAATTCATTTTTACATACCAACATTTACACACACAGTTGTGCATGCAGAGTCACACAGAAACACAAGTTACACCATTCCATGGAGTCACGAATAGTCACACATACAGTCAAATTCATACACAGAGTAGTACTTTATTTTATTTTAGTATTATTACTTACTAATAAGGTGAGGAAAGGCAGCATGTCAGTAGACAGAGAACAGGTCTTGCAGTCAGGACAACTTGGGTCCAAAATTTCTCTCTGTCTTATATACTAGCTATCTGACTCAAGGCAAATCACTTAGCCTTCCAATGAGCCAGACAACTCTCTAAGAGAGGGATTCTTAACCTGAGGTCACTGAGCTTTTGTCTTTATTTTTTGTTTGTTTTAATATTTTGAAATAATATAATTTATTTCCTTTACCACCTTATGTATTTTTTGGAGGGCATTTAAGAACATTAGTCTGAGAAAGGATCCAAAGGTTTCAAACAGAAAACCACAAAGGTTCATTTCAAACACAAAAAAAAGCCAAGAACCCTTGCTTGAGAATACAAATTTAAGGACAGTCTCCAATTTTCGTTGATAAAGGCAGTGTCCTCATCCCAGAGCTCTCTAAACTGATGAAATCACTGGTCCAGACCAAAGTAATAATGGTCATAATGCTAACAACAAGAGTATAATAACAATGGAGTAACCCAGTTTCATACAACTAACATACACATGAAGAATCACATGAATACAGTGGTACACAAAGACAGTGAAACCAGTATTGTCTCCCCATCCTATCTATCCCCTCACCCCCCCCGTTCACATACATACACACAAACACACACACACATGCACACACACACACACACACACACACACACACACATACACACTTACACTGCCTCCTTTTTCAAGGCTTTAACACATACTGTAGCAGGGTGGCAACCGGTCTGTGCAGGATGGTGATGTTGACTTCCAACAGATCCTAAGTAAATTCATTAAAGGATAGCAGAGGCCTGTTGTGGTACATTTGACCTTGAAAATGCTCCCTCTAATCCTTTGTTTAGAAAACTGAAAGGGTTTTCATTTAAAGCCCCATTAAAAAAATCTAAGGAAAATAAAAACAGAAAACGAAATGGCTTATCAGGACAGGCAGCCCATTGTATCCAGACACATAATAATTTTTTTTTTAAGGAACAATAGAAAGAAATCTTTTGGAATCAAGTAGCACCACATAGACATCACGGTACACTCTCCTCTGCATAATTGGGACAGCTTTACTTTATATCTCTTTTCCATATCCCCAGAGGCTCCCACTCAAGGTGATTTCTGACACACACATATGCAAACACATACATATATTTTAAAATTTGACATATTTTCTAAATAATGAATAATTTCAAAGTCACAGAAAATTGTTTTCCTACTTTCTTCAGGGAGCTTAAACATCTAATGCTAGTCAGCTTTTGATTATTCTTAATGAGATGAAGAGATGATCCCAAACACCAGATTATCTTCAAATCTTTTCTCTTCAACTCTAGAAGGACCCAGAGTCAGACACAATGATACATACGTATGCATACACACATATACATACCTGCAGGCTCACTCCTTATTCAAGGTATCCTGGAATACAGTGTTGTAATAAAGAGTTGACCCAAGAAAATCTGCAATGTGGATAATTGACTGTTCTATAATTGGGAGTTATCTATAGTTAGCTATCATAGAAGTTTAGAATCTTGGGTTTGAAAGAGACCTTAAAACCTAAAATGTTAGAGACAGAAGGGATTTTAGAACATAAATGTTAGGGTTCAAAAGGACCCTGGAATACAGAAAATAGAACATTAGAGCTAGGCAAGACCTAAGAGACATCTTGTCTAGCCTACTAATTTTACAGATGAGGACAATTAAATCTAGATTGGTAAAGTGACTTGTCCAAAGTCACTAAGCTAGTTAGTTTACTGATATCACACAGTCTCAAAAATTCCTTCTAAGATGAACTTTAACAGTAATAATGAAAAGAGAAAAATCTAAACATTTTCAGTTTTCTGTGCTTTTAAAGGGTTTTTTTTTTAATTAAATCTTCATGGGTGTTACTGACAGCAAACAGATACTAGAGAGTGGTGGTAAGTGCCAGATTTTAGCTGAAAAACCCACTCAAAGTGATTTATTCATGTTAAAAGCCTCAGTCTCAGTTAGTACTGACATAATTATATTCTCCTTTTTGTCGTTGAGCCGAGCTGGCTGACATGGGTATAGAAGCTGGTGCTTGACACTTGGGGTACGGCTGAACCAAAATAAAGCATGTGCGTATGTATGTGCTGTGTGGGTGACAGAAAGAACACAAATTGTTATATCTCTGTCTGATTGTCTACTGATAATTAAACCTTGTAGGTACTATAAAAGGTGTTAAGTCATTATTATTAACATTACTAATGATTAATTAGGATAATCATGCTGAGGAAGATTTATTGAATCTCAGAGTTGGAAGGGACCTCAAAGGCCCACCAGTCCATGTTTGAACAGTGGGCCTCTCTGCATTTCTGAGAAGTGGTCATCCAGCCTTCATTTGAAGACACAAGGTGATAGGGAGCTTACTACCTACCGAAGCAATCCATTCTATTTTTTCCGACAGCTCTCCTTGTTAATAATTTGGCCTTACGTTGAGCTGAAATCTGCCTTTCTATACTATACACCTATTGGTTCTAGTTCTGACCTCTAGAGCCAAGTAAACAAGCCACATCCCTCTTCCTTCCTCAAGAGAGCCCTTTGAATCAGATCCATAATATGTAAAAATAATTGTTAAGGTAAAATTTATTTTGGGATTGTCAGAAACAAATTGTGTAGTAACTGCAATATATATCTATATATGAAATATGTAAGTAAATATGTGTATGTACATATTTACATTTGGGTAGGGTACTATGACAACATGGAGGAAAGTCCCACCAAGAGTGCAATTGTGTTGGGAGAAGGTGAAACCCATGTGCCTTCAGGAGTTGAGGGCAGGTGAGCCCTGGGAAAGAGTTTATGGCAAGAGGACTTTGGGATAGGGACCAATATGTCACTAGAGGACTGTGAGGCACAGGAACTTTTGGTCAATAGGTGTATGTTGGGGGGGGGGTTGTATAAGAGACAGAGAGACAGAGACAGAGATTCATAGTTTTTGAAGGGATCACCAGACTTTAGTTTCCTCATCTACAAAATTAGGGAGTTAGACCAGATGACCTTTAAAGGACCCTTTCAGCTCTAAATCTATGATCTTATGGGTTGAAACAATGTGCAAACATATCTTTTTAGAAACCATAATTTGCTTTATTTTCCCTCAGAGAAATATACCATTGCAATTTTTTAAATTAGGAACAAGGAACATAGAACTTCGTTTTTTAAAAATACAATGTATTCTTAAAACATACATTTTTTCTCTACCTACATGTAGTTGGCACAGTAGAAACTATGCGGAGGCAGATTTTGATTCAATACTAAGGAAAATAAACCTCCTAACTCTCAGAACAGAACAATAACCAGATAGATTAACTCACGTGGTAGTGAGTTTCCCGGCACTAGAAATAGTCAAGTCAAGGCAAGATGATTCCCTATGCCATGGGTATGTAAGTAGAGAGTAAACAGGACTCTTTTTCAGATTGAGTTTGAGATTAGATGATCTTGAAATTACCTTTTCTAGCTCTGCAATTCTGAGTCCAAGAATTGCCCAGGGAATTCTAGCAGATACTAATTTAACATCAGAATAATCATGGTAATGGAGTCCTCTTTAGTCTCTAACAATGCTGTATGTGGTGACACATTTACCAACATGAAGCAACGTATCTGACTCATAAATCAGAATAAATTCATCTGAAAGCTGAAAAAAAAAGTGCTATTCTTACCAGTTAATGAGGGAATTTAGAATACGTTTTTGTGCCCCCCAATCCAGAACATTTTTTTGAGTCCTAGGGAAACAAAAGTATTTTCCTTTCACTTGCTTCCACAAAACCACAAAGGAAATCCAAAGAAAGCCCTTACTTACCATCTGCCAGGCTACTATATTGGAAAATCTTCCAGATCTTATTTTTAACTTGCTCTTAAATCCTATAGCCCCTTGGCATTGTTATGCAGTTATGAGAAAGCTGATTATAAAAGCTTGGAATGAACAAGGGGAAAGCTTTAGTTTTAAGAATTTTAAGGATTGGAGAAACTGAAGGGCTATGAACAATGGTTAATATATCAATTGATACCTCAAAGGTCAGTAGTAACCAAGTTTTCTTGAGTTTAACTCCATAACTTTTGAATTAAAACATAAAACATAGGGAAAGAGACCTTAAAAGGTAAACCACACGATGTCATATCCCAAATAAACTTTATAACTTAGAACAGAATATTAGAAGTGGAAGAGATTTTAGAACACACAAAATAGAATATTAAATAAGGAAGAGACACAGAAAGAGAATGAATGAATGAATGAATGAATGAATGAATGAAAAAAAATTTATTAAGCACTTACTGTGTGCCAAACACTGCCCCAAATACTAGGGATCAAAAAAAAGAAAAAGTAAAACAGCCTCTACTCTCAAGAGGTTCACATACTCATTAGGAGAATAAACACATAAAAGAAACTTCAGTTTTAAGGCATATGGAAAGGTCCCCAAATCCTAAGAGTACAATGATGGGGCACATGGCAAGGCCTGGAGGTCTTTATGGTACATAAGTACATTAGATGACAATACCAAGGAGCTATAGGATTTAAGGGCAAGTTAAAAATAAGATCTGGAAGATTTTCCGATATAGTAGCCCAGCAGATGATAAGTAAGGGCTGTTGGGTTTCCTTTGTGGTTTTGGGGAAGCAAGTGGAAGGAAAATACTTCTGTTTCCCTAGGACTCAAAAAAATGTTCTGGATTGGGGGGCACAAAAATGTATTCTAAATTCCCTCATTAATTTGTAAGAATAGCACTTTTTTTTGTATAGGCAAATAATAAATAACAAATTGGCCCATGTGCTGAGAACCTCTGGGCCCCAGAGTCTGGAGTCTTCCCATGTGGGAAAAGCTGAAGAGTCTGTTTCTGAGAGGCTCATGATAATGTGGAATGGAAGTACCTTGGACAGACTTGAGTACACGTAGAGATTCTGTAACTGGTTCCAGTCTGCTAATCACTGGGTTAGGAGAAGCCTTTTCAATTGCCTAGGTAGATGGAACTGGGTAATCTCCAAAAAGGCTTTAGCAACCAGAGACAGATGCATTCTCTTTGGGTGATCTCTCTTGGTTTAACTACACTAACCTTAGCTAGTGAGGGATGATACTGCAGGAGACCACGTGAAATAGGCCTTCACCCTTGGCCTCTGTTGTCCTTCTTTTTAATTTTAGGTGAAGGGATTGGAGACTCTAACCTTTTAAGATTCAAAAAAATCAGGAGAGCAAGGCTTCAGGATGCCAGTCTTTGGTATGCTTGGTTCTAAACCAGGGGTGGGGAATCTTTGACCTCAAGGCCACATGTAGCCTTCTAGGTCTTCAAGTGCAGCTGTTTGACTGAGTCCAAACTTCACAGAACAAATCCTTTTATTAGAGGGATTTGTTCTGTGAAGTTCAGATTCAGTCAAAGGGCCACACTTGAGGATCTAGAGGGCCGCATGTGGCCTTGAGACCAAAGGCTCCCCACCCCTGTACCCTCTGCAAACTAGCTTCTGACATCATTCAGCCAACACTCCCCACTGCCAAGTTACCAATTATCTCTTAATTGATAAATCTTATGACTTTTTCTCAGTCCTCATCCTTACTGACCTCTCTGTAGCTTTTGACACAGCCAATCACCATTTCCAATTGGATATCTTTCACTGCCAAAGTTTTTATCACATCATTTTCTCCTGTTCCTCTTTCTACTTATCAAATCGTTCCTTTTTTTTTTCAATCTCCTTTGCAGGATCTTTATTCATTCCTGCTAAATGGGGGTGTCTCCAAGTCTCTGCTGGTTTTTATTTTTCATCACCCTCTATTTTAGCTTTCTTGGTAATTGCATCAGCTCCTATGGGTTCAGTTGTCATCCTTATATAGATGATTCCCATATTTGTATATCCAGCCTGAATTTCTCTCCCAGGCTCCAGTCCTGAATTATCAAAGACTTTTTGTATATCTTGAACTGGATATCCCACAGGCAATTCAAACTAAAGGTGTGAAAAAACAGAAATAATTATGTTTCCCTAAACCCTTTTGTCTTCCAAACTTCCCCATTTCTTTCAAGGGAAGTACTGTCCTCCCAGTCATTGAGGCATACAACCTCATCATCATCTTTAACTCTTCACTTGCACTCACCCCACATAACCAATCTGTTGGGATTATTATTATCCAATGTAATGTTACTCAATCCGTTGGAGATTTTACTCCTTTCTCACTTTACTACCTCTTCCATATACGTTCCCTTTTCTCCACTCACACAACTACCACTCTAGCATAGGCTTACAAATGAAAACAAAAATGAAAACAACTCTGAGACAATGTGTCCCCTGAAGCAATAACCTCCCACCTACAAATGAGGATGTGGTGTTTCTTTGTGAAGTTCAGCCTTTCAAGAAATCATTTCAAAGTAATTTAGAGTCTATTTGTCATTAATAATTGGGCTTGGGGACTCCAATAACTTCATTACCACAGTGTATATCAGAGCCAGGTCTTCTCACTGTGCAGACCATTCTCAGAGATTCTGGGAACTCCGACAGCCCCAGGTTTTACCAAATACTCATCTTGCCTAGGTGCTGAAATACCTGGGATCCTGGTTAGCACCTTGGAACCTTGGCTCATGATCTAGACAGGGCAAAAAGATTTAACATAGCATGTTTAGATGGAAAGAGCAATGAATTCAAAGCCAGCAGACCTGGGTTCAAGACTCTGTTCTATCACCTTGGAATTGCATTTAAGCTGACGTTCTGTTTACCATTTTTATCTGCAAAATGGTGATTAAACTATTTTCCTGACAGGCTTGTCCTAAGCATCAGATGGTAACATGAATACTGAAAGGCCTCTAGAAATATAGAATTGATGTTTCCCAATATTGTTCCTACCTTTTCATCCTATAAAACTAGTGAAAAGAGAACTGGATTAGGACTTAGGAGACCTGTTTCTTCTTTCCTTTGGGGCTTTGGGCAATTCACTCGGTAGCTTTACATGTCAGTTTCCCCATCTATAAAAAGGGGGGGGTTGGACTGGGTCATCCCTAAGGTGTCTTCTAGTTCTAAATCTTATGATCCTCTTACATAGGTCTAGTCAACTCTTAGGCATCCATGCTAATGAAGAGGAGTCATGATGTAGACACTCCAAAATGGCTTTACATTTGAATAAGCTCTGTCATATATTTTGGGAAACACTAATCTGGTGCCCCTGTAGCAGGTATATCTCTTACTGATAAATTCTTACTGAATAGAAAGGAGTTGAATTCAAACCATATGATAAGGGTATGCTTTAACCTGACTCATGAGATTAAATTTGGCCTGGGTTCCCTATTCCAGACCCCCCCCCCACAACCTCCCTACTCATACATACAGAATTCTTTCTTGATTTTTCACCCCGGGCTAACAATAGCATTTTCTTTCAAACTGATGCCAAGCCAAGCACTATGTTAAGTTGAGCTTCATTTATCTTTGTATTTGTGTTCCAAACCAACTCTAACATGGGTTAGATAAGGAAAGGTATTCATCTGAATGGTCCAGTAGCAAGTTACTTAGAATCATAGAATGTCAGAGGTAGAAGGTTACTTATAAGTCATTTAGTCCCACGTCCTCATTTTATGGAGGTGAACATTAGGGCTCAAAAGATGGGAAATGACTTGGCCAAGGTCATAGAACAAGAACTGGAACCCAGAATTCCTGAATCCCAGCATCCAATGCCCTTTCTAGTACTTCATAGTTCTAACTCCTTGAGGAAGGACAAGTAAATTAAGAATTCTCTAAATTAAGAAAAAGTCAATTATGTCAATGAGAGACTTAATCATATAAATTGCTTAATTAAGTAAATAGGAACTTGAAAAGCAAGATGAGGGAAATGCTTAGAAGTCCTGGGAAAGAATAAGGAGGAGTGCTTGATTGTTAAAATGCCCTGGCTTTACATTTAGGAGTATACAGTATGGGAGGAAGGGTTAGGGAGGGTTGAGAGAGTAGCACAGCATCCAGGTTAGGATCAAGGGTTCTCAAAAGGTAATACAATGCAGAGAGGAATAAAGAACTTTAATGTGGTTCCATCAAGAGGTCTTAGCAGCCAGCTCCTTGTGAGGAGGGATTGCTTCATTCATTGCGTTTATATCTCCAGTACTTAGCATAGAGTCTGACACATAGTAGGTACTTAATAAACATTTGTTGATTTATTGCTTGATAGGGAAAGGGGGCACATAGAACCTAGAGCTTGGGGGATCACAGATTCTAAATATCATCTAATTTAACCTGCTCAGCAGGAAATCAAGGCCCAGAGAGGCTTTCCCAAAGACCACAAAAAATAAGCGGCAATGCCAGGATTCACCTTTGGGTCACATTGGCTCAAGGTGGATAGAAGCTGAGGGACTTTTGAGTCATTTCATCAAACTAGAGATGTGGAAGCATTGTTCTATGCAGGCTTGTTCCGTCCTGTAGTCTAATTCTGTGAAATAAATAAAGAATATCTTTTTTTCTCTTAAAGAAATATATATTTAAATCATCTTCCAAGCACTTTATTGGGTTCCAAAGAAGATAGGCATGGTCATTGCCCTCAAAGAGCTTATGATATAACAGCAGAGATCAGATACATATAAGAATAGCAATAACAACAAAAGGCCAACTGTGATAGGGTGACAAGAGAGGGAAACTATGACAGTTCAAAAGAGAAAGAGATGCCATCCAACTGGCCAGGATCAAGGTGGACCTTATGGGGGACAAACATCTAAGGTTCACTTCTCCCATTCACTGAATCCCATTGCCTTTGGCTGGAAATGCCATAACTTTACCTGCAGACAAACATTGCCTATTCCCATCCCGTTGCAAACAATATTTCTGGAGCTGGTAGCAGTTAGATGGGTTTGCTGAACTTGTTAAACCTCGGTTTATGAGGTTGTAAATTTGGATTTTTGAATATGGAAAATTAATTTTTTAATTCACTAAGAAAATGCAATAGGATTAATTCTCCTCTTTTGAGAATAATCAGAGGTCACCATGGCAACTGACAATGAAGAAAAACATTCTCTTTCTTTTTGTTGTCTATTCAAGGCCTGTTCCCTACATCAGCCTGGGCTTCATCTATAATTGTGGCTGAATATCTCTCTACCTGGTTTATTAATAAGGACTGAATTGTGATGATCGTATTCAAGAACTACAAGAGTAGAACAAAAGGTCCAGACGGAAGTTAGAGATTTTTCAGGTTTAGGCACTGATCCCCAGTGGCAGTTAACAGGTAGAGTTGGAAGAAAGCTTCAGCTCTTGATCAAAATTCGTGAGCAGATTTGGAAAAGCAGCTCGAGCCCAGTAGTGTCTCAGTTCACTTACCACAAGCCAAATGCAACTACTTTTGCAATAGAAAAACAGGCTGTGAACTTACCTCAATTCAAGTAGACTGTTCACACTGAGTGATCCTGGATCAATTAAATGAGAAGGCCATGGAGTATTTAACATACACAATGGTTGACTGGAATCATGAAGGCAAGGGGGTGTTGTGGATCCTGCATTTGCAGGTGTCCAGAGGACCTATAAAACTTAGCGTGCGATGCCCAGCTTCTAATATTTTCCCTTTAAGAAACAGAAAGATGGATGGCCAAGACAAGCCAACCATCAAAGTGCCTAAAAGCCAGTGGACTGGGCATTAAACTACCTAACTAGTGGTGACTCTGTTTCCAGCTAATTTGGGTTTATCCAGGTACCTCGAGGCAGTTAGGTGGTACAGTAGCTCTGGATTCAGGGATACCTAAGTTTAAATCCAGACTCAGGCATTTACTAGCTGTATGACCCTGGAAAACTCACTTAACTTCTGGTTACCTCTGTTTTCTTATCTGTAAAATAGTGGTAATAATAGCACCTACCTCCTAGGGTAGGATCAACTGAAGTACTATATGCAAACTGCTTTGTAAACGTTAAAGCATAATACAAACTGTTATTATTATCATTATTATTATCATTGTTGTTGCTATTGTTATTATAATAATAATAGTGGACTCCAACAGAGCTGCATATTAACTTCTAGGACTTCCAGGGCCTGCAGGTTTTCTGATGTTTCTTCATAGACCCTGGCAGGAGGGCAGAGGAATGACTTAATCCAGGCCCTATTGTTTTTTATCTCCCGGAGAAGCCATAGAAAATCACAAAATTCCAATGTTGGATCAGGCCTTAGAATCAATCTAGTTGAACCCACACCCACAAAAGAACCCTCTCTACCCTATCTGGCAAATACTCCCTTAGCCTCTGGATGAAGCCATCCCGTGAAGGGGAATCCACCACCTTTGGCCTTTGCTTAACTTTGAACGCTGGCAAGTTTTTCCTCACATCCAGCCTAAATTGTCCCCTTTGTACTTTCTGCCCTTTGCTCCTAGTTCTGGGGGCCCAACAGGACAAAGTCGAAACCTTCTTCTAGGTACCAGCCCTTCAAAATGCTTGAAGGTAGAGAGGTATTAGCCGTGACCCACTTTACCTCTTCTCAAGTAACTGGTGCCTCTCAGTTAGAAGGAAATCATTATTTTGATACGGAATTTAGTGTGGTAGGCAAAGTGGTCTCCATTCTAGAACTGTTGAGTTCAAGAAAACTTTTCATCCCAGCCTTCTGAGTAGCTAGGACTACAGACCTGAGCCACAGTTACAAGGAAAGGATGGGTCATGGACTGGTGATAGCAAAAGATACACACACACACATATATATATATATATACACATATATATATACACACACACATATACACACATATACATATTCATATATACATATAGATGTATATATACACACATGTATATACATATAAAAATGTACACACATATACGTATACTGTGTCTATATGTACACATATGTGTATGTGTATGTACATACACACACACACACACACACACATATATATAATGTATATGTGTATGTGTATATATCAAATGGCAGTTAGGTGACACAGTACATAGAGTGCCTCCAGTCAGGAAGACTCATCTTCATGAATTCAAATCTGGTCTCAGATACTTACTAGTTATGTGACCCTGGGCAAATCACTTAACCCTGTTTGCCTCAGTTTCCTCATCTGTAAAATGAGCTGGAGAAGGAAATGGCAATCACTCTAGGATCCTTGCCAAGAAAACCCCAAATGAGGTCACAAAGAGTCAGACAGACTGAAAAACAACTGAATAAATATATCAAAAGATAGACTGCATATAAAGTACTACACAAGTAGAGACTGTTCTGAGAATCCATTTGGCATAACAGACAGAGTACTGGACATGGACTCAGAGACCTAGGTTTGAATCGTGCCTCTCAGGCTGCTGAGGTATGTGACCTTTGGCCAAATCACATTTTTTTTATTGGGTCTTGGTTTTATCATTTATAAATAATATTCATATTCCCTACTTCATGATATTGTTTGGGGGAAAATACTTTGAGCTGCTTAGAAATGTGAGTTACTGTCAGGGGTGGCTGGCATATGCCTATAATCCTAGGTGACAACCTGAGTGGCTGAGGTTGATGCACCATTGAGCCCGAGTTCTGAGCTGTAGGAGACCTAAAACTAAATGGATTTCTTCATTAAGTTTGTCACCAACATAGTGAGCCCCCAGAAGTTAGAGGCCCCTATACTGCCTAAGGAGGGGCGAAGTGACTCACTATCCAGGTAGCAAGTCAAAGCTTGCAGCATCAGTAGGGTTTGGTCTGTGAGTGGCCACTGAACTTCCAGCCTGGGTGAGATAGGAAGACACATTCTGCCCTCAGCCTCTCAAAAAAGAGAGATTATAACTAGGACACTTTTCAGTCTGAATTTATTCTCTGTATACCCACAGGGGCTTCCAACATGGGAAGAGGACGGGTGTCTTACAAAAGGAATTAAAAAAAAACACACACACAAAATAGGCTTTCTTCAACTTTTAGTTGAGTCAGTGGTAAAGCTATGTGGCCAAAATGACAGTAAAGTCAGAAGGAGTCGGAGTTAGCTTAAATGGCTGGGATGGTAATATCTGAGAATAAAATCTATAAAGGGCTGGTACGGTTTCCTTTTTTTGTCTTGGTTTCTCCAGTGACCCATAGCAGAGTGCTTTGTGTGTAGAAAGCACCTAATATATGTTTGTTGAATTGAATTATGAAACCAGAGTTTCCACTTTGGGATTTCTACATTGTCAAGTTGTCATATTGATTATTTTATGGTCATTTTTTTTTAGGCCAGACCTGGTATAGCTTATTTAAAAAAAAAAAGAAAGTTTATACTTGCGTAGTGTTGAATAGTTTACAAAGCATAGTATAGCATAAGTAACCCTAGGTTTACAGTCAAAAGATTCAGAAGACCTAAGTGTAAATCCCAGATATTCTATTTAGTGGCACAAGTGATTGACTTTGGTGAACTCACTTCATTTCTCTAGGTCTCAGTTTCCTCATTTATAATAACGGAGATTGGTCAGACAGTCTCTAAGGTTATATGTAAGTAACAGGTTTAGAGTCCAATCCAACTACCTCATTCATTTTATAGATGTGGAAACTGAAGCCCAAAGAGGTTAATTGATTTGTTCAAGGTCACACAGATGGTAAACAGCAGAAAGAGGATTAAAACCTAGACCTTATAACTCTTTCCATTATACCACACCATCTTGCCATCCAGCTCCGCCATTTTCTGGTTCTGGGAAAGAGCATGGAGATATGAATCAGAAGACTACATTCAGGGTCAGCTAGGTGGCGCAGTGGATAGAGCACTGGCCCTGAAGTTAGGAGGACCTGAGTTCAAATCCAGCCTCAGACCAAATACTTCATACTTACTAGCTGTGTGACCCTGGGCAAGTCACTTAACCCCAATTGCCTAAAAAAAAAAAAAAGAAGACTAGATTCAAATTCCAATTCTGCTAAAGACTGATTATGTGATCTTCAGCAAGCAACTTCACATCTATGGGCTTCAATATCCTTAACTGGTGAAGTGAAGATATTGGGTTAGATGACCTATAAAGGCCCTTTAAGAGCCTGGAATGGAATATTACTGAACAGTAAGAAATGATGAATATGAAAAGTTCAGTGAGGCATGGGAAGACTTACTTGAATAGATGCTGAGTGTTGTAAATAGAATCAGGAAAATAATAGAATTTTTTTCAAATACTCAGATACTCAATTGGATCTCCCCTCCCATGTAATCCATGATCCAGTGACACAGCCCTCCTCACTGTTCTAAATACAACACATTCTATTGCCCAACTCTGAGCATTGTCATTGGCTGTCACTCATGCCTGGAACCTTCTCCCTCCTGACTTCCCTGGCTTTCTTCAAGTCTCACCTAAAAGACCACTTCTGCAAAAAAGCGTTCCCTAGGCCTCCTTGATCTTAGGCTCTTCCCTTTCAGCTCACCTCCAATTTATCCTGCCTACATTTTGTTTGTCAATGATTTTTTGCACATTGTCTCTTTCCCTAGACTGTGAACTCCTTGAGAGAAGGGACTGTTTGTTTTGTTTGTTTGTTTTTTGCCTTTCTTTGCAATTTTATTGGTTAGCCCAATGCTTGACATACAGTAGGCCTTAACAAATGCTTATTTGATGCTTGATTTATTTGACTCAATGACTTGGAAATTCCTTCTAATGAGGTAGAACAAAATCCATCCCTGTGACTTTTCTTCATGTAGTCCCGTATGCTCAGCACAAGGGGTCCACCCAGAATGCTGAAAGCCTTCTTCACTTTCTCCTGATATTTTGAAGGTATTAATTGCTACATTCTAGTTATCCACTTACCTTCTCTTGATATCACTATGTGTAAATGTCCCTTTTTATCTTTCTAACATACAGTTCCTAATTGACATATTTTTATATTATCATGGGTAGCTAGGTGGCACAGTGGATCGAGTGGTGGGTCTGGAGTCAGGAAGACTCATCTTCATGAGTTCAAATCTGGCCTCAGATACTTAATAACTGTGTGACCCCGGGAAAATCCTTTAATTCTGTTTGTCTCAGTTTCCTCATCTGTAAGATGAGATTGAAAAGAAAATGGCAAACCATTCCAAGTATCTTTGCCAAGAAAACCCTAAAGGTGGTCACGGAGAGTTAGACATGACTGAAAAGTAACTAATTATATTATTATACGTCTCCTGTATGTTATAACATACACACATATATGTATATATATTCATATATAATTATTTCAACAATATAAATATTAAAACATTTTAAAAAACTGACTATGTAATTTTAATAACCAAACTTGGTCCCCAAAAGAGATAATAATAATAACTAATATTTATATAGTGCTTACTCTGTGCCAGGCCCTACACTAAGTTCTTTGCAAATATTTTTCATTTGACCCTCACAACAAACCTCACAAAGTAGGTACTATTATTAACTCCATTTTACAGATGAGGAAACTGAGGCAAATAGAGTTTAAGTGACTTGCCTAGGATCACACAGCTAGGACATATCTGAGGCAGATTTGAACTCAGATCTTTCTGATTCCAGGCCCAGAACTTTATCTACTGTGCCACCTACCTGCCTCATTTATCTTCTTCCCTTCTTTGCAGAGGTGAAGGAGTGGAGAAATGGAATATTTCATACACTGTCTGACTCAGTTGATGTGTTGACTAGTTTTGCTGAGGGGATTCCCCCTCATCATCTTTTTATTTTTTTGTTACAAGAGATGGCTTGCCAGGAAGGTGGAGCATCTTATTCTGTAACTAAGGTTATGTAAAAATAAAAAATTAGCAAAAAAAATTTAAAAAGTAAAAAAAAAATGAGTTTACCTTATGCCCACGGGTACACTCCATTCTTACCTAGCAGATTCATCTCCATTAGTGTCCCTATAAACACTTACAAAAGCATTGATCCATTTCCTTCTAGGAAATCAGAGGTATCTCTTTTCTGTTTGTGGGCCTTCGGTACTTCACCCTGATAGATGGGTAGCAAGATTCTATCTCTCTCCTATCCTCCCAAAGCTGACCCTGTCTTGTAGGAAAGTGTCAGAGCCTCAGGCCCCCGATACTGCTGAGATAGCAATGCCTAACATATACACCTGCCGTCCTGGGTCTTCCACCAACCACCTTCAAGGCAGCTCTGCCAAAGAGAGAGTCAAATAAGGCACGTCTGCTCATGATGCAACAGGAAGAGAGCTGCCAGACTAAGAGTTACAGGATTTAGATCCATAAGTGCTCTTAGAGTTCACAGAGTTTCACACCATCTTTTTATTGATGAAAAAAAAAAAAAAACCGAGGCCCAGAGAAATGAAATAATTTGGCCAAGACCATATAGTAGTACGGCCAGGATTTGACTCTGACTCAAAATCCCCACACTCTTTCCACTGTATTACCATACTCACTAGTTAAACTGGAAGATGAAGAAGTAATCTACTCCTTTGTTCTTATCTCCAGTGTCCTTGCGGACATGCAGAGAATAGCCCTCCCCTGTTGTTAATTTTTTCTGGTTCATGGACCCCTTTGGCAATCTGGGGGGGGGGCGCTTACAGACCCCTTCTCACAATAGCATTTTAAACACATAAAATAAAATGTATAAGATTATATCAATTATATCAAAATACAGTTATTGAAATGTATGTTTCAATATATTCTATCTTCCTTCCCCTTTCTTTCTCTCTCCTTCCCCCTACTTCTTTCCCTTCTTCCTCTT
>NW_020954548.1:29881710-29882697 GCF_900497805.2 Vombatus ursinus
CACACACACACACACACACACACACACACACACACACACACACACACATAAACATACTTAAATGAGTCAATGGACACCAATTTAAGAACCTTTATGCCTAGACCAAGAGACATTCAAGAGAATATAACAATAATTCACATTTTTATTGATCTTTAACTTTTGCAAAGCATTTTCCCCATTCCAGTTCTTTGAGGTAAGAAGCATAGGTATCAGTATCTAGGTTTATTGAAAAGGAAATTGAAAATTAGAGAGGCTTAGTAAGTTACTCGTGATCTCCTGATTAAGTAAGTTTGAATCTAGTTCTCTTGACTTAGGTTTTATGTTCATTTGAATCTGAGCATTAGTACTAGTCTTTCTGATCATGAACATGTCACTATAATTTTTTGAGCCTCAGTTTTTTCATCTATAAAATGGGGATAATTAAATTTGCACTTAAAGATAAGAGTGTTGTAGACAGAGGGCTGTACTAAGAGTAGATTTGGGATAAAGCCCTGCCTTTGACTATGTAACCCTATGCAAGTTGTTTAACTTTATGTTGCCTCCGGTAACTCTCTAAGATTATAAATGACAGATGAATTACCAAACTGCAGTGGTAGAGAGAGTTTCCACATCAGGAGTTCACTCCACTGATGAAATCACAGGCCCAGACCTAAATGAATGAATAGATGGATGGATAGATGAATGAATGAACAAGCAAGCAAGCAAGGAGACAGACAAATCAATCAATAAACAAATGAACTAACAAAAAAAAGAGCAAAAAAAAAAGGATAAATAAATAAACCAATGAAGACATAGAGTTAATAATTAAGCAAGCCAACAAATAAATAAATATATCCCAAACTGACCTTCCAGAGATGAAGAGAAAATTTTTATAGTCTCTAAAATTCTATAGAAATGTGAATCATTGTTGTAGTTGTAGTTGTTGTTAGGGTAGTAGTTAACAGTAGTAGTAGGTGGTGGTGGTAGTAGTAGTAGTAGTAGTAGTAG
>NW_020954548.1:29882727-29914668 GCF_900497805.2 Vombatus ursinus
TAGTAGTAGTAGTAGTAGTAGTAGTAGTAGTAGTAGTAGTAGTAATAGTAGTGATAGTAGTGATAGTAGTAGTAGTAGAAAACTAGCAATTTTCATTGCTAGATTCTTCATTGCCCTAGGAGCAGGTATAGCAAGAGTCAGCAGCTAGTTCCCATTCATTGCCAGTAATTGGTTTCAACGGCTTCAGCCGCCTCAATGTGTGGAGAAAATTCAGAATTCTGATTTTACTCCAGGCTTTCCAGTGAGAGAATGTCTGGGTGGCTGGAATGTGAGTTATATGCCAGGCACTATGCTACATACTATGAATTCAGAGCAAATGTAAAAAAAAAAAAATCCTTGTCCTTGACAAAAAATGACAGTGCTAGGAGGGACCCTAGGGAATCACACAGTTGAGAAATGAGGCGCACATCTGAGAGGTGACTTGCCCAGGGTCATAAAGCTACCAAGCGGTGAAATGGGGATACCTGACTACTAGACCAGGCCTCTTAGTACTATGTGTAGGTGGACTTGGAATGCTAATTGTTGACAGAATATGAATGTGATTGTCATTGGCTCGGAAGCCAAGGTTCCAAGGAGCTCAGATGGGTTTTCCAGGGAGCATACCTGAGAAGTCCTGGCCTCTACTGCCTCTGCACAGAGAGCAGATTCTCAGTCATCCACCTCTTTTCACTGAAGCCTCTTGAAGGAGAAAGGTCAGACTGCCTGACTAACATAATACTGAAGGGATGTGACAGAGAACACAGGCCTGGAAGTCTCCAAGGCCTGTTCTGCTGAAGGCTTCGAATTTGATAAAGAGCCAGACCCTTGGTTCTGCCAACCAACTGGCCACCTGGCCTAGTGATCTTGGAAGCTGGCTCTGAGCCCAGTGACAAAGACATTCTGCAATGCTCCTGTGGCAACCAAATGCACAGGCCACTGCATCCGCCTCTGACCACATTTCCAGATGGATGAGGAGAGCGGGTAGATTTAGTATGAATGATAATAATCTTGCCTTGAGCTGGTGAACGAGTAAAGATAGAATTATGGAATAATCATGCTGGGAGGGATGTTAGAGATCATGGAATCCAGCTGCCTCATTTACACAGAAGGATATGGAGGCTCAGAAAAGCTAAGTGACTTATTCAGGGTTATGCATCTCCCTAGCAGGGAGGGCTAGGACCTGAACGCCGCAGGTCCTTGGAGTCCAAGTTCACTGCTCGTTCCACCGCATCCCATGAGGACATTTGGGAGGGATCCTGCCTGCACTGGCTTCTGGGGGCTCCTACCAGGCAGCAAGGAAGGTCTCCATAAACCTTGTTCTGCCTCTAACATGGAAGGGTTGGGAAAGCTGGGGTGCAGTGGGACTTGAGATTTTCGTCAGAACTTTCCCTGATCCCCATGGTCGGACCCTATTCCTCCAAGGCTCCAGGGCTCACTCGCGGTCTGAAATGGGCAGCATTAGGAAAAGCCTCCTTCTTGGCAGGGGTTCTCTGTGGACGAGCAGGCAGCCTGGGTCCCAGGCCTGCCACAGCATGGCCGGCTAGATGCCCAGAGAGGCAAGACTTTCTCCCTTTGTGGATAGAAAAAACACCCCAGCATACACTGGAACAGGCACACAGCCACCTCCGCAGACACAAGGAAGGGCACACACTCCGTCCCACATATCCTTGCACATGCATGCAGACAGACACAGGCCTTTCTATACAGACATGCACTAACATACAAAAACATACAAAATCATTTACCCTATTCTTGTTTATAAGATAGAAGAACTATAGGCTAGATTCTAGTAAGTTAGGTCAGTTTGAAACTAATTAATAATAACAATCATAACTAACATATAGCTCTTTCAAGTTTGCAAAGTCCTTTACATATTTTATTTTATCCTCATAGCAACTATGAGCCAAAAGCTTTTGTATCATTGTTTCACAGATGAAGAAACCGTGCTGAGAGAGATTAAGTGACTTGCCCAGGGTCACACAATTAAAATTCAAATGTGTGTATCTTCCTGACTCTAAGTCCAGCCCCCCAGCTATGTCAGTTGAAAGAATGGGCCCAAAAGGTAGTGATTAATCAGTGGATATCGACTCGAAGGAAGGTCTCTATTAGAGTGCCTCAGGGATCTGTCCTCTTGTTCCGTCATTTTCAGTTGTGTCTGATTCTTTATGATCCCATGTGGGGTTTTCTTGGCAAAGATACTGGAATGGTTTGCCTTTTTCTTCTTCAGCTCATTTTACAAATGAGGAAACTGAGACAAAAAGGGTTTAGTGACTCGCCCGGAGTCACAATGCTAGTACATTACTAAGGCTGGATTTGAACTCAAGTCTTCCTGACTTCAGGCCCAGGACTCTATCCGCAGTGCCACCTAGATGCTCTGATCTCTCCTCAGTCCTGTGCTATTCAACATTTTTAGTAACGTCTTAGATATAGTTATAGATGTTAAACTTCCTAATATTTAGAATAACCAAAAGTAGAATAGGATTCTTTGGGAAGTAGTGGGCTTACCTTCATTGGAAGCCATCAGTGTAAATAAAGCATGAGGATCATTTTGGGGGATATGGTATGTAGGATTCTTTGTTCTGTATGGGTTAATTAGGGAGTCTCTGAGGTCCTTTCACCAAAAAAAAGAATGAATGAATGAATGAATGAATGAATGAATGAATGAATGAATGAATGAAGTGAGTTAGGGAGTGAATGAATGTGGGTATAGTATAAAGAACACTGGGTTTTAGAGTCTAAAGACCTGAGCTTTCAAAGCTACTTGTCTATCCTGCAGAGTGGGAATGAACATTAATACCCTCATTTTACAGATGAGAAAAAAGGCCCAGAGTGGTATAATGATTCAACCAAATTCATGAAGCTAACAAAGTATTCAAGTTTCAATTCAAACCTAGGTCTTCTGGTTCTACCCCTGATACTCTTTCCAGCATACTATACTATGATTGATACATGTGGTGAATTGTTATGGTAATAATAAGTTCTGAATTTTCTGTTACATTTTCAATTTCAAATATCCTGTCCTATTGTCCACATACATCAAATGACCAAAAAATATATTAAAAATATCCTTTTGCCATGTGTTCTGATGCGTGGATTGGAGAATGTGGTGACCATGGCACGGTAAGGGAGACAGAGTGCTGTAGTGATAAGAGGACTGGACCAGACTCTGAAGACCTGGATTGGTACTGTCGCCCTACCACTCACTAACTGTGTCAGTATGTAAGTCAAGTGATACACTCAACTATATAACTTAAGTGAATTATTTCCCCCCTTTTTTTAAGGCAGCTGGGGTTAAGTGACTTGCCCAGGGTCACACAGCTAGTAAGTGTCAAGTGTTTGGTCTGAGGCCAGATTTGAACTCAGGTCCTCCTGACTCCAGGGTGGTACTCTATCCAGTATTTCCCTTTTCTGAACCTCAGTTTCTTCTCCTGTAAAATGAGAATGTTAGCTAAGATCATCTCTAAGAGCTCTCCATCTCTGCTTTAACATGCTCATCAATGACTTGGCCAAATGCAGAATTTGCACGCTCGTCAAATTGGCAGATGACATGAAGCCAGGAAAGATAACTAATAGGTTAGATGAGAAAATTAGGATCCAAAAAGGTTTCAACAGGCTAGAAAGATTAGATGAATCTAATAAGATGAAATTTAGAAGGGATAAAAATAAAGTCCTGCATTTGGGTTTAAACAAACCCAACTGTGCAAGTATAGAAGGAGGGACATGAGGCTAGGTAGCTGTTCATGTGACAAAGGCCCAGCTATTTTAGTCCTCTGAAAGCTCAGAATGACCCAGAACACAACAAACCAGCCTAATACATCTTGGGCTTCATTAATTAAAGCAGTTTTCAGGATGAAGGAGGTGAAAGTCCCACACTACCCTGATGCCCTGATCAGACTGCATTTGGAGTGGTGTGTCCAGTTCTGGGTGCTACATTTTAGACATGTTATCACACAACATCACCTCTTGACATGAAGAAATAATCTAGAAGAGCATGACCAGGATATCAAGGGGTGCCAAGACCATATCATGAAAAAGTTATTAGTTGAAAGCACTGGGGATTTTTAATTTGGAGAAGAAATAACTCAAGGAAGACATGATTGAAGTTGTCAGATATCTGAAGACCAGTCAAGTGGATAGAAAATTGGAATAATTTTGCTTTGTCCCAGGGAAAGAATTAAGATTAGTGGGTGGAAGTGATTGTGCCAGATGTATTATGGTTTGAAATAAGGCCGAATTTCTTAATAATAAGCATCACACAATGAACCGCATTTGAACATAGTGAGTTCCCCAGCACTGGAAAGGGTAGTTCAATAACCAATTGTATTAGATACCAGTAAAAGAGGTTCCTGTTTGGTGTAGGTTGGACTTCTGAAGTACATTTCAACTTGGAATTTCAGGGATTGCATGTTGACAGTAACAGAGAAAGAAAGAAGGGCCCGTCACCCTAGCAGCATGAATAAGCCAGCCTGTAAGGATTGAGTCATGGCAGCTAAGTGGCTCAGTGGATAAAGTGCCAGGCCTGGAGTCAAGAGGACTCATCTTCCTGAGTTCAAATCTGGCCTCAGACACTTACTGGCTGTGTGACCCAAGGCAAGTCACCTAACCCCCTTTGCCTCAGTTCCTCATCTGTAAAATGAGCTTCAGAAGGAAATAGGAAACCTCTCCAGTAATCTCTGCCAAGAGAACCACAAATGGGGTCATGGAGAGGCAGATATGGCTGAAATGACTGAACAACAACAAAAGGATTGAGTAAAGTCAAAAAGAGGGAACTAACTTCAGCCAACCACTTAGGCTCTAAATCTGTGTCCCCATGACTAAGTCTGGCACACAGTTTTGAGAGCCAAATCCCTCTCTCCAGTAATTACTTCATTGCAAAGCTATTTTGCTTCTCCCAGGCAGTGGGGTTGAAAAATATTGATTCACCTTATGGGAGAGTAAAAGAGTGTAAGTAGCTAAATAACAAAACAATTTCATGGTTAATACTCCTGAGTTTGCAGCATTCTCTTGACAAGGGGAAGCAGGCTGAGACTGGAGTTAGAGGACCTGTGTTCAAATCTCATCTCTGCTACTAACTCACTATGTGATGCTGGGTAAATCGCATTACCTCTCTCAGCCTTGGCTCCTCAACTGCAAAACTAGAGGGTAGGACCAAATGGCTTCTCAAAGTCCCTTCTAGCTCTAAATGGACAATTGTGGGATCCCTTTGTCTTGGGTGGAAAAAAAAAGATGCACAGTCTAGGCAGGTTAGGGAATGAAGTTTCTACCTCAATAGACTTACACCAGTGTACTTAGTTGCTTCTTAAACTTTGGGAGCATGTGGGTGCTCAGGAGGACTAGCCCCTCTGGTGTCAGGGCTTGCTGAGCCCTTTTCAGGGCTGCCTAGCCACCCTTGGTGTCCACCTGATTCACCCAACTCTCACCTGTGGCTCCAAGAAGCCACAGCATGCACAGCAGTCATGCTTCAGTAAAATCATCTTGGCAGACCAGCTAAATCAAGTTGAGGGTAACCAACAGGCTTTAAACCCATTGGTGAGTTAGGAGGATGTCTGCCCTAAGCATGTGAAGACCTCTCCCTGGCAGAATGGGCAGATGAGAACAAGTTGTTCCAATGGCCATGAAGGCGGCTGACGCAGGTGCTGTGGAGTGCTTAGAGCTTGGTCAGACATCAAAGACTCCTAGGTCATCCATCCACTGCATCCCAGGCCATCACCAGTGATCTTGACTTTTATCCTGCCACTGGACTTGGATGAGTCAGGAAGAAAGAGTGAAACTGATGACTTTGTGTAACTTGGCCTCACTTCAATCCAATTCATTACCCCATGATGTCATTTGTCCTCAACATATGATATAATATCATATGTAATATGATATAACGCAATAATAAACAATGTTTGATGATAATAAACTCAGGAATCTGAGATTGGTCTGACTCCAGTGACAGGCTGTTATACAGGTAAGACTTGGGCTAAGAGCACATTATTCACATGGGGGCAAGCCATCCCTTTAACTTATAAGATAGGACTTAGCAAAGTGACTTGTAGAGGTATTCATTGAAACTGAGCTTGGCCTTTATTCATGCAGATGTTGATAACTAGGACAACCTATAATGAGTTTCACTTCTGCCACTATTGACAAGCTAAATATAGACCAAGTCATGAAACCTTTCTGAGCCTCAGTTTTCTCACCTGTGAAATGGGAAACAGATTAATAAATCAAACCTAAACTACAAATATATTTAAGTATCATTCCTCTTTAAAATCAATTCAGTAACAAATATCACAGTTGAGATTGCAAATCAAGATCATCAACAACCTCAGTTTTTACTCATTTTCTTTCTGAAAAATTTCAGATTTTGTTTCTAGGCTAGAGGTGATATTTAAGATACACTCCATTTACCTGGAACTCAGCTAATAAGGAACCTCACCCATCTGGAAAATAGCCAAGAAATATGGGAGGAAAATCCAAAGAGAAGTTACAAAATATATTTTATTCAAGGGGTGGGAGGGACCTCAAGCCCACACTCAGTTTGTTTTTTTTTTGTTTTTACTTTTGCTTTACACATAGTTCAAACAAGCTGGTGATCTTATTTCTAAAGTCACAACTGATTCAACTGAGCAATTTAGGCTTCCTGTTTTTCTGGCTAACAACTGGCATTTCTGTAACAGCCAGATATTAACAAAGAGCTATCCTCACAGTTCTCTGAGGCAGGGGGTATAAGCATTATTAGTCTCTTTTTAACAGATAAGGAACCTGGGTCTCTGAGCTCTGCCCGTAATCACACAGCTAGTAAGTACTTAAGACAAGATTCCAGCCTAGGCCACCTGACTTGTTATGCCACATCTATCACTCACTTTTGTAAGACCTGGAAGGAGGCTATGAGTGGATCACATCTTGCAAAAGTTTTGTAATGAGGGCTGGAAGATGCTGTTAGACTGAGGACAGAAACCTCAAAAAGAAGACAGGTTGAATTCAATTCAACATTTATGAGGTACCTACTATGGGAAAGACATTCTGTGAGGCATTGGGGATACAGAAATTAAACAAACTATAATCCACACCCTAAAGGAGCTGAAATAGGGGTAGCTAGATGGCTCAGTGGTTAGAGCACTGAGCCTGCAGTCCAGGAAACCTGAGTTCAAATCCAACCTGAGACACTTACTAGCTGTGTGACTCTGGGCAAGTCACTTCAGCCTGTTTGCCTCAGTTTCCTCATCCATAAAATGATGATAGTAACACTTACCTCTCACAGTTGTGGTGAGGATCATATGAGGTAATATAATTGTAAAACATTTGGCATAGTGCCCGGCACATAGTAAGCAATACAAAAATGTTAGCTATTATTATTATTGTTGTTGTTGTTATAGTGTACTTACTGACTCTGAGTTATTAGCCATAAATACTCCAGTCAAGGCAAAGAAGTAGAATAGGGGTTTTTACCCTGGAGCCTGTGAAGCTGTTTTTCTTTTTTAACATGTTGACAACTATATTTCACTGAAATTGGCTTCCTTTGTAATCCCATATAATGTATTTTATGCATTTAAAAACATTATTCTGAGAAGAGCTCTACAGGCTCCACCAGACTGCTAACGGGGTCTAAGTTGCCAAAAAATGGCTAAGAACCCCTGAAGTAGATATCTAGCTGTCAAGGGCATTTTATCTGTAGCCTGCCTGGAGGCAGAGAGATGGGCTAGAGCGTTTCTCCAATGTAGGAAGAAAGGAGGAGATGACTAGAAGGGGAAGAACCTTTAGAGGAAGAATGTATCCTATTCTACTAAAATGAGATGAAGGAAACATCTGCCAAATAGGGAAAGAGGGGAGCAGGAATGAAAGAAAACAGAAGGAGGGTGAGGTTTGGGAGGGTGTTTGTGGCAGAAAGATCCACATGAATCGACCTATGGCATCCTGTATCTCAGATGGAGTGCCTAGCAGGAGGCTACCTGCAGTTAGACAGTGCCTAGCTTCCTGGTGTGTCATGGGAACCTTATCTGGAAGTTGTGTGGGAGACCCTGACCCTGTATCTATATATGTGCCTGTCTGTCTGTCCATCTGTATCTGTTTTTGTGTCTATGTTTGTCTGTTTACCTGTGAAGGAGCATGGGCCAGAGCCGCATGAAGAATTCCTGATGCCAAACTATCTATTCAATCCATAAAAAGTGAGGGTTTTTCCCTCTTTTTAAATGCAGCACTTTTCATATTTTTACCTCTAGCTGTCTGGATAGTATTTCAGCTTTTTTTTTTTCCTTTTCTATTTCATGTCCTGGCTTTCTGTGTTTAATGTGAATTTCTAGGGCATAGTGCCCTTAACAGACACCAGAGCTATATAATATGAGAAATCAGATCTATATTCTGTTCTCTTGGAATGCAGGCACAAAAAGACAAGCCAGGCTCTCAATACATATGTGCTTTTGATTCATGGAATGCAGAAAATTGTATTTGATTTTATCTGTAATGGATTCTCATAACTTTGAATTAGTGTTATGCTGATGGTCCAACTAATGGACAGTTTATTGTGAAAATAGATTTCATTCCATCATATTTTTTTTCTGGTATCAATTACTTTGAATGTCTAAATGTACTGTTTCTTTAGATGTTTACTGCTCAATTTATTTTTTTAAATAAGTTATTCCTTCATTACCACACCTCTACCTATCTACTCCCAAGCCCAGTTCCCTTCTACGTCAAAATTGAGAAAAGCTAATATTAATAGGAAGCCACTGTGATTAAATGGGGGTGGGGAAGAGTAAGAGAGCTGAGTTTAAATACTGTATCTTCTACTTACTATGTGATTTGGATCAAGTCACTTAACTGATTTGATTCATTTTCCACATTTATAAAACGAAGGGAATGGACTAGAAAATCTCAGAGGTCTCTTCTAGTACTGACATTCTAAATTCTGTGTTCTTAGGCCCTTTTCAGGGCCCTGGGTTCTATGGTCCCTTCCAGTGATGCCATTCTAAATTCTAAAATCTATATGCAAAGGCCCTTACACATCTGACATTCTATATTCTACATTTTAAGGTACCTTCCAGGGCTAACATTCTATACCCTTTTAGCTCTAGACTTATATGTTCTAAGGTCATGTCTTGTAGTAACATTTGATATTCCGTGCCCTAAAATCCTGTCCAGCTCTAATAGTTTATGATCCTATTTCTCTGATATCCTAAAATGGATGGCATTCATTGTGTGCCTAGATTAGACTAGTTTCAGTGTTTCTGGTTTCCAAGGACTGAAATACTCCATGGTGAATGCCACAGAGCATTAAAAACTCAGCTTTCTTAGCCTACATTCAACTAGAGTTGGGAAAAAAAATATCACTTTAAAGACAGGTTTAATTAACCTGCCCAAAAAGAAAAAAAAATATCACAGAATTGCTGTGTGTGAGATTAACTGCAAATCTAATGATCAAAGAGATTGGAACCAAGGAAGGTTGGGGAAGGAGCATCTCATATTCAAGTTAACTAATATTTCTGAATCTCCTAAGAATCAAATCATCAAATTATTGCTTTTGGCTGCACCACGGAGACAGTCTTGGGAGATGGGCTGTGACAAGGATAAAGAGGAGGTATCACTTAGCAACTGTCCTCAGGGTTGGATTAGGGCCATATTCTTAACACATATTCTGGTCCCTTGGTCTCTTGCAAGGGATCTGTAGTTATTATGGGGTACATGATGGACAGAGAGAGAAGGAAAAGAAGCCTGAATAAGGAGGATATGGGAAAGGAAGGCAGCTTTGTCAGGGAAGGAGGAAAGTTAGAGGACTTCCTAATTAAGCCATAGTTATAAGGCATGGGACAGAGGCATTGCCCCAGCAGCTCACGAACCCACCCCTGACTCACCCCCCCCCCACCCTGCCACCTACACACACACATCCAGCAACTGTGGCAGTAGGGAAAGGACACCGAGATTGCTTAAGTCACTTCATATCTCTGACCCTCCACTTCCCCCACTGAAATGGGGATAACACTTGTCCTAGTTATCTCTCAGACATATTGTGAGACAGACACTTTGTAAAACATAATAGAACTAAAAACTGTTAATCAACAAGTATTTATTAAGGTCCTACTATGTACCAAGCATGCTAAGCACTGGGGAATTTTATTATTATTTATCATGACCCCAAGATGGCAAAGGGGCTTGGTAATCTTCAGGTAGTGTTTGAAGGAACTAAAGCTATTTAGCCTGAGGAAGGGAAGATTTGCTAAGGGTTAAGTGCTGGTGCATGGTGTAATTATTGCTGTTATTGTTGTTGAGTTCTTTCAGTCATGTCTCACTCTTCTTGACCCCATTTGAGGTTTTCTTGGCAGAGATACTGGAGTGGTTTTCCATTTACTTCTCATTTTGCAAATGAGGAAACTGAGGCAAACCAGGTTAAGTGACTTGCCCACGATCATACAACTAGTAAGTGTCTGAGGTAGGATTTGAACTCAGGTCTTCTTAACTCCAGGCCCCACACTCTAGCCACTGTACCATTTAGCTACCTGAATTATTATCTCCATTATCACTCTTTTCATGTATCTAAATGACTATTAAGTTGAAAAGGTTTAGACTTGTTTTGCTTGACCACAGAGGGCAAGAGTAGAAGCAATGAATGGAATTTGCCAAGAGGCAGATTTAGGTTTAATGTAAGGAAAAACTTCCTAGCTATAAGAAAGGTCCCAAAGCAGAATGAGTTTCCTAGGGAGGTGGTAAGTTTCCCATCATTAGAGGTCTTCCAAGGGAGGATAGATGATTGCTTATATGGAATATGGTAGAGGGGATTTTCTTCAGTTTTAGTTTGAATTAGGTGATCCTGAGGTCCCTTCTAATTCTGAGACCACATGGATCCAATAAATCACCTTGGATGTTTGGTCTTTTCCTAAGCTCTTTTCCATTTTCCTCGTAGGGAGTGAAATTTTCAATCTGGACCAAAAGTCTGAGCAACAAAGGTCCAGGAGCCCCAAAATACAGGTTGAGTATCACAGTCAGTCCAGCAGCTGAAGCTGGGGAGCAAGAGTCTGGGACTGCAGCCCAGTAGAAGCCATGAACTTGGTAAAACCAATGTTATGTAGGACCTGAGCTAAGTTGTGAGCCAAATTCTTCCTCCCCTATGGTCCCCAGGTGGTATGGGGGAAATTATGTTGCTGAGGTGTTGGGGGAAAATGAATATTTGTTCTTGCTATAACTTTGAAGCAAATATTCCTTTGTAACAGCTGCTCAAGGTTAAGGGGTTGAATGGAACTGAGATATTAAGCATTAGGTCACTAAAATGGGGGGAGGAAGCTGGTAGCAGAGAAAAGGGATATCACAATTTCTTCAGGGTATCAGAGAACCCAAGAGATATAATAGGCTTGGCCATCAGAGAATGGGGCCAGAGTCAGCCATGTTACATATACTAAAAAAAAAAAAAAGAAAGTATTTAAAGCAATATATACCTAAAAGAATCTCATATTTTTACGTGCATTCTCTTTTTCTGTTCTATTTTGTATATGGAAATGTTCCCTTTTTGTTGTTTATTAAATTCAAATTAAAAAAGAAAAAGAAAAAATGGAATCTAGTACTCCCTGCTAGAGGATTCTGTTAGTGAAGGAGGTTGGTCAGGAGCCTGGTAGATTCTGGCAAGACAAGCCTAAGTGATTCCTGCTAAATGGGCAACAGAAACCCTTAGCTGCAGTTAGAGCACCTATTGCCCCAGACCTCTCTTGGCTGCTTTGATTATTGTGTTCTCTTTTTTAACTCTTCAACCCAAATTCCATGGCTAGCCTGCCAACTCCTCCTTTCTAGCAATAACTTAAAGCTCTGGGAGTAAGGACTACATACCTTGAGCTTTGCCTGCGACCTCAATTCCAGTGACCTGACCAATCTGCCTAGCTACACCCAGGCATGGGGCATAGGATCTAATCTTTTACAATCTAGCCTAGTAGAAATCATTCCCAGTTTGGGAACGTGCACAGGCTTGGAACTGTGTAATTAAGTACCATCTCTCCCGTGGTCCTGGTATACCAAGCCAAAGCAAGCCATTGATAAAATGGTAGAATGAATGTGCATCATGGGATGATATGGATACTCCAGGAGTAAGCTCAGGTTTATACTTCTTAGAGTGTTTTTTAAATGAATTCTGATACCTGGAAGAGGTTGACTAGTGCTTTCTCTCTGAGATTATCAGTTTGTACTGTTTATATCTTATATCTACATAGTTTTTTGGGTGTTGTCTCCCCCATTAGAATGTAAGCCCCTGGAGAGTACCAAGATTTTTGCCTTTCGGTGTATTTCTAGCACTTAGCGCAGTACCTGGCAGGTAGTAAGTACTTAATCAATGTACGTCGATGACGAATCTGGAAATACATTTTTTGTGATTGTGCTATGTCAAATTGCCTGCTGTTTCAGGAAGGGGTGAAGGAAAGGAGAGAGGTAGAGAATTTGGAATTCAAATTAAAAAAATGTTAAAAATTGTTTTCACATGTAATTGGCAAAATAAATATTATTCAAAATGAAAAAAATATATATTGACTGAATGGAATTGGATATGTTATCCCAAGAGACCCCTGGTATTGAGTCTGAAATGGACCAAGGGTAGGTTCAACTATGCCAGGCAGTATAGGAGTTTAATGATGGATTTGACAATAAGCCAAAGGAAGCAATATTGAGAGTTCTTCATGTTACCCATAAAAGCTTGTTCCTGGGGATAGGACATTGAAAAATATTATAGAAAGGATCCTTGAGGGGGGAAATGCTCCAAGGAGATCAAGAACACGTTTTGGTACCAGGAAACATCATTTCAGGAAAAGGGTGGCCTGAGTGAGCAGGGCAAGTCTGATGAAAATGTGGGATGAGTTGAATGTGCCAAGAGGCAGAGTAACCTAGCAGAAAGGTCCCTGCCTGGATTTGGAGTCAGCAGACTGGGCTTTAAATACTGGTTCTCTTACTTACTATCTGTGTGATCTAGGGTAATTCACCTAAGCACAGTAGATTGTTTCCTCCTCTATAGAAAGACAGAGTTGGATTAGAATGATTTCTAGGTCCCTCTCAGCTCTAAATCCTCCGATGTTATGAATACACACATGCACTGACACCCACTGAGAGAGGATTATTCATTTTTGAGGAAAATGCCACTGAGGGTTGCAGACTGTGATCTGCATGCATTAATGTCCAGAGACCAATACAAGGCCTTTGTACGCTGCACACACACAAAGCTTTTCATTCAACCAACGTTTATTAAACTCCTGCTGAGTACTGGCTCTCCAGGGAGGAGATAGAAATTGTCTTCATACCAGCTCTGTTACTCACTAGATAACTCACTAGTTACTCACTAGTGTCTTCTCATTCTGAGTCTCAGTTTCCTCATCTGTGCAATGAGGGATTGGTCTATATGATCTGGAAGGCCCCTTCTAGCACCAAATCCTATGATGGAACAGAAGTAGTATGGGACGGTCTTCTGACATATATTTATTTCCTTTTTCTAGATTTTAAATAACAGGTGTTAGAGCTGGAAAGGAACTTAGAATCTACCCCATCTCCCTTTCCTCATTTGAATAGAAGATTGTAAACTCCAGGGCAAGGGCTACCTTTTCCTCTTTCAGTAATCCCAGGGTTTAGCCCAGTGCCTGGCACCTGGTAGGTACTTAACAAATGTTGATTGATTGAGAAGAGGCACCTAGCACACCAACGGGTTAAGTGATTTGCCCAAGGTTCTTCAGGGGTAAGGAGAAGATGCAGGATTTGAATTGAGCTCCTCTGACCTCAGAGCTGGTATTCCTTCTGCTGTATTCCCCCGATTCCTGTAAGCCCTAGGGAATGAGGAACAGTTGTTGTCCAGACAACAGCCATTATTGAAAAAAAATAGGGGGAAAGAAAATGTCCGTGGTAAGTGATTCCTGCGGAGAAAGTCACAAGATGAGTTTGTATCAGAGGTGCCTGCTGGGTTGTATGGGGATAAGACATTTCATTAAATTAGACTCAAAGCTTCATTTCCTCTCCTCCTTGGCTCAGCCAAGCTAAGACAGAAGCTGGAACTAGCACTGTGGAACATAGGAATGGGGAGAAGGGAGGGGCAGCCTTTTAGGAGCCTCCACTATACCTCCTGGGTGATAGAGGACCTGAGGGCAGGGACTGCACTGGATGAGCCCTTGAGGGTCCGCCTGGCCAGTCAGCTGGATTTGGGGCCAAAGGACATGGCTTTCAATCTAGCCTCTTCTTACTACTCATGAGAGCTTGGGCATGTGGCTTCACTTTCCAGGCCCCCAGGCTCCTCATCTTTAAAATGAGTGTAGGGACAGGGCTTATAATTTCATAGACATTGGGAAATCTATGAAGACATTACTTCTATCAATGGAAGTCAGCACCTTCATTGCAATGTGCAGTTGCAGTCCCAAGAGTTTTAAATGACTTGCCTGGTCTTAGTGTGTGCCATATGTGAGATTTGAACCTTGATCTTCCTGGCTCTGAGGCCATCTTTCTATCCACTATAACACACTGTCTTCCAAAATGGGGATGTTAACACTTATACTACCTATAACAAAGTATGGTTGGAAAGTTAGTGCTTTGGAAACCATATAAATGAGAGATGACTTTATTATGGTTTCATTTGCTTCCTAATGGTTCTTTCTGCCTCCGCTCTCTGCTCCAATCTATGCTTTACACTTTGACCAGAGAATCTTCCTTGTACATAGATGTGGTCATATTTCTTGCTGAAAACCTTTCAATGATTCTTTATTTCCTTCTGAGTAGAGTTTAAGCTCCTTAGCCTAGTACTTAAGCCCCTCCATAATCCAATACCACTCAGGACCTTTCCAGCTAGATTTTCATCTCTTATGACTTTCCTGCCCATAACTTGTACTCCGAAAATAGTGCTAGCTGTCACACCCTTCTCCCATACATGTCTTGTACACATACACACATATGTACATACATACAAGAGCTCACCATCGACATGCATGCGTGACATACAGACAGCACATAGTAGTAGATAGAGAGGCTGCCTCAGAGGTAGGAAGACCTGAGTTCAAATCCCACCTCTGACATACTGACTGTGGGTGTTTTCCTAGACCCCTTTCCTTTCTGTCGACATAGTGCCTGTCATCCACTCCACTTAATGCCCTTGATACAATTCCTTCTTGTCTTTTTTGGAAGTTTTCCTTTTCAATCATTCTCTCTTTTACATCTTCAATCTCTCCTTATCTCTTGTCTGCTTCTCTTTTGCCTACAAACATGGACCCATCTCCTCTATCGATTAACAACCTTCACTTGACCCCACCATCTGTCATCCTCTATCTCTCCCTCCTTTCACAGACAAGCTTCCAGAAAGACGTCATCCATTCATTCCTTACTTTTGCTTCCTCACCTCTCACCCCCTTCCTAACCCCTTTCAATATGATTCCTCACCACACCCTTCCACCAAAACTTCTCTGTTTTCCAATAAATCTGATGGCCTTTTCTCAGTCTTTATGCTTCTCTGGAACTTTTGGCATCACTGAACTCCCTCTCCTAAAGCTGCCTCTTTCTTTGGTTTCTGGGAAACTGCTTTCTCCTAGCTGTCTGTTCTTCTGTAGCGTCCTTTTCCGGCTCCTCGTTCATCTCCTAACCATTAAATGTGGGTGTCCCCTGAGACTCTGTTCTGGGACATTGTGTGTGTGTATGTATGCATGTCTGTACAAATACGCACACAGGTGTATGTAGAGGTATTATATATACACAATGCATACATATGCACAGAAATAAACATCTATGTGTGTATATACATATACACATATATTCTTTCTCTCTCTTTCTCACTAGCTCTCTGTCTGTCTGTCCCTGTCTCTCTCTGTTGTTGCTTAGTTGTGTTCAATTCTTTGTCACCCCATTTGGGATTTTCTTGGCAAAGATACTGGAGTGTTTTGCCATTTCCTTCTCCAGCTCGTTTTACAGATGAGAAAACTGAAGTAAACAGGGTGAAGTGACTTGCTCAGGGTCACACAGCTAGTGAGTATCTGAGGCCAGATTTGAAGTCAGAAAGATGAGTTTTCCTGACTCCAGGCCTGGCATTCTATCCACTCTGCCACCTAGCTGCCCAAATAAATAATAGTTAATATTTATATGGTGCTGACTATGTGCCATTTCCTTCTCCAGCTCATCTTACAGATGAGGAACTGAGGCAAACAGGGTGAAGTGACTTGGCCAGGGTCACACAGCTAGTAAGTGTTTGAGGCCAGATTATAAAGATAATTCTTCCTGATTCTAACCCCAAATGGGATCATGAAGAGTTGGACACAAATGAAACAACTAAACAACAACAATAACAACAATGGGGCAAACACTGTGCTGAGTGCTGGGCATGCAAATACAAGCAAAAAGACATTCCCTGCCCTCAAGGAACTTATAGTTTGATGAGGGAAGAGAACAGCAAAAGGGAACTGGAGAGCTGGGAAAGGAAAGAGGGGGACACGAAAGTACTCAGCATGACAGCTAGGTTTTGAAGTCCAGAAAGTCAGGAGCAGCATCAAGGAAATGAAAGAATGGCTGGGTCCTTGCACAAAATGGAGGCCCCAGGAAAGGACTTACAAATGGGAGAAGGAGGTGGGTCTTGTGGAGAGATACTTAAGGAATGGTTAATTGGCAAGTAGGCTGCAGGAGCTGAAGGAGGCCCCAGGGTGAGACAGCCTCAGAAGCATGACTTGAAGTCTAGGAGATGAAGAACAGGACAAGAGGGCAATGAAGAGCAGGGTTCTGAGGGTGCCAGTGGGCCCTAGGATGAGCACCTTTCCCTTGAGGGGAACCCCACCCAAGGGAAGGAGAAAGACCAATGGCCATGCCTGCCCTAGAGTATGCCAGCACATCCCTAAACAAACAACATCCTATGACCCCAGAGTTTGGAGAGATGAGGTGGACATCGCTATGCCTAAAACTGGGGAAGCACACTTGATTCAACATCCCTGTGGCAATGGAAACCTATCAGTTTGTTCTCTTTCAGACGCCAGAGAATAATTATAATAATATGATTAATGATGATTCTCATGAAGATGACAATGGTACTGATGGTTATAGCTGTTTTTACAGCACTTCAAGGTTTGCAAGGCACTTCACAGATATTTGTCTATTTGATCCACATAACCCTGTGTTATTACTATTTCAATTTTATGGATGATGAAACTGAGGCTAGAAAATCACCTGGAATCATGTAAGTGTCACAACAGATCCTTGTAGGCCTCACACAGACTAGGATCAGTGCTGGGAGAGCCTGATTCTAAAGAGATGGAATCCTTTCCATTTTGAACATTCTTTGGTTCTGAGTTCTTTTGTATTGCTTTTCCCCCTGAGCTGTGTTTGGTGTGCACCAGGAACTGGGTTCAAGGTTCTGAACTTGTCTATGCTAGATATTTTCATAAACTTTAATATCTCCCAAGGGAAAAAAAAAAACTTTAGACAGTTATCAGTCAGCACAATGTTTTCCAGATATATCCCTGTATTTCTGTGGTAAGTCCAGAAAAATGTCTGTAGTTTTCCAGGGGCCACATTCAAATGGTGATATTTTTCCAGGAGTCTTCTCTGACATCTTTCTCCTCCACATCATCCCATGTTCTTCTGATCTAACTTTGAATCAACTGTGCCTCAAACTCTCTAGAAATAAATAACTCTTAAAATGTTGGAATAGGTGTCTCCTACTGGGAATGTGGCCCTACCAATGGACTCCCTAATTGACAGAGGAGAGAAGAGAAAAATCTCATCCCCTCCCTTCTGTCCTGCATGTATGCCTTAACACCATTGTATTCTTCTCACCACAGGGTACTGTGTGCATTTGGGAGAATGTGCACCCTAGGTTTATGGAGGGGATTTTTTTGTGGATATTGTTATTATTGTGCTATTTTAGTAAATGTCATTGAGTTGATCTAATTGTGTACACTGGCTGAATGCTAATGGCAGCCCACCAGTGAGGGGTTGAGGATTAAAGTTTTAGAAGTGGATACCCACATACTACCCCCTTAGAACCCAAAGTTTCAGCTTTCCTTGGGTGATCTAACCCACCAGAGAAAGAACAAGATGTAGGAGTGACCCAGAGTGGGTGCAACACTCCTCTGAATTTTGGTTGATGATATTCAAGACTTATGAGTCGGTGAGGCTGAAAAAAACTACTCACTCTTCAGCTAGCCTGGTGATGAGCTTTTTTGAATTAGCTGACCTTGAAAGATAGATAATGGGGAATTGCTACCAGGCCAAGACTCAAACCTTTTATAACTTCATGGGGGCTGCCAGAGCATATGCTCTTCCAGCAGTCTTCAAGAACCCAGCTTCAAGAATCCCTTCCACCTGTCCATGAAGTGTAAGAGAAAACTTTTAGGGAATTATGTGAAAATTATTACCTCCATTTTCTACATGAGGAAATTGAAATTCAGAGAGATGATTTGCTTATGGTCACACAGCTAGACAGGGTCAGAATTGAGACTTGAACCCAGGTCTCGACTCCAAGTCTAGAGTCCTTCCTGTGATGTGGTGGAGACTCTATACTGTGCAAATGCAAATAATGATTAATAGAATGAAGATAGTTATTATGGCTAAAGAGAAAAGACCTAGGCAACAGTTCTTTGGGGGCACTTCCCAAGAGCTTGTCTTCTTTTATTTTGCTCAGTCCCTCACTGCCTGCTGGCTCAATGTTTTTGCTAATGCCAGAATCCTGCCTTGGTCTATGTTAGACTGTATGGGGCTTGGCTCTGCACCCATACCCTTAGTCACTGGGAAGCCTGCACTCTATTTTCACAGGGGGAAAAGCACAGGCTCAACTCGTTTTTTCATTAAAATGCAAATTAATTTAATAAAAGGTAGAATTGTAAATTAATGAACCACTTTAAAATTCTACATACTACAAGCCTATTGCACACACTGTAGAATTTCTTCCAGTTAATAACACTGGGGGCTCTCCTAAGGGGCACTTGCCTGACAGCTTCAACCACATAAATCCATCCATTTGGTTGGTACAAGCTTTTCTGCTTCTTGCAGTAAAATATCTTTCATAAGACCATAGCAATGAATTTAGGATAAGATGATGATGATGATGATGATGACGATGATGATGATGATAATGCACAATGGATAGAGTACCTATTCTGGAGTGAGGAAAACTAATCTTGTTGAATTCAAATCTGGCCTCAAAAGCATATTAGCTATGTGCCCTTGGCCAAGTCACTCAACCCTGTATGCTTCAGTTCCTCAACTGTAAAATGAGCTGGAGAAAGAAATGGCAAACCACTCCATCTCCAAACCATCTCTGCCAAGAAAACCACAAATGGGTCATGAAGAGTCAGACATGACTGAAACGACTGAACAACAACAGAATAAAGTTTGCAAAGTACTTTATATATATATATATATACATATATATATTATTTCATTTAAACATCATAACAGCCCTATGAGATAAGTACTGCAGATGTTATTAGCTCTGTTTACAGATGAGAAAATTGGGGCTCAGAGAGGTTTCAGAACTTGTCTATGGTCACTTGGCTAGGAAGTATCAGAGGAAGACTTTTGAACTCATTTTCTTATTTTTGAGTTCATTATTCCATTCATTATACCAAGAAGCTTCTCAAAAACAAAGAGTTGATATACTGAATCTCATCCCCACCACTCCACCCTCCCAAGGCCAATCTGAAGTGATGTATTTTATTCAAAGAAAACAGGAGCTCACATATCTACCATTCTAGTCTAGGCCATCATTACCTCTCACTTCGGCTATTCCAATAACCTGCTCTTTGGTCTCCTTGCCTCAAATCTCTTCCCATTTCAATCTCTCCCCCCATCAACTACCAGAGTGATTTTTCTAAAGTGCAGATCTTACTCTGGCACCCCTCACTCCCAGTCAATACACTCCAGTGGCTCCCTATTCACTCCAACATCCAATATAAAGTTTTCCACTTGGATTTTAAATTTCTTCACCATTTGGTGCCTTCCCACTTCCACAACCTCGATGTATGATCCAGCTACTTTAACTTTCACATGACAACATTCCATCTCCTGAATCCTTGGGTTTTCATTAGCTACCTTCCATGTCTAGAATGCTTTTCCTCCTAACTTCCACCTCTTAATTTCTGTGACTTCCTTCAAGACAGCTCTGATCCTATCTTGTTCTGCAATAGGTCCTTCCAGTTGCTAGTACTTTCCCTTTGGGTTCATCATCATATGTATTTTGTACTGTATTTTTATGTGTATTTTGTATGTATCTACTTATTTATATGAGGAAAGCTAGATGATACAGTAAATAGAATGCTAGCCCTGGAGTCAGGAAGACATCTTCACGATTCAAATCCAGCCTTACATACTTACTAGCTGTGTGACCCTGGACAAGTCACTTAACCCTGTTTGCCTCAGTTTTCTCATCTGTAGATTGAGCTGAAGAAGGACATGGCAAACCACTAATATCTCTGCTAAGAAAACCCCAAATGGGATCACTGAGAGTCGGATACAGCTAAGGAGCTCACATATCCACTATTCTAGCTTAGGTCCTTATTACCTCTCACTACCTCATTATGACTGAATTTATTTATATGTTGTCTTCTCCATCAGAATATGAATTCTTTGAGGATGAGGAAGCATTTTTGCCTTCCTTTCTATCTCCAATGGTTAGCACAGTGCCCGGCACATAGTTAACACAACAGTCACTTGTTGAACAACTTACTGAATGAAAGGGGATGAGACTGGGGCAGTAACACTACGTATTGACAATGTATACCTATGAGAAGAAATCTTGAATCCAGGTGTGGGAGGGAGAGGGTGGGGAGAAGAAGTATAGTAGAGAATTTTTGAGGGAAGGTCAATCAAGAAGACATGGAAATGATATTGCACACATTGGGGTACACTAGGGACAACCTGAGCAGCAAGAGGAAATAGATGAGGACTTTAGGGACAGAACAAAAGCCTGATGTGGAGGTGCAATATATGCAGTGATGAGGGACTCTAATTATTTGCACATCTACTGGAGTTCTCTCTCTGCCAAAAGCAAAGTAGCTAATAATTTATTGGCTTGCTTCATGATAATTTCATCCTTCAGCTGTTATTCTGGATTTGCGTCTCATCACCGAGGAGGAGTTGATTACTGAAATAGAAGTGATTTGAAACTTTGGGGAAAGGGAACATTTCATGAAAGAATTTGTGATAAAGGAGAACAAACCTTGGCATAGTCTGCCATGCACACATCCTAGATTTGTAAAAATCGATTTCAAAGGCTTCAGAGGAAAGATGAGCAGTGTTCTTTATTTTTGTCTCTGACTTTCTTGAGGAAAGATCCCCACGCCCACGGGACGGAACCCAGAGCACCCACTCTATGCTACCGTCAGGCCCACTCCTCTCTTTCCAAAAGTCTTATGCCAGGGCTTCTCCTAGCTGTAAGAATCTGTCCTACTGTTGAACCTGGAAGCCCACAAGGCCATTCTCAGCATAGTTCCAAATTGCTTTCCAAAATAGACCGATTCACAATTCCATCAATAATACATTAGCATTCTCCTCTTTCTATATGGGGCCTTTGATCATATCATCCCTCTCAGTGTACTAATACCCTCTACGGTATCTCTGCCAAGGGCTCATCCAGTCTCTGAATATTTCTGGTGTCAGGGAACTCACTGTCTTATGAAGCAGATGATCCCATTGTTGGAAAGCTTCAAGAATCAGCAAGTTGTTTCTTATATTTAGCCCAAATCTGTCTCTCTTTCACTGGTCCTTGTTTTGCCATCTGGGCAACAGAGTAATCTGCTCACTCTTCCAAATGACAGCCTTTCAGGTTTTAGTCACTATGCCCTTCCTTGGTTATCTCTTCTCTATGTTAAACACCTCCCATCATTTTAACTGCTCATCATAATTACATGACTTCTAATACATTCACCATTCTGGTCAGCCTCTCCTGGTCTCATCCAGGCTGGTTAATGTCCTTCCTAAAATGTGATCTAATTGGTTACCAAGTTTCATCAGTTCTATCCCTCCACAATGCCTTTTTACATCTGTTCCTTCTCTTTCTCCACTCATGCTGTCACTGCACATTTAGTACAGGTCCACCTCCCTTCTCATCTGGACTATTATAAGAACCTCTTAATTGATCTCCCTGCTCTCAATCTCTTCCCTCCTCAATTTGACAGCTGTCAAATATAGCTTCCTGAAGCATGATTCTGACAGTGCCAATCCACTACTCCAGAACTGTCAGTAGCTCACTGCTAGAGTATGGAATCCTTAGCTTGGCTTTCAATGGCCTTCACCATCTGGTTCAGTTCTACCTTTCCACACTGAAGTAACATGATTTCTCTTCATGTATCCTCTATTCTGGCCAAACTGGCCTGCTTTACTGTCTCCACCACCTTATGAATCTACCTCTGGTTTCCATGCTTTCATGCAGGCTGCCTCCCATCCCCATCATTCCCTTGATACCTGAAGGGATTCTCTCCTCACTTTTTCTTCTTAACTTTTTAGGTACCTTCAAGATAAAATTTGGTAAAAGTTAAATGCCAGGTAGGAAGTTTTTCCCAGTCCCTTCAGTACTCTTTCCATCTTCAAAGTATTTTGCATTCATTTACCTGTGTATACATTATATTGCCCCAATGGAATGATAGCAGGAAGGGAATGTTTGTTGTTTTGTTTCTATAACCTCAGAACCTAGCACAATGACATGAAAGGAGCTATTTGGAAATCTCTTAACACAGTGCCTGGCACATAGTAACCCCTTAATAATACTTGTTCCCTTCATCCTATCCCCCTTGAACATAGCAGATACTTGATAAGTGCTTGTTGATCTGACATTGAGTTGGAACTGAACACAGAACTCTTAAGTGTGACTAGGCTAGAGCAAAGGACAGGCTATCAAAAGTGACTTTTTTTCAGGACCCTCATAAGGGCAGAATTTCCCTCCTGTGAGCCCTCCACATCATCCTATGTTCTTCAGATTACCTTCCTTGTCCTATACCCTAGATTTCTATTAATGCAGCCTAAGATCAAAGTAGCTATTTTGACTTAAAACAAAAAAAAGTCACATCAGGATAGAGGTGTGTTTAGGAATCATCTACTTCAATTTAGTCATTTTACAGAGGCCAAAATAACTTGCTCATGGCCCTACCATCCAGATTTGAATCTATGCCTTCTGATACCCAAGTCAAGTATTTATTTAAATACGTCATGCTACCTTGCTAAGTTTGCTGTAAGGAAGGCCTAGGTAGGGGGACGTTTTCTCTTTCTGTATCCCCTGGAGCTTCCAAACTGAGCTTGTGCTTAATTCAAAGGCTAGAATCCATTAAGAAGCAAAGGCAAGGGGAAGAAAAGAAACCCCCTCATTAAATCCTTGTTCAGCAGGGAGTGTGCATAATTCATCGTAGCACCATCAAATATAAATGCCCTGGTGTCAGGGGGAATAGAGCAGGCACCGAAGAAACCTGAGCTCATTCTGAAAGAGATGTCTGCAAGTGACGTATCTTACAAGGACCTTCTCATGGCTGTAATGAGATCTGGCACCAATATGCTTCCAACAAGGTTTCCCAGACAAGGACACCATCAGAGGCGGTGCCTCCTTGCTGGATTCTCTGTGAATCTTTATAAACTCAGTCGCAGCTTCCCTCTGTGCTGGGCCAGAGATGCATGCATTTCCGAAGTTTGTGAAAGTTAAGGTTTCTTGGGCCATAGAGCAGTAGGAGAGAATCCTGAGTACAAACAACTAAGTCTATTCTTCTCCCAGAGAGTGTCTTAGTAATAACAAGGGTGGTGGCAGCAGCTCACATAACTATAGTGATTTGGAAAGTATACAACATACTTTCTCACCAAAAACAAAACGAAACAAAAAAAAGCAAGAAACCAATCAAACCAAAAAAAAAAATTCTGTGAGGTAACTGATAGATAAGGAACCTGAGGCTCCCAAAACCTGAAATAATTCTCATATAATCAGAAAGTTAGTAACGACCAAAGTCAGGACTCAAACTCAGATTTTCTGACATAAAATCAATGCTCCATCACACAAATCATCTTAAAACCCCTCTTGAAATGGAAATGAATGTAGTAGTAGCTGATGATGTATGATTCCTAAGTCATTTGAAGCACCTTAACTAAAAATGGAGGTTTCCATACCAATCAAATTGGCAAAGAGGAGAAAGGATGGAGATGGCTAGTGTTACAGGGATTGTGAGAATACAGGTACACTAATACATGATTGGTGGAGTGGATTATGCCAACTGTTTTGGGAAGCAATGTGGAATTTTTCAAGATGTCATTACTTTTTGACCTAGTACTAAGTATATACTCCTAGAGGATCAAAGACAGATAGAAAAGGCCTCATAGATACCAAAATATTCATAGCAGCAGTTTTTGTGGTAGCAAAAAAATTTTGAAACAGTGAGGGCCCATTGATTAATAGGAAATAAATAAACAAATTGTGGCATATGAATGTAATATAATGTTATTAAACCAAAAGAAATGACAAATATAAGGAATTTGGAGAAACATGTGAAGATTTGTGTGAATGGGTGTAATGTATAGTAAGCTGAATCAGAAAGGGACCTAGAGATGTCTATAATATTATAAAAAAGAAAATAACACTAACTCATATTAATTGCAATGATTGATCTTGGTCCTGGATCATAGAAACTGGAACACATTTCCCTACTCTCAATGGAGAAGTGGAATACTGTGAAAGAAGAATGCTGCTTAGCCTCACAGACATGACCACTGTATCAATTGGTTTTACTTAACACTTTTTCTTTGTTAGAGGGAGGGTACTATGTGAGGAAGAGGGGTAATATTAGGATGTAAATATGGTGTTTAAAAAAGACATGAATAAAACTTTTCAATGAAGGTTTTGATTATATTAAGACAGCCAGATGAGTTGGTAATCTCCTCCTGCCTCCCCTCCTAACATTCCCCACTCCTGCTACATGGTTCATTTATGGTTAGACCTGACTGGGAGACCTTACCTGGGGTAGTTTGTTGCAAATAGATTTGGTTACTGTGTAAGTTAACTACTGTACCAAGTGCCAAAAGACCAAGGTATTGTAAACAATGTAGTACTGGGCTGGGAGTCATGGGAGATAAATTCAGGTTCTAGTTCTTGTATGTATGTAGTTACTTACAAGTTGTGGCCCCCCACCCCCACCCCCATTAGAATGTGAGCTCTTTGAGGGCAGAGATTCTGTTTTCCCCTTTGTATCCCCAGTGCCTCACATAGTACCTGGCAAATAGTAAGTGCCAAATACATGCTCGTTGATTGACTCTTGCCAACTCTCACTAACTGTAGGACCAAGGGCATGTCCACCTATCTCTGGGCCTCACTTTTCTCCTCTGTAAAAGAAAGGGGTTGGAGATTATTTTTAAATTTTGACATTTTGTGCTCTAACATCTATTTATGTTTTAGTCCTCTGGTTTGGTACAGGCAAGAATATTCTTTCCCCCTTCCCCCATTTGTCTTCTGCCTTCTAGACCCCTCTATCCTGCCCCAGTGAGGGGAAAGGAGCTTGGAGGTATCTCAGATGCCGAATCTCTCATTAGTTCATGCCAACCTTTATAAAAGTTCCATGTTTAAGTGAATTTCTAGATTCAGGGTTTCATGGAAACATAGTGAAGGGGGCCTAAGGAGGAAGGATGGCAGCCACATTACTTTAGTAGGGAAGGAGAAAACCTAGTCTTATTTCATTCAAAACAAAATGAAAGCTTCTGTGCTTTGGACAAGCACTGTGTGTTCCTTGCTAGGGTGGTACCATCTGTCCACAACTTCTGCCACAGACCTCACTTAGGACTGCTAGTTAACCTTTCTTGCTCCTCCTCCCTATCTCCTTCTCTTCATCCCCCCCCCCCTTCTTTTTCCCTTCATTCCTTCTTAGTTTCTATTTCTAGAGCTCCTCGGGGAGTATTTCCAGCACAAAACAGTTCTAAAAGAGAACACTTCCCTCTAGGGGTGTGGATATAACCCTTCTCTAGGTCCCTAAAGTCTTATTTCACTTGCAGAAAGAACACTGATGCTAAAATCAGAAGACCTCATTTAATATTCCTTCAGCCACTAACTAGTTTGCACAAGCCCTTTCCTTTCTGCGATGCTCAGTTTCTTCAACTACAAAATGAGAGGGTTAAAAGAAAAGACACTAAATCATTCATACCTTTTGATCCAGCAATTGCACTACTGGGCATATATCCCAAGAGAGCCAAAGACAAAAAGAAAGATCATATATAGATATAGATACACACACATACACACACACATATATATATATATACATATATATGTATATATTTTGATAGCAACTCTTGGGGGTAGAAAAAATGAAAGTAAAGTAGATGCCCATTGTTTGATGGAAATGAATGAATTGTGATAGGGCATTGTAACAGACTATTATTGTGCCATAAGAAATGATAAATATATGGAATTTAGAGAAATATGGGAAGAATTATATGAACTGATAATTTGTTTAGTAAGCAGAGCCAGGAGAATGACATATGCAATCACTATAGAAACATACATGGAGACACAAAAAAAGCACTTAAATTTAGATTAATTTTAATGAGTAATCTTGGTCCTGAAGAAGAGATGATGAAATACATTTTCTCTTTTTATTTGATAGGTAGGAGATTACAGGAACAAATAGTTAAAAAATACTGTCAGCTACGGTCATTTTGTCCATTAGTTTTACTTAACTTTTTTTCTTTGGTTTAAGGGAGAGTCCAGTGGGGTGGGGTATATCTAGAAATTAGCATGGTACAAAAAGAGGCATTGAAAAAAATTTAAAATGCAGGAGTAATGTCTAAGACCTCTTAGAGATTGGGATCCAGTGACTCAGAGGCCTCTTTCAAGTCTAACAGTCTATGAATCTATGTGACTGTAGAGTTACATCGAAGTTCAGTTGCTTAAAAAAATTGTCTTATTCCCTCCCATTCATCACCTGGCTCTCTGGGCAAGTGCTCAGGTTCCCATTCCCCAGTTGACTGGTGCTGGGTCTGCAACATGGCTGGCTGCGTGGGCACACAATTTACTGCTGCCTTCCCTCAGGCTCCAAGCCCTCCCTTAGAGATTATGATATCGGAATTCTTTACGCCTCCCTGCCTGGTGTCTGAACTTTGATTAGGAGCCGAATGACCTCAATTTCACAAACATCGGTCATGTCCAAGCAAACACTCCTTGTGCAGCACAAACAGCCGTTAATCTGCAAGAGGGTGACCGAAGGCTAGCAACAAGGCTGTGGCCACTTTCTCTGTGTTTGCTGAAGCTGTACAGAGAAATGAAGACTTGACAGGCCATTTCCCAAGAGCCTGCTCTGAGACATTCGCTGCTGTAACAAATACCACAGTCTCTCCCCACCTTCCGGCGGGTAGAAGATGTCCCACTCCATTTACATCAAAAGCTCACAGGGGGTGGTTGACTTTCCCAGGGATCCAGTGGAAATGAGGGATGTGAATTGGCATCATGGTGCGGCTATTATTTTATCTCTTCTGAATTTATCCATAATAATGGTGTTCTCTTCAAAGTTTCTATGAAAAAAGTTTAGCTCCTGCTGTCATGATCATGGCTCCCCAAATTTCTATCTCTATTCCAGTAATGAAGACTGGAGAACTTGGGATGTTTAGCCTGAATTAGAGGTCATTCAAGGAAGGAACGTAATAGCTGCCTTGAAGAATTCTGCTGAAGATGTAGATTAGGCTTGTCAGAGGGCATGACTAGGAGCATTAGATAGAACATTGTGGTACATTGGAAAGAACAATGCATTTGGAGTCAAAAGACCTGGGTTCAAGTCCCAGTTCTACTCATTACCTATGTGGCTCTAGGCAAGTGACTTAACCTTTTTGGGTCTCATTCTGCTCATCTGTAAAATCAGGGGTTCAACTAGCTGACCCCTAAGGTCTTTTCCACCTCTTCATCTATGATCCTATAAGTTAGAGGGCAATGATTTCAGCTCAGTTCAAGAAAGCACCCATTTCTCCCAAAGGGTAGTGAGCTGCCTCAGGAGCTAGTGAGTTCTTTATTATTGGAGATCTTTAAATACAAGCAGGGTGGGCGCTTGTTGGGATCGTGGAAGGAGACACCCTTGCTCAGGTCTGAATGGCCTCTGAGATCTGTCCCTTCCAACTCTGACATTATTTGCTCTTGCATCAAGGCAAAGGGTCAGAATGTAATGTAGAATAACTGAATGTTAGAGATAGGTAGGACCTTAGAGACCACCTCTTTAACCCCTCATTTTACAAAGGAGGAAATTGAGTCTCAGAGGGCCCTAAAGTCATACAGATCATATGAGGCAGATGTGAGAATTATATCTCCATTTTACAGTTGAGAAACTGAGGCAGACAGAGATTAACTGACTTGCTCAGGGTTACCTAACTAGTAAATTTCTAAGGTGAGAGTTGGACTGAGGTCTTCCCAGCTACAGGCCCAGAGCTCTAACCACTGCCTCAAGCTGCCAAGGACACTAAGTGACTTGCTGATAGTTACTCAGATAGTAGGTATCAGAAACAGGATTTGAATGCAGGTCTTCTGATTCTAGAGTCTTTCTCCTCTATTGCTTCCAACATTACTCAAATAACAAGTGACAGAGCCTAGTCTAGAATCTGGGTTTCTTTACTCCCATCCTAGTGATCTGTCTTCCCAGGATATTATGCCACCTCTCCTATAAGCAATCTTTACATTTTCCACCACTTGCCCAAAATATTTCCTATCAAATAAAAAAAAATCGGAGGGCATTTATTGTTATCAATTGGTTGTATTGATGTGCCTTCAGGTCAGTTCAGCTGCAGGGTTTCTTCTCATCAATATTTTCTCAGAACCTATTGGGTGAACTCATTCTGGTTGCCTTCCTCTTTTCTTTCTATACCTTTAGATACCAATGCTATAGATTCCTGGCTAGGAAGAAGACCACTTCCCATCACTTGAAAGCGGTTTTGAAAGGTTACATTTGGAACAGAGTCAGATGGGCAGCCTTGAGATGTTCAGGAGAGGTCTTTCTCATTGCTGATGCTGTCTCTTACTACTTCCTAAGCCAATGACCACTTTTGCTGAAGAACTCCCAGTAAACTCATTGTATCACCCCGTTATCTCCTTAAAAGTAGAGGCTTTGAATTTTTAATCTTTGTATTCTCATGTTTGTATTGCAAATACAAACTTATGTTGCAAATAATTGGACATCTTCCCATATTTGTGTCTTTGTGCATGTTTTTAATTTTAATTTCATGTTTTTGCTTTGCAAGACCTATGATTTTAGTAGTACTATTGAATTTGCCTCTGCTGATGCAGATTGGCAACTGGGCAAGGAACTAACAGTCTCTGAGAGTTTACTAGGACACTGAAAGAATAAATGCCTAGCCCTTTGGCATGTAGCTAGTGCTACATGTCAGAGACAATGTTTCTATCTGGGTCTTCTTGACTCCAAAGCTGATCCTTTATCTACCATGATGTACTACATTTTACATAGTTCTATTGAGCATATTTGTTGAATTGGCTGGTCATAACTATAAATCCTTCCTGATAAAGACCCGACATGCCTTTTAAGGATCAGTCTCATAGAGGTAGGATTGGCTACTTGACTGTAGCCATGGGCTGTCCACTTCTAACTAGACTAGTCTTTGGAAGAGTAATAACTCGCATTTATATAACCCTTTATGGTTTGCAAAGGATGTTATTTACAGTATTTCAACGGATCCTCATAACAACCCTTTTGGGGTAAATACTATTATTTCATCCTCTTTACTTAGAGGGAAACTGAAGGTCAAAGAATTTGTGACTACGATATCCTAGGAAGACAGATCACTGGCATGGAAATAAAGAAACTCAGATTCTAGACAAGGCTCTGCCACTTGCTATTTGTGTAATGTTGGGAGCAATATAGGAGAAAGACTCTAGCATCAGAAGACCTGAATTCAAATCCTGTTTCTGATACCAACCACCTGAGTAACCACAGACAAATTATTTAATATGTCCCTGGCGGCTTGAGGCAGGTAGATGACACAGTGGTTAGAAGTCTGGACCTGTAGTTAGGAAGACCTCAGTTCAAATCTCATCTTGGAAATTTACTAGTTGCGTAACCCTGAGCAAGTCATTTAATCTCTGTCTGCCTCATGTAGGATCCCATAGCTAATAAAATCTGAGGCAAGATTTCAGCCCAGATTGTTTTAGTCCTGGGTTCAACACTGTAATTCTCTGGAAGAGCAATATCATCTTTTGGGCTTATAGCACTTACGGTTGGAAAGGACCATAGAGACCAGTTGGTCTATTTTGGATAAGGAAACTGAAGCCCAAGAAGAAATGAGTGCATATGGTCAAGCAAGTAGTAATTAATAATGTTGAGATTTGAATTCAGTTCTTCCTTGCTCGAGGTTCTATTTCTGATTCTATAGCAGTGTGAAACAGTGGAAGGGGAACTTAGGAAAGGATTTAGAATGCTGTTATTGGAATCATTAAGTATGGATCCTGACTTCACTACTTACTACCTAGATGACCTTGGCCAAGGCACTTACTGTCTCTGGGGATCAGTTTCCTCCTTTACAAAAAGAAGGGATTGGACTAGATGACCTCAAAAGCTCTTCAAGGTTTACATCTATAATCCTAAGCACTCAAAGGGCCTAATTTCAAATGTTGCCTCCACCACTTTCCTCCCATGTATATTACCTCTCTTGGCCTCAGTTCCTCGGATTTAAATATGAGGAACACGCACACACATATGTGTATATATATATATATATATATATATATATACACACATATATATACACACAGATATATATCTATATACACATATGTATATAAGGAGTATATAAAATATGAGTACTATAAGGCTTTTGAGATCCTTCCCATCTATAAATCTACAGACCTCTGTTTTTCTCTGAGGTTGTTTAGGTAGGATCTTGTCAAGGGAAGAAAGATCGAGAAAGTGACCTCTGGAAAACTGTTGCAGAGGAAATATGGAATGAAAATGAGGTAACCTCAACAGGACAGGGCAGGGAATGTTTTCCAGGATATCACCCCACCCAAAAAGGTATTTGTCTTTTCTTTTTTCTTTTTTTTTCATTCAGTAAATAGAATTTGATTGGCTTTAAGATATATACAATAACATTTTAAAAATTAATTTTAATGAGAAGGTGTGGGATCAGATTCTTCCTCCCAAACTTAGTAGCATGTGCAGGACTCTGGGCTAGTCACTTTGTAATCTATAAAATGGCTATAATATTATTTACATTCCCAACTTTCCAGGGTTGTCATAGGGAAAGATAGTTTGTCAACTGTAGAATGCTGTATCATGAGCAATTAGACAAACAAATAAAATATTCAACAAATTTTACAGAGATGTCATAGGCTCAGTACATTTTCAGCCCAACCCCATAGAACTTCTCCATATTATTATAAGCACTGCTAATTTCTTCGCCTTCACCAAATGTGTTAAAGGTCAATGCTTTTACTAACTCGGGATCTTTTTGGCAATGGTTAATAGTATAACTGGCATTGACTGAAATCCTCCTCTGACCCCAACCTTCTAAATAAACAGATGTTTTGTTTTTTTTTTTTCTCAAGAGAGAGGCACTACAAAGAAAATAGAGGTTCAAGGAATTTCTAGCTTAGTAATAGATACAAAAATCCATCAAAATAAAGCTTCTGTAACTTGAGAATACAATTCTTAATCTAAAGATATAAACACTCAAGCATTTCTGTGAATAAGATGTAATTAGATTATTTTTCCTTGGTGTATTCGGGAACTCCTTGACACCAGGCCATGAAGCTTCCTAACTTCAACTACGCTGTCTACCAGGATAAGAAAAATAAAAGAGAGTAAGGAGAGAAAAAACCCTCCATACTTACTCACCTTTTCTTTTTTTTTGTTAGGCAATGGAGTTAAGTGACTTGCCCAGGGTCACACTGCTTTTAAGTGTTATGTGTCTGAGGCCAGATTTGAACTCAGGTCCTCCTGAATCCAGGGCCAGTGCTCTATCCACTGCGCCACTTAGCTGCCCCCTACTCAGCTTTTTGTAAGAGTTTTTATGACCTTGCCTTCTACATTCTAAACTAAGGGTAGGGAACCTGCAGCCTGGAAA
>NW_020954548.1:29914699-29929381 GCF_900497805.2 Vombatus ursinus
CCACATGTGGCCCTCTAGGTCCTCAAGTGCAGCCCTTAGACTGAATCCAAACTTCACAGAAAAAATTCCCTTAAAAGGATTTGTTCTGTAAGGTTTGAATTCAGGGGATTTGTTCTGTGAAGTTTGGATTCAGGGGATTTGTTCTGTGAAGTTTGGATTTAGTCTAAGGGCTGCACTTGAGGACCTAGAGGGTCACAGGTGGTTTCCAGGCTGCAGGTTCCCCATTCCTGCGCTAAACTATTTGCTAGATTCAGGGGCAGACAGTCAAATAAATAACAGATAGATTGATAAAGAGTAGATAGATAGATAGATAGATAAATGGACGGATAGATAAATGGATGGATGGATAGATAGATGGATAGATAAATGCATTTGTCTCCTTGCCCCTTCAAGAGAAAAGTCTTGTTTCTTTTATCCTGAACTATTACACTGAGTAGAGTTGTTGTGTGACTCAGATAAGATAATATTAGTAAAGTGCTTAGCACAGTGCCTGGCACACAGCTGACACTAAATAAAGCTTATTCCCTTCCCTTTCCTTCAGAGAGACATGTGCTCAGTTAGCCATTTAGTGCACAAAACTACTTTGGTAAAAAGTGACAAAATCTTGGAGCATAACAATATACAGGTGTACTGTTCCCTTGATGAAAAGAATTTACTAGCTCCCTATTGCTTACCAATCCAGTCCAAAATCTTCAGCTTGAGATTCAAGGCCCTCTGTGACCTGGCTACAACCTCCTTTTCAACCTTATCTTCTTCCAATATTCCCTCACAATTTTCCATCCTTCACAAGGGCCTGAAACAAAATTTGAAAATCAACATAGTGAGCAGTTCACTTTCTCCCTAGATGCGAGGGTCAGCGCAGATCAGTCTCATTACTTAAACTAATTTGATCTTGCTTTGCTCATTAATCAGTCCCTTAACAGGTTGCTCCCCGTCTATGTTTCCTTCCCATGTTGAACAATTCATCTTTTATAGTTTATATTCACATAGAGTTTAAAGCAGGGTTCTTAACCCAGAGTACATGAATTTTTAAAAATATATTTTGATAATTGTTTTTAATATTATTTATTTTCTTTGTGATCCTTTGTGTTTTATGTATTTAAAACATTATTTAATATTTTTGATGACTGTATTCAATTTTAGTGATTTCCTTTGTAATCCTGTATAATTTATTTTTTATACATTCAAGAACACTATTGTGACAAGGAGTTCCTAGGCTTCACCAGATTGCAAGGGTCTGGCATTTCCAGGATGTGAAGCAGGTAAAGAACCCTTGTTCACAGGCTTAGAAAGTGCTTTATGGACTTTCTCTCTTTGGTCTCCCAACAGCTTGGTGAGGTGATTCCTATCATTCTCCCTTTGCAGACGAGGAATCAGATTCAGAATAATCAAATAACTTACCAATGGTCACATAGCTGGTACCGTTAGAAGCAAGATTCACATCCAAATCTCTCATTCGTAAAATGAACGGTTTGAATCTGATGGCATATAAAATTCCTATTCAGTTCAAAGTCTGTGATAGTCCTTGTCCAACCCTTACTCCACTAATAGGCAAGGAGGATAGCAGATCAAGTGCTGGACTAAGAGTCACAAAGACTGGGGTTCGAATCTTGCCTCAAATACTTCTCAGCTGGATGACCCTGATAGAGTCACTTAACTTACTTCAGTTTTCATTTCTTCTTCTGTAAAATAGGGTTAATACTAGCACCTCTTCCCAGAATTGTCATGAGAATGGAGACGACACATATAAAACACTTTGCAAACTTTGACGTGCTATATAAATGATTGCTAATCACTGCCTATATCACACAGGCAGATCTTCCCTGTGATGCTGCCCTCCCTAACCCCACATCTTCTGAGTTGAATCCATGTTCTCTAGAATCATCCAAGTTGGATCTCAGGAGTTCCATCCACTCCTGGATTCTGCCCAATACACTTTATCTAATTTTTCTCCTCCAGGCCTTTCCTTTTGTGTTTGTTTTCCAGGCTCTCAGCTGGATCTACATTTCAAGTATTCCCTGGGAATTCTACATGAGGGGTAGTTTCAAAAGAAAAGGAAATTAGCCACAGTATGTGTAATCTCAATTTTCATGGTTAGTTAATTCTCCAGTTACTTTTAAGCCTCTCTATGTGGTTGGAGTACTAGTTGAAGTAGAGCAGAGCAGCTCATCATTGCAGGGTAATAAAATTTTTAACCACTGCAAGACAATCTATGTTCTGCTTTGGGAAGGGGACCTTACACAGAAAAAAAAAAACAAAGACAAAAACACAGTACTCTTGAAGTCTGTTAATGCTTTCCCAATCTCCCAACTCAGCCAAATTTCCTTCTTTGACTCATGACCCCTAATCAGAACCCCAGAGCTGCCCTTCCTTGCTTCCCATTCTCTATGGCCTGAAACTTTTCGTAGTTGAATTGCCTCTGATCAATTATTATTTATTTATCCATTATTAGTAATATCAATAATGCCAATAATGATGAGCTGGCATTTACGGAGTCTATTACAGAATGACAAAATGCTTAGCATTCTTTATTTCATATGAGGTTTACAACATCTCTTTGACAGAGCATGCTCTGATGCAGAGATTGACTTCTTGTAGTCACACAATAAGAGTTCAGACTTAAGACCAAGGTCTTCTGATTCTAAATCAGGAGGCTTTTTTTTTGTTTTTGTTTTTAACATAATACACTGTATACCTCCTTTTGAATTTGTCATGCTTTATGAACCCTCTGCTTCTCTAAATATTACGTCCATATATAGCCCCTAAATACCATATATGTATATATTCATCTACGTGTGTATATGTAGACTTATAGATATAAGATATATAGAGACAAATATGGGAAATGTGTGTAAAGGGAAGTTGGGACTAGGTCTCAGACAACCTCGAACGACAAGGTGAATACAATAATTGGTGGGAAACGGGAAATGGTAAAAGACTTTAAAGTAGGGGAATGGATGAAATGAACTCCCAGCTCTCACAGTGGCTATCCTATAATTTGAAGTTACTTTTATCTCTAACACTCTGTGTTACATACTTTCCAACTACCAGCTCAAGATCATACTTCTCAACTCAGACCATTATCCGCACCTTCTCAACAGAGAAGCCAGTCGGCTGAGGACCTCCTTTGGCTCAGATAGGCTAGGCTGGTCCACCTCACTGGCTTCTAGGTTACCGGCTTTAAATCATGCTGACATTTTTGCAGCTCTGCCTCTTCCTCTCCCCTTTATCTGTTGTTCTTCCCTACCTCCGTTAGAAAGGAAGCTCCCTGAAGGCAGAGGTTGCCTTGATTTCTTATCATTTCTATCCTCAGCACTTAGCACAGTGCCTGGAACATAGTAAGCACTTAAATGTGTTTAGCCATCTATCTAACTATCAATCTATCTATCTATCCATTGATCCACCCTTCCCCATCCCTCCATCTATCCATTCATTTACATCTGTCTATTCTAAAGTTTCTTCCAATTCTAACATTCTGTATTAGAGTAGGATAAGAACTGTTCAAGGACCCATTTAAAAATATTGAGATAGGATTAAGATCACAAAAAGTATAGCCAAAAGAGGAGTCTGTGGTACGGTAGGATTAGGGAGACTTCAGGCTCTATTGGGTACGTAGTAGATTTTTAGTAGGAAAGAGATCAAATAAGGCAGCTGTTAATCAGTATGATCTAATTGTCTTATAGAGCAGCTGAATGAAATTTGCCTTTAAGTTGGGGGTATTTAGGGGGAAGAGGAAGATGCTTAAGGGAATCAGAGAGTAAAGGATATTGTGGTCAGGATTCCTACCAGTATATAGCAGTGGTACTTATTTTTTTTAAATATATCTTTACAAGATTGAACTAAGTTATTTTTTCTTGGGGCACACATGTACCATCTTGCTTGATGGGTACACAGTGAGTGGTAAATGACTCGGTACCATGGGCTTTTATCATAAGGCATTCAAGTTCCTGTGTATTCTAGAGTATTGGATTAGAATGATAGGTTAGGGATGAGAAAAAAAGAAACAAACAAACAAAAAAGCAAATACTTTGTTCTAAAGTCTCTTACAACTCTGCCATTCCATGTTTTCCATTCTTCATTTACTTCTTGGTCCTCTCCAAACTATGCTCCCCATACCTTGGACATCCTTCTCATTACCCACCCTTAGAAACTCACACTCTGCACCTGGAATCTGGGACTCTGACAGCTAAGCTTTCACCTCTTATATTGCTAAAAACTAGGCCTCCAAAGAAGATGTGGGAAAACTGGAACATTAATGCATTGTTGGTGAAGCTGTGAACTGATCCAACTGTTCTGAAGAGCAATTTGAAACTATGCCCAAAGAGCTATAAAACTATATACCCTTTGGTCCTTCAGTACCACTACTAGGTATGTATCCCAAAGAGATCATAAAAAACAGAAAAGGACCCACATATACAAAAATATTTACAGCAGTTCTTTTTGTGATGGCAAAGAACTGGAAATGGAGGGGATGCCCATCAATTGGGAAATGGCTGAACAAGTTGTGGTATATGAATGTAATGGAATACTATTGTGCTATAAGAAATGATGAACAGGCTGACTTCAGAAAAATCTGGAAAGACTTGTATGGTCTGATGTTGAGTGAAATGAGCAGAACCAGGAGAATGTTGGTACTTAATTGTGATGGAATACTATTGTGCTAAAAGAAACGATGAATAGGCAAATTTCAGAAAAAAACCTGGAAAGACTTACATGAACTGATGCTGAGTGAAGTGAGCAGAACCAGGAGAACATTATACACAGTAACAGCAACATTGTGTGATGATCAACATGATAGACTTGGTTCTTCTCAGCAATACCATGGTCCAACAGAATTCTAAAAGACTAAGGATGGAAAATGCTATCCATGTCTAGAGAAAGACCTATGGAGTCTCAATGCAGATCGAAGCATACCATTTTTACTTTTTTTTGTTTTTTTCTTTCTTGTGGTTTTCCCCTTTTGTTCTAATGCTTCTTTCACAACATGACTAATGTGGAAATAGGTTGAATATGATTGTACATGTATAGTCTGTATCAGATTGCTTGCAGTCTTGGATGGGGGAGAGGAGGGAGGGAGGGAAAAAATTTGGAACTCAAAATCTTGTAAAAATGAATGTTGAAAATGAAAACAAATAAACAAAAGCCCCCAAACCAACCAGGCCTCCATGCCACTATGGGCCAATTCCAAACCATGCCACAGGGTGTGCTTGCCTTTCTGTAGTCCTTCTATTTGTCTTCCCTTATTAGAACATAAGCCCCTCAAGGCCAAGGACTGTATTGCCTTCTTGTATTAGTATCTCCAGTGCTTAGTACAATTCCCAGCACATAGAGAGTGTTTCAGAAATGCTTTTACATTCATTCTATGGTCCCCTCCAGTCCTAATAGTCTACATTTTATATCTCAGAGTTGTTGTTTTTTTTCCAATTGTAAAATTCAGCACTTCATGACTTAAGGCTCTTTCTCCTTCTGGGGTAAGAGTCTATGAACATTTACTAAATGGAAGAATGATACAGAGAGTCCAAATATGGTACCAAAAGTATGAAAGAATAAAGAATCAAAGAACAAAGAAAATGAGTCAGGCTTATTAAGAGAAGCTTTCTAGCAGCTAGATAGTATAGTGGATTGAGTACTATAACTAGAGTTAGGAATACATGAATTCAAGACAAGTCTTGAGATCTGTCTCAGCTTCAGGTTCTTCATCCATAAAAAGAAATAATAACATTTACCTTACAGAGTTGTTGTGAGGATCAAATGAAGATCATATATATGGATAAACAGGTATATATATATATTCACACAAATACACCCATATACATGCATATAATATGTAAAACATTTATATATAATGATAAATAAGATATGTAATATAATATAATATTTATGTATTATATATATCATACAATATATACATGTATTATATTATATGTGTATGTATGTGTATATATACACATACATATACACCCGTATGTACGTATATATATATCACATATACACATATACATACACACACACACATATATGAAACATATACAAGGTGTTCCAATTTATGTTCCAGTTTATGTTTCTAATACCTTTAAACTGCACTAAGACTTTTGGGGCATCCTGTATAGTATGGGTAAAGTGCTTTGAAAACACTATACAAAAATGAGTTATTATTACTCTTTCAGGAGATTTTGGAAGAGGAAAAAAAAAAGATGGTCAGAGAAGAATTCAGGGGGTCTTCTGGAAACAGTCCTGGCAAAGTGCAGAAGTAGGAGCAAGGAAGCTGTAAGGAAGGCCTGGAAGGCTTTTCTGTCTTAATGGGGATTGAAGGGCCTCATTCAGAGCACGTTAAAAACAAGTTACTAAGGGAGACCACAGATTCCACTACTCTTAAACTCTTGAAGGAAGAATAAAAATGATCCCTTCCATTGACATAGCACCTTATAGTTATTTCAAAGACATTATCTCATTTGGCCCTAACAGTGACCCTGCGAGGTTGGCAGAGCAAAAATCATCCCTTTGTTTTTGTTTTCTTCTGTTATATACCCAGATGAGGTCAAAGGAGATCAAATGACTTGCTTAAGGCTGAACAGGCTGTTACTGGCGGAGCCCAAGTTAGAACCCAAGTCTCTCAGTTCCTTATTTTTAAAATTAATTAATTTTTTTCACTTAAAAAAAATAACATTTATGGGGCAGCTAGGTGGTGCAGTGGATAGAGCACTAACCCTGGAGTCAGGAGGACCTGAGTTCAAATCTGACCTCAGTCACCTGAAGTTTACTAAGCTGTGTGACCCTGGGCAAGTCACTTAACCCCAACTGCCTAGCAAAACAACAACACTTGCAACTAGCATGCATGGTCAAGCAAAACAAATCTCTACATTGGCCGCATCCAAAACTGCACATCTCATTCTGCATCTTGAGTCCATCATTATACTGAAAGAAGGTGTGTGCCCTGGACTCATGACTGATCATTGCATCAATCAAGCTGTTTATCTTTATGTTTTTGTTCAATTTATATCAAATCATCAAGCATTTATTAATATTAGTATATGCCAACTTCTGTGCCAAGATCTGAGGATATAAAGACAAAAACAATCCTTGCCCTCAAAGAGCTCATAATCTAAGGGAGGAGACAGCATGCAAACAACTAAGTACAAACAAATATACACAGGAAAAAGTTGAAATAATCAATGGAGCCAGGAGGCACTAGAATTGAGGGGGATTAGAAAAGGCTCTCCATAGAAAGCGATTTTTTAGCTGGGACTTGATGGAAGCCAGGAGGCAGAGATGAAGAGGGAGAGCATTTCAGACATGGAGGACAACCAGTGAAAATGATTGGCATAGGAAGAGTGTTTTGGTTAAGGAATAGCAAGGAGGCCAAGTATCTCTGGATCACAGGGTATGTGGGAGGAGGAGGAGACTGTAAAGTGTAAGAAGAATGCAAAGGTGGGAGGAGTAGAGGGTGAAAGACTTCAAATGCCATTTTTTATTTGCTTCTGGAGGTGATAGGGAGCCAATGAGGTTTACTGAGTGGGAGGTGGAGGGGGGAAGAACATATTCAGAATATGCTATAGGAAAATCAATCTAATAGTTAAATGGACTACAGTAGGGGGAGACTTGAGGCAGGAGCACAAGCCAGAAAGTTATTGTAATATAACATTGTAAAGTGATGAGGGACTATATTACAGTAATGACAGTGTCAAATAATGTGAAGATAGAATCAACAGGACTTCCAATTGACTGGATATGGTGGGGAGGGAGGGAGGAGGAGTTTAGAATGACAACTAGGCTGTTAGCCTGGGCAACTGGGAGAGTGATAGCATCCTCCACGCTAATAGGGAAGTTAGGAATAGGGGAGGGAGTTGGGTGAAAGATATGGGTTTGGTTTTGGACATGTTGAGTTTAAGATAACAATGGGACATCCAGTTTGAGATGTCCAGTAGACAAGTGTCATTATACAAATGGTTCTGGTTCTCACTTCACTCTGAATCAGTCTACACAAATCTTCCCAGCTTTATCTGAAGTCATTCCTTTCTTCATTTCTTACAACAAAATAATATTCTATTAATTCTTACACCAAGGCTTATTCATCCATTCCTTGATTGATAGCAACATCTTTAGTTTCCTTATTGAACTCTGTTCCCATCATACAATATTGCTTCTATAGTTGCATTAGACAAACATTTTACCTCTCCTCTTCAGCTTTTTCTATCCATATAACAGGTTATAATAGCTGGGCCCTGCCCATCTCTGAAGAGGCTCATACTGGGGAGAAATAATCATCACAAGAAGTCATATTTATAAAGAATTTTGGGGTTTACAAAGCACTTTCCTTTGGTTGTCCTCCTGTCTGTAATGCTTACTCTCTTTACTTCTACCTCCTGGCTTATATGACTCAAGTATAGGAAGCCTTTCCCACTCCCCATCCCATTCCCCTTTTGCTAGTGCATTTCCTACGAGATTAACTTCCATTTGCACAATATATCACTTGTATGTATACTTACTTTTTCATATTGTCTCTCCCATTAAAATGTGAGCTCCATAATACAAGGGCCTTATTTTTGCCTTTCTTTGTAGCCCCTATACTTAGCACAGTGCCTGGTACATAGTACTGTTTGTTGACTGACTGATAATACCCCTGGGAGATTCAAGTATTATCTTCACACACACAATTTCACAGACAAAAAAAAACCTGAGGCTATGAGAGGTGATCACTTGATTTTGGTCATATAGGTAGTAAATATTCCAAGCTAGATCCTCTTAAATTATCTTTTATTTTGTCTCTAGAAATTTAAATGCTGAGGACATTGGTTAGCTGCTTCAAGGTACACTACTGCTCAAGTTGGCTTTTAGGCTTGTTTCGTGCGGCCAAATGCCCCTTGAAGGGCTGAATTTTATATAATCAGCTTTGACAATAGATATGAGCATGGTTCACTTGCCCTCTGCCATTCTTAGCTCAGCTATAATGACTTTTCCCTATATAGTTCAGTGTCTTTCAGGGAGGATGGACACCTTCCCTAGTCATGCCAAGGCCATTACCATGACTGCTATTGATTTCCTTGAATATTATGACTTCTTTCATTTCCTGCACATTTCCCACATTCTAATGGGACAGAAGTCAGTGAATTGGTGTAAATTCTCTTGGGTTTTTAATGTTTTTCTCTCTCTAAAATACACTATTAAATTAGATAATTCAGAATCATATTTGCCATGCTGGTCTAGATACAGGTTGTGTAAAACCTTCAGGGTGGCTTATGATTTATTGTTCAGTGATTTCAGTCACGTATAACTCTTTGTGACCCCATTTGGGGTTTCCTTGGCAAAGATACTGCAGGTATCTTCTCCAGGTCAATTCAAACAGGGTTAAGTGACTTGCTCAGGGTCGCACAGTTAGTAAGTGTCTGAGGCTAGATTTGAACTCAGGAAGATGAGTCTTCTGATTCCAGACCCCATACTGTGTCACCAAGCTGATCCTATTAGTATGATTGGTAATGGTTTTGGTTTTGTTGCAATTGGTTTTGTTTTTTGTTTGTTTGCTTTTGTTTTTTAGTGTATGCCTACACACATTACTCTGGGCCAGGCCTAACTCAAGCTGGTGCAGTGGTCCAGGCTCTGAATTAGAATGTGATGAGATGGTCATGAAGCAAAACTGCAACAAAATATTAGGTATGTGACCTTGGGCAAGTCACTTAATTTCTTTTTGCTTCAGTTTCCTCCATTATAAAACAAGGATAATACCTCCCAGGGTTGTTGTAAGATTGAAATGAGATATTTGTAAAGTGCTTAGTGCAGAGCCTGGCACTTAGTAGGTTCTAAATAAATACTATTTATTTATTTGCTGACAACAAAGAATAAGCAAGGATACAATTCTTAAGGTTAAAAAAGCTAGAAATTTAAATAAAAATGGCTGAGCTTCTCTGCCATTGCCACGGTACCTGGTCACCCTGGTCAGAAAAACATTCTCACAGGGCAATGAGAATTCTGCTAAAACCTCAGAAACCAACTCCCCATAAACTGGGTCTTTTATGCCTCAGGAGGTAAGGAAGCTAAACCAATAATGATCTTAAGAATGGAATCTCTGCCCTCTTAAAGGGAAACCTATTCACTTATTTTTATAAGGGCTACTTCAAAGATATGTCATTTGAGGGTTATGGGATAGTATATTACTTCCTTTTAATCTTGTTTATGGATTTTTTTTTTCTCTCACAAAGATCCTTGGAAAAAGGTCATGTGAGTATTATTTGTATTCAATTTTTTTTCATTCATGTCTGATTCTTCATGACCCTATGTTATGTTTTCTTGGCAAAAATATTGGATTTCCTTCTCCAGTTCATTTTACAGATGAGGAAACTGAGGTAAACAGGGTTAAGTGACTTGCCCAGGACCATATAGCCAGTAAGTGTCTGAGGCCAGATTTGAACTCAGGAAGATCAGTCTTTCTGACCCCCAGGACCAGCACTCTATCCACTGTGCCACCTCACTGGCCACCTTTACAGATAAACTCTGAGTTAGGAAGACCTGGAAACAAGTCCCACCACTAACATTTGCTGATTGTGGCTTTTAATGCCTCCAGGGAGCTAAGTCTATGAAGAATAGGTGCTCATCTATATTAGTAGAGTGATTCCTCTCACCAGGCATTCTTGGTCTCAAAGATATCACAGGTCTTTTTTATTTCATATTAATTTCCTTTTAAATTTATGAAATATAACAAGCATTTTCATAGCATAGTATAATAAAAAATGATTGCACATGGAACTGCAAATCTATTATGTACAATAGCTGTTCCTTTCAAATTTATAATAAAGTTTTCATGTAACTTTTTTCTTTTTCTATTTTTAAAATTTTATTTAGTAATGCCCTTAACAGATGAATAATTAAGTAAAATCTCAAATAAATATCAAAGAAAAACTTTAAGTTTAAATTGTTTATGGTTTAATTAGAAGACTAATTATAAAATATCATGACAATTTTCACAAAGTAAAATGCTAATGTATTGTTGTTATTATTTGAAAAATGAGGAAACCAAGGCTCAGAGAGGTGGCATTGATTGTCTAGTATCATATAGCTAATAACAGAACCCACAAGTACTGATTCCAAGTCAGACATTTACTTCCAGGGGTGGTTTAAATGACTTATTTTGATTGGCCCTGGGGGTGGGGAGAGATGGGACAATGGATGCAGTTATAGGGAGGTAGATTTCAGCCCAGTATGAGGGAGAGGGAACCTCTTCCCAAGCAGAGCTGTCCAGTGATAGGGTGGGATGCTTCATAAGATCTTGAATGCCCCAAATCATTGGAAGTTTTCAGCTGGAAACTGGAAGGCCTTTTTCAAAGGGTGTGGAAGAAGGGATCTATTTTCCAGACATGGGTTAGACTGGATGACCTCTGACTAAGATCTATTTCAACTCTGAGAATCTATGACTTTATAAAATACCAGTGGGGGATATTTTTCATTTATTCTGGGGGGAAAAGGATTTATCCATGGCAAGGATAACCTTGTACAAGACTCATCTTTTTCCTCTTTATAGGAACAGGGGCTCAAAAAAAGAGTGCTTAGGCCCGATCCCTCTTCTCCTTGCTTTCTGGTTGACAGATGAAGCAATTCCAAATCCTAAAGGGGGAGGGGAAAATTAGGTAGGAGAAGTTCAGCATGTTCTGTTTCTCTTCTCTGAAGGAAGATGTAGAAATATCTCATTTCTAATACATCATTTGGGTTGAGTATCTCTAAAGAGTTGGTGAAGGGTGAAATGGATCAAGATCATTATTTCCTCAGGGATTTAGTAAGAGAAGAAGCAGGAGAAGAAGGACACGGAGAAATTGTTGTATTTAGGTCAGGGAGTCAGTAGAACTGAGAGATACACCATATCAGGGTCACAAGTATGAGTCATGACAGGGTAGGCCCAAGAATGGTTAGGCAGGGTGTGATGGCCACTTCAAAAAAGGTGACAGGATAGGGCTGAAAACAAATATCCTTCGTTCTATAAGGAAAACCTAAAGTGATAACTTAGGATACCTCCTTAGGAGTCACTGGCCAGCATAAGCATAAAACACTGAGTTCTCTGTAGATTGCAAAGAAGACAGGAGAGGTCTGAAGCAATAGTTGCTGCAACAGCAGTCTGAAACCTTCTATTGGCTTTTCAGATGGATCTACTTGGGACTCTCTACTCATAGCAGTTGTGCCTGCTTAACTCAGTCCCTAAAAGGCCTCTGTTGGTCTTTAACCTGACTCCTTCATTGGCACTATCCTGTGTAAGGGACATCTCTGATAGACTAGTGAACCTGGGAGGTGGAGACAGGGGAGACCTGAATGCCCTAATGGATTTGGAATCCACAACCCGATAGCCTTTTCTTTATTCTTCTTCTTGTTCTCTTGTCTCAAGAACATGGACAATGCCTTCCAGAACAGAAAAGAATAGAAAGGAGCAGAGAAAGTAGGGAAGGAGAGAGGGAGGAAGAGGAGAAAGGGAAAAGAGAAGAAAAAGGAGGGAACAGCAAAAAGAGACAGGTGGGGGGAAAGGAGAGGAAGGGGAGATAGAAAGATGGTGAAAGAAGAAAAAAAGCAATTAAAGATAAGAGAAGAGAGAGAACAAAAACAGGTAAAGGGAGTGGAAAGACAAGAGTGAGAAGGTTCATTAAACTCATATGCAGAGGCCTCCTTCCTCCTTTCTGCCTCTTGGAAGAATTATCCTGTAAGTCACTCAGGTACTAGAGTGTGCATTCACCAGATCTCATGTCTTTATTCTTCTGATTATAGCCAAGGCCTTAACAATGTCCTTTGGGATTAGAGTCTTTTTAAGCAGAGGAGGAAACTGGCAGGTGACATTTCCCTTTGGCCACCAAGAAAATCTGGATTTGATTATTAGGAAAGTTTTTACATGAGAAAAAATATATATCAGCTACCATTGGGACAGAGGGGGAAATTATGCTTTTGGAAAGTAAATATATGGTGAGGTGAGATTAGAGTGGTAAGATTGGGGGTAAAAATACAGTTTCTAGGGAAAGATAATTTCAGTTTCACACATGTAGAGTTTCAAAGTGATGGTTGGTTTTCAGATTGAGACATATGTAGGTAATTGAAGATGTGGATCTGGGGCCAACTCAGGACTGGAGAAAGAGATTTGAGAGCTATCCCCATAAAGGTGATAGCTGAATTCATGATTTCTAGATGTGGTCTCTCAAGGATTGGGAGTACAAAGAAAGTACTAGACAATTGAGTACTTCACTTTGGAGAATGTCCAAATTTATTGTGTGGGAGAGGGAAGAAGAACAAGAGGAGTTGGCGAAGGAGTCAGAGAAAAAGCAGACAGAGAGGTAGAAGGAGTTGCAGGATAGGGCAGTGCCAAGAAAGTAGAGGTTTCAAGGAGGGGGGTGGTTGTGGTGCAGAAAGACCATGGTAAATGAAGACTGGGGAAATATCATTGGATTCAACAAGTAGGAGGTTATCAATGATCTTAGAAAGAGCAATTTGAATGGAGAAAGGGAACAGACATGTATGAAGTGCCTACTGTGTGCCAGCCACTGTGCTAAGTGACTTCCAAATATTTTATCATTTGACCCTCACAATAACCCTGAGAGGAAGGTGCTATTGTGATCCGCATTTTAAAGTAGAGGAAACTGAGGCATACTCAATAACTTACCCAAGGTCACATAACTAGTAAGTGTCGGAGGGTGGATTTGAATTCAGGTCTTTCTGGCTCCACACCCAACACTCTAGCCACTGTGCCATCTAGATCAACTGGGGTAAGAGCCAGACTATATGAACTTAAAAATAGAATCAAAGAAAGAGAAGCAGAAGTGGCAGGCTCATATCAAGTCATTTTCTAAGTTTGATGATTAAAGAAAGGATAGAAATACATTAGTATAATAGGACCAGGGGAAGATAGCAGGGTCAAACAAAGGTTATTTTTAAGGTGGGTGATAACTGTATTCTTGAAATCATTAGAGAAGAAAAAATTGAAGATTCTGGAAAGAGATGATAATTGTTAAAGGGACATGACTCTGGACAAAGCTGAGGGAGATGAGATGAAGAGGGTATATAAGGGTCTTTCTGGGAAAGGAGGAGTGCTCTAAATCATTAATAATAAAATAAATGCATAATAACAGAACAAAAAACTCTGGACTTCTAGTGCCAAGATGGCAGAGTGAGGCAGGAACTCCTCTTAGCCTTTGAAATACCCTTCCAAAAAAACCTTGCAAAAATGCCTTACAACACGTTTTGGAATGGTGAAGCAGCTTATCATCCCAGGATAGCTTAGAGGCTCAGAAGGAAAGGTCTATCTCACTAGGGTAAGAGGGGAGCATGGTTAGCCAGCATCAGGGACAGCCACACCTCAGGAGATTTGCAGCAAAGCCCTGAACCCTGAGGCAAGCTACCAGCAAGGGTCTACCCCAGTGTAAACAAGAAGCAAGATGAGAACTCTGAGGCAAGCCAGCAGTCCTTGTAGACCAGCAGCACAACAAGGTTCCACCCCCACCCCATTGCTGGCCAATGTTGAAACCTCACCCTGGGAGCAGGCCAGCAGTGAGACTCTGCCCCTGGGGCAGGCCAACAGAGAAATCCTACCTCCAGTAAAAGCAAGTAGGGAGACCCCCCCTCCTTCTAGTGCAAGTCAACAGCAAGGTCCCAAGCCCCAATACAAGGAGTTTGAGACTGTATGGGAGCAGAACCCAACTTTTTCACAAATGTACAAAGTTATAAAAC
>NW_020954548.1:29929404-29936680 GCF_900497805.2 Vombatus ursinus
AAAAAAAAAAAAAAAAAAAAAAAAAAAAAAAAAAAAAAAAAAAAACCAAAAAAGAACCTGACCATAGAAATTTACTATGGTGACAGGAAGGATCAAGGCATAAACTTAGAAGAGGACAAAAATATCAAAACAGCTATATGTGAAACCACAAAGAAAAATGTAAATTTGTCTCAAGCCCAAAAAGAACTCTTGGAAGAGCTCAAAAAGAATTTTATAAAGCAAATAAGAGAAATAGAAGAAAAACTGAGAAAAGAAATGAGAGTAATGCAAAAAGATAATGGAAAAAAAGGGTCAACAGCTTGGTAAAGGAAGCAAAAAAAAATGGAAAAGGATACACAAAAATTCACCAAAGAAAACAACTCCTTAAAAAATAGAATTAACCAAATAGGAAATGAAGTACAAAAGCTCACTGAAGAAAGTGATTCCTTATAAAGAACTGTTATCTTTTTGTAATTGGTGTTCTCTGCTCTTCTCTCCCTTTCTTTCCCTAAAGATGCTATTTAGAGAGAAAATATCTTTTGGATAAAAGAGACCTTTGTTACAAAGCACATTTACAAGATTTGTGTTTTGAGGCACTGTGTATTTATTTGGGTACAATTTTTTTCTTGTTATCTTAGAGTTTTCTGTATGTTAAAGGCACCTTGTGAGGACACTTGAGTATTAAATACATCTTCTCTTCATGATCTTTCTGCGTTTAACCTTTCTGTGAAATGGCTTTTGTTCATAAATTCTGTTTCTCTGCTGATTCAAAAATAATTAGAATTGTTAGAATGGGCAAGTGGAAGCTAATGACTCCACGGAGACATCAAGAAATGATAAAATAAAGAAGGAAAAAATTAAAAAAAAATAGAAATAAATAGAAGAATAGAAAAGAGAGAAAATAGAAGAAAATGTAGAATTTCTTATTGGAAAAACAACTGACCCAGAAATTAAATCCCAGGAAAGAAAATTTAAGAATTATTGGACTACATGAAATTCATGATTAAAAAAAGAGCGTGGATGTAATATTTCAAGAAATTATCAAGGAAAACTGCCCTGATATCCTAGAACCAGAGGGCAAAATAGAATTTGAGAGAATCCACTGATCACCACCTGAATGAGATCCTGAAATGAAAACTACCAGAAATATCATAGCCAAATTTCTAAGCTCTGCCGCCAAGGAGAAAATACTACAAGCAGCCAGAAACAATCCAAATATCATGAAGCCATAGACAGGGTTACACAGGATTTAGCAGCTTCTACATTAAAGAACCAAAGGGTTTGGAACATGATATTCTGGAATGCAAAGGAGCTAGGATTACAAGGAAGAATCACCTACCCAGCAAAACTGAGTAAAAATTCTTCAGGGGAAAAATGAATATTTAATGAATTGGAGGACTTTCAAACATTCCTGATAAAAAGACCAAAGCTGAATAAAATTTTTGATCTTCAGATATAAGACTCAAGAAAAGCATAAAAAGATAAACAGAAAAGAGAAAACATAAGACATTCAATAAGGTTAAACTGTTTATATTCCTACATGGCAAGATGATATTTGTAACTCTTAAGAACTATATTGCTTTAGGGAAATTAGAAGGAGTATGCATATATAGAGGGTGTGAATGTGAGTTGACTATGATGGGATGATATTCCCCCCCCCCAAAAAAAAAATTAAAGAGAGTGAAAGAAGATTGCACTGGGAGAAGAAGAAAGGGAGACATAGAATGGGGTAAATTACCTCACATAAAGGTGGTAAAAAAAAATAGCTATTACAGAAGGGAAGATGGGGGTGAGTGGAGCTGGTGGACAATGCTTGAATCTTACCCTCATTGGAATTGGCTCAAAGAGGAAATAAGATACACACTCAGTTGGATACAGAAATCTCTCTTATCCTATAGGGAAGTAAAATGTAATGGGGATAAGAGAAGGGGGTTGGGCTGATAGAAGGGAGGGCAGATTGGAGGAGGCTGTGGTCAGAAGTAAAACACTTATGAGGATGGATATGTGGAAAGGCAAGAGAGAGAAGAACAAACAAGGGAAAATAAGATGGAGGAAAATACTTAGTTATCATAACTGTAAATGTGAATGTGATGAAGTCATCCATAAAACAGAATCAAATAGCAGAATGGTCTAAAAACCAGAATCCTACAGTATACTGTTTATAAGAAACACATTTGAAGCATGGAGACACACAAAGTAAAGGTAAGTGGCTGGAGCAGAATCTATTTTACTTCAGCTGAAGGAAAAAAAAAGGAGTGGTAGCAATCATGATCTCAGATAAAGCAAAAGCAAACATAGATCTAATTAAAAGAGATAAGCAGAGAAACTACATTTGCTAAAAGGTACCATAGACAATGAAGTAATATCAGTACTAATATATGCAAAGATGTTAAATGAGTTACAGGAGGAAATAAACAGTAAAACCACACTGATAGGGGTCTTCAACTTGCCCCTCTCAGAACTAGAGAAATCTAACCAAAAAATAAACAAGCAAGAAGGTTAGGAAATGAATAGAGTTTTAGAGAAGTTTGATATGATGGACCTCTTTAAAAAACTGGATGGGAATAGAAAGGAATATACTTTTTTCTCAGAGGTACATGGCACCTACAAAAAAATGACCATGTATTAGGGCATAAAAACCTCACACCCAAATGCAGAAAAGCAAAAATATTAAATGCATCCTTTTCAGATCATAATGCAATAAAAATCACATTAAATAAAGGCAGTGGAAAGATAAATTTAAAATTAATTGAAAACCAAATAATTAAATCCTAAGAATGAGATCAAAAAACAAATAATAGAAACAATCAATAATTTCATTAAAGAGAATGTCAATAATGAGACAACATTTATGGGATGGGATGATACAAAATGTATGGGATGCAGCCAAAACAATACTTAGCAAAAATTTATATCTCCATATGCTTACATGAATAAAATAGAGAAATAGTAGTTCAATGAATTAGACATGCAACTTGAAAAAAAACTAGAAAAAGAACAAATAAAATATCCCTAATTAAACACCAAATTGGAAATCTTGAAAATGAAAGGAGAAATTAATAAAATTGAAAGGAAGAAGACTATTGAACTAAAAAGCAAAACTAGAAACTGGTTTTATGGAAAAAACTGATAAAATAGATAAATCATTTGTTAATTTGATTAAAAATAAAAGAAAGAAGACCAAACTACAAGTATCAAAAATGAAAAGGGTGAATTTTCCACCAATGAAGAGGAAATTAAAGCAATTACATGCCAATAAGTTTGACAATCTAAGTGAAATGGATGAATATTTACAAAAATATAAATTGCCTACATTAACAGAAGAAAAAAATAGAATACTTAAATAACCCTATCTTAGAAAATAAATTGAACAAGTCATCAATTAACTCCCTCAGAAAATATCCCTAGGTCTAGGTGGGTTCACAGGTGAATTCTATGAAATGTTTAAGGAACAATTAATCTTAATACTATATAATCTATTTGGAAAAATAGGCAAAGAAGGAATCCTACCAAATTCCTTTCATGACACAAATATGATGGTGATACCTAAACCAGAAAGAACAAAAATAGAAAAGAAAACTATAAATAAATATCCCTAATGAATATTGATGCAAAAATTTAAATAACATGCTAGCAAGGAGATTACAGTGATATATTACAAAGATCATACAGTAGATGGTCATAACTAAAAAAAAGTCATAACTAGATGGGATTTATACCAGGAATGCAGAGCTGGTTCAATATTAGGAAAACTGTCATCATAATTGAGCATATCAATAACAAAACCAAAAGAAATCATATTATTATCTCAATAAATGCTGAAAAAGCTTTTGATAAAATACAGCACCCGTTCCTATTAAAAACACTAGTGAGCATAGGAATAAATGGAGTTTTCCTTAAAATAATAAGTAATATCTATCTAAAACTGTCAACAAGCATTATCTGTAATGGGGATAAGTTGGAAGCCTTCCCAATAAGATCAGGGTGAAGCAAGCATGCCCATTGTCACCACTATTATTCAATATTGTACTAAATATGCTAGCTATAGCAATGACAAGAAAAAGAGATAGAAGGAATGAAAATAGGCAATGAGGAATCAAAACTGTCACTCTTTGCAGATAATGTAATGGCACACTTGGAGAATCTTAGGGAATCAACTAAAAAACTCATGGGAATAATTAACAACTTTAGCAAAGTTGCAGGATATAAAATAAACCCACATAAATCATTAGCATTTCTCTATATTACCAACAAAGTCCAGCAGTAAGAGATGGAAAGAGAAATTCCATTTAAAATAAATGTAGACAATATAAAATACCTGGTAGTAAACCTGCCAAGACAAACCCAGATAGTATATGAACACAATTACAGAACACTTCTCCCACAAATGAAGTCAGATTTAAACAATTGGAAAATATTAATTGTTCATGGGTATACTGTGCCAATTTAATAAAATTGACAATTCTATTCAGACTAATTTACTTATTTAGTGCCATAGCCATCAAACTACCAAAAATTTAGTTTATAAGGCTAGAAAAAACAATAACAAAATTATCTGGAAGACCAAAAGGTTAAGAATATTAAGAGAATCAATGAAAATATGTGAAGGAAAGTGGCCAAGCTGTACCAGATCTCAAACTGTATTTTACAGCAGTAATCATCAAAACAATCTGGTACTGGCTAAGAAATAAAGTGGTAGATGAATGCAATAAATGAGGTACACAATACATTATAGTAAATGACCATAGTAATTTAGTGTTTGATAAACCCAAAGATCTAAGATTTTGGGACAAAAACATTCTTTGACAAAAACTGCTAGAAAATCTAGAAAACAGTATGGCAGAAGCTATGTATAAACCAACACCTCATGCTATATATCAAGATAAGGTCAATATGGGTATAGAATTTAGACTTAAAGGGTGATACCATAAGCAAATTAGGAGAGCATGGAATAATTTACCTGTCACATCTATAGATAAGGGAAGAATTTAGGACCAAACAAGATATAGAGAATATTTAAAAATGTAAAATGAATAATTTTGTTTGTAATAAATTTTAAAAGTTTTCGTAGGAGCAAAACCAATGCTACCAAAATTAGAAGGAAAGCAGAAAACTGGGGAAATTTTTTTAAAGCAAGTATATCTGATAAAAGGCCTCATTTCTCAAATATATAGAGAATTGAGTCAAATTTGTAATAATATGTTATTCCCCAATTGATGAAAGGTCAAAGGATATTTGAACAAGCAGTTTTCTTGTGACGGATTGTCTCTACTCTAGAGATATCTCCCTTTGCTTGGTACCCCTAACTTGTACTTGGTTTCTACTAGACTGCTTTCAGTTTCTACTAGGATCCAGGTTTTGTCAAATAGTGAGTTCTGGCCCCAGTCCCTGGAATCTTTGGGTTTATTAGACTCTAGGTTGCTATCCTTGTTTGCTTTTATATTTTGTGTAATTAATCTCTTCCACTAACGTTTTGTTTTCTTAACTAGTAGCAAATTGTATTTTTTAAAAATAATTACTACTTTGTAGTAAACTTTTAGATTGAGTACTGCTAGGTCCCCTTCCTTCCAATTTTTTTCTCTATTGATTCCCTTGATATTCTTGACCTTTGGTTCCTCTACATGAATTTTGTTATTCTCTTTTTTTTTTCTAGGAGTATAAAGTAATCTTTTGTTAGTTTGATTGATATGGCAATGAATTGAAAAATTCATTTGGGTAGTGTTATCATTTTTATTATATTGGCCTTGGTATATTCATGAACAATTAATATTTCTCCAAATATTTAGATCTCTCTTTATTAGTGTAAAGAGTATTTTATACTTGTGTTCATATAATTCCTGTTTATGTCTTGACAGGTAGGCTTTCTTTTTTTATACTATCTCTTACAATTTTAAATGGAGTTTCTCTATCTCTTCCTGCTAGATTTTGTGAGTTTTATACAGAAATAGTGATTTATGTAGGTTTATTTTATGTCTGGTAACTTTGCTGAAGTTGTTAATTATTTAAATTAGTTTTTTTTTAATTTGACTCTCTAGGATTTTTCAGTCATCATATTATTTTTACAAAGTGATAATTTTGGTTCTTCTTTGCCTATGCTTATTCCCCTAATTTTTTTCTCTTATTACTATAGTTAGCATTTCTAGCAGTAAGTTGAATAACAATGGTAGTAACAGACATCCTTGCTTTACCCTTCATCTTACTGGAAAGACTCTATCACCATCATAGGTAAGTGTTTACTCATCATTTTAAATAAAGATTACTTATGCTATTGAGGAAAAATCCATTTATTCCTATGTTTTCTAGTGTTTTTAACAGGAACGCCTGTTAAATGGTCAATTTTTTGTGAAGTTACCTTACACATCTGAGAAATAGATGCACTCCTTTCTTTTCCCATTAAATAATGTACAGAGGTCTATCATTTCTAACTTTTCTAGAATTTTTTTTCTAGTTCTTCATTTGTTTTGTTCATTATATTGGTTAGATTTATCTAAGTCTGAAAGACATAAATTGAATTCCCTCACTATAGTTTTGCTATCTTTTTCTCCATGTAAATTGTTCAATTTTTCCTTTAAGAATTTTGAGGCTATGCCCCTTTTATAGACCTTCATTTTCATTCATCTTTTAAGATTATCAAAACATAACTGAAAAACTCCCAGGTCCTATGAATAATTAGACTCCTTCTATGACCCTTGTTGATAATAGGGTTCTGAGGGTATGTATGTGTCATCTCCATGTATTACAAATTAAACATTTTGTCCTTACTTGGTTCTTTATGATTGATCATACATCTTCACCTGTTTATGCTTTTTATAACTCCTGTTTGTATTTTGAATTTTCTATTCAGCTATCATCTTTTATTCAGGATTGTTTGAAAATCTTCTATTTCACCAAAGGTCCCTTTTTCCCCAATATTATTATACTCAGTTTTTCTGGATAAGTTATTCTTGGTTGAAAGCCTAGATTTTTTTGTCTTCCAGAATACTGTCTTCCAAACTCTCCATTCTTTTAGCATAGTGAAATCTTCTGTCACCTGGACTGTGGCTCCTCAGTATATTAATTTTTTCTCTGTGTGGGCCTTCAGCATTTTTTATTTCACCTAGACCTTTGAATTTTGGCCAATATTGCTAAGAGTTTCATTTTAGGGTTCCTCTCAGGAAGTGACTCATGATTTTTTTTTCTCCTTTGCCCTCTGGTTTTAAAAGACAGTTTTCTTTCATAGTTTCTTGAAATGTGATTGATATATGTATATGTGTGTGTATATATATGTATATATACACACATATATACATATATATAT
>NW_020954548.1:29936722-29947147 GCF_900497805.2 Vombatus ursinus
TATATATATATATATATATATATATATATATATATATATATATACACATAAATCATGGATTTTAGGCAGTCAATTAAGTTCTCTCTCCTTGATCTATTTTTCAGGTCAGTTATTTTTTCCATGAGGTCTCATATTTTTTTCTATTTTTTCAGTCTTGACTTCGATTTAACATTTCTTTTTTCTCTCACAGAATCATTAGCTTCTATTTGATTTATTCCAATTTTCATAAAGGCATTTTTTCTTAAGTAAGGTTTTGTACCTCGTATTTCAAACTATTAACTCTCTTTCCAAATCTTTCTTCCATAGCTCTCATTCTTTTCCCATTTTCTCTCTGCATTCTCATTTGGTCTTGAAAAATTCTTTTAGCTTTTTAAATTTAAACTCTTTCTTCAACTTCTACAGGAATTCTGGTTTGATCTGTGCCCACACTGCATTTTTATTTGAGGCTTTGACTTACCTATTTTGGAATTCCTCTCCTCTTCTGAGTTGGTGTATTGAGCATTCCTATCGCCACAGTAGCTTTTTATGTTTGGATATTTTTTTTTGCTTGTTTGCCTTTTTCCAGTGTACCTATTTACTTAGCGCTTTAAGTTAGGGCCAAATTTTGTTAACTTCTGGGGGGGTTTAGGCTAGGCCTTTGTCCTCTTGTGTCCTTTTATTTTTTCTTGAGGTATTCAATGTTACGATATTCTAGGCTCCCAGGGACATCTTGAGATGTGGATCTGCAAGATTTTAGTGCGTCCAAAGTGATGTGATCTAAAATAAAGTTTGACTACTTCCTGGTCTGAGATCATCAAGTTCCTGATCCAGGTCTGGGCCTGAGTCACAATCCTGTAGGCATTTCTCTCATTGAATGTTCTAATTAATTGTTTCTGGACTCCGCTTCTATTAGCTGGCTGAGAAATTCTGTAAGTTCAGAGTGACAGAACTGTAAGTTCCACTTTGGTCTGGGATTTCTGTCCTTGTTATTGTACTGTAGGTTTCAGACTAGAGTGTATGCTCTTAGGGTCAGAGACATACAACTACTCTTTGCTTCTGAATTTGTTCCTCACTCAGTACACAGACTAGGGACCTCTATCACTCCCTAACCTGGAGCGCCCCTCTTTAGCTTCAGGTTCTCTCTTTAGTCTGCCCTAGATATGTGACTCAGAACTGAGTAGAAAGTGATGTGCTGCCAGATGGTACCTGTTTCTGTATCCTGCCCAAAATCATAGCTCCCTAATACGGATCTGGGACCTCATCTTGCTTCAGTGCACAGTATCATCTTCTTTATGTCCCTGGGTACCAAAATGCTTCACATGGTGTACTTCTGGCCAAAAACCATCAACCAATGTTGATAGACCCCTCTGTCTCCACAACCAATCTGGATTGGAGAATGACTTACTGTGATTTTTCTTGGATTTAACAGTCAGGACTTGGTCTGGTACATTTTCTAGATTTTGTGGAGGAAGTATATGAGAGGAACTGAACTATACTTCCTACTTCTCCACCACCTTTGCTCTACCCTCATCATATTTGTTTTTAACAGTATACCCATCAGCCATGTTCTAATGATGGGCTTCATTCCTATAAGTCTAAGTGATACATCCAAAGACAAATTTACTTCCTTGTTTTAGGAACTCTAATGCTTGTCTGTTTAAACTTTTGGCACTGCTGTAGAGTCATTTGAGGTCCTATATTTTTACTATTGCTTCCTTTCTTGGGTCATAAAAGGCCTTATGTGGGATGTGAGACCTGAGCTAAGCTTTCAAGGGAGCTAGGGACTGCAAGAGTCAGAAGTGAGGAGAGAAAGCATCATAGACATTGGAGGAAATCCTTAGCTAAGGTACAGGAATGAAAGATGGAATGTTGTACATAAGAATTAATAAGGAGGTTAACGTAGCCAGAGCATTGTGTGTGGGTGTAATAAATGTGGAGCAATAATTTGGAGCTGAATTATGAGGGACATTACATGACAGAGGAATCTTTATCTTATCCTAAAGGACATAGAATAATTTTAAATGCATCAAGTCAAATATATTGGATTACAAAAGAAATGAGATCATTATCAAAATATTTTTAAGTGTTCATACACCAGAAGTTAAGAACATCTACTCTAGTAAAATGTACACTCTTTGACCATCTCACTTCCTCATTTATTTACTCAATACTGACCACCTGGTGTAATGCTTGGCAGGCAGTAGTCACTTAAAAATGCTTGTTGATTGATTGGTTGACCTCTAGTCTCTGCCTTGTCTCTGAGGTATTTACTTTAACACCTCTGGCTCACCTGGCCAAAGCTTTCACAAATCTGCCAATTCCTGGCATTTCTACAGTGATGGGAGATTGAGTTCAGGTGCAAAATCAAAGAATTTTAGAATTATAACTGACTTCAGTGTCATTTATATAACTCATACCTGTAAAAAAAAATCCTCCCAATTGGGTACACAGTCTTGGTTAAAAATCATGAGAGGAGGCCAACTACCTCCAGAAAAAGTCCATTGCAGTCTCAGAGGGCCTTGTATGTTTCTTTCAGCCTGACTCTGGAGAAACACCACTAAGTTGACCCATTCAGATGGACTGACCTTCTCAAACCACTTTCAAACATAAGGCACTGTAAATCATACAAAGGTGGTTAGTGAAGATGGAACAGAAGAGAGGGTCTGACTTGCATTCACCAGCACTGAAGATTGTGTAAAGTTAACTCAAATTCTAAGTGGTTCCTTAGATCAGGTGTGGGTGGCACCCCTGAATCTCATCTCCTGTATATAGCTCCAGCTAAATTTCTCTACCTCTCACTGATAGCTAATATAGGAAATAATAACCAATTCAATTAAGATGTAAACAAACTTTTATCAAATATCCACTAAATTCAGATTTTACTCCCTGGTGCTAGGAAAACAAATATTAAAAAATGACATAGTCTCTTCCCTCAATGAGTTTACAATCTACCAGGCTGGACACATCATGTGTCCAAATAAGAAAAATATACAGGATTAAAATATGATAGAGGCTATGGAGAGATTCACACAAAGTACTCTAAGAAATTTTGAAAAGGGCAGATCTCACTTTCAACTGGATAGAACAGGGGAGGCGTTAAATAGTTTTATGGCCATATATCAAATTAGCATCAAAGCAGGGACTCAATCCCAGCTCTCCAGACTCAAAGTCCAGTGGTCTTTTCACTATACCATTGCTGGCATTTGGGGTCTCTACTAGATACCCTAGCATAACATATAAGAAAGGAGATGTCTGGAGATCCAGTGGATTGCCACTGAGGTGGTCCAGGAGCTTCTCCACATTTGGTGACTATTTTCTGCTCAGCCAGGCCTCACTGAAATGGCTTTTGGCTGTGTTGCTAAAAGCACACTATTGAAAATCAATGGGTAGAAAGTGTTTGAAAAGCAAACTAAATCAAATATCCCAACATGGAGGAGTTAATCATCTAAAATTAACCTTATAACGCCAAGTATCAAACTGATGCCTAAAGAAAATCAATGAGATAAATCAAACTGCTAAGCCTTTTGGGACCCCCATCCTCCTCCTCCCCTCCCATGTTCCCACCCCTATAGATACAAGAATGGCCTGTGGATGGAAAGTCCATCAGCTGTTGAGCTATTTAGAGAAACTCTTGCAGTGGTTAGTTTTCAGATAGATAGAAAGAAAGAGAGAGAGAGAGAGAGATGTACATATATATGTACATACACATATATACATGTATATATACATACATATAAACACACATATACATATATATACACACATATACACACACACACACATATATATACATATATCCCTATGCATTTGCTTTACTACAGTTTTTAGTGCCTTAAATAAGATATACTTAGCTGAAAATTGTCCTTTACTGAGAAGACCTGCTGTTCCTGCTGAGATTTCTTATCCAAAGTCATATATTCTCAGGGTTGGAGGAGAGCAGGATGCCCATCAGAGAATCTGCCTTTCTGACATGCAAGAGCAGCTCTTGAATAGTTCGGGGTGACAGTCAGGGAGGCCTGCAGAGACAAGGCGTGCCTTGCCAGAGCAGTGGTCTGCACACACAGCAGATCCCTCCCCAGTGCCTGAGGAGAGGCAGGGGGAGGCAGAGTAATTTGGGAAGAAAAGTGCTTGAGGATAGCAGGAATTCCAGACGAGGGCACCAGAAGTGTGGCCAGAAACCACCCACTCTGTACATGATGTATTAACCGTTCACCATGAATGAGTCAGATCATCCTGTTGCATAAGCTGCTCCCTGTGAGTAAATTTTGCCCTTTAGGATATGGTGGATTTTTTTCTTTTCAAGGAGGGCATTCAAGTGGCTCTATTTTATCATACAACATGGGATTTTAATTTCCCTTTCAGGGCTTCAGTATCCTCATGTATCCATTCCTTGTGTATCCAGTATCTATCTTGGCCTTGGAGTCTGTAAAACTGGAGTGGAATCCCTGCTGTGTCACTAAATAGACATATGACCATAAGACTATTTAAAGCCTCCCCTGGTCCATCCTGCTAAAAGTGAACTCTCCCCTTTTTAAAATTTTCCTAGAGTACTTTGTCTGGATCTCTCTACAGCCTCTATCATATTCTGTATATTTTTTCTTGTTTGTATACATGATATAATCTTGCCTGGTAGATTGTTTGTTAGAACAATTGTGTTCTAGGTCCTAATAGTCCATGTTCCATATTTGAAGTTCCCTCCAAATTAAAAAAAATATGCATGTTCTTTGTTTTGATATTTGTTTCAGTTACTATTTTATCTTCTAAGGGACCTTCCTGCTACAACATTCTGTGGTTTGTGTTCTAAAGTGACTCCCAGTTCCAATGTTGTGTGATCTAATGATGCTGAAAAATTAAACCTGACTTTTAGGAGAGGGTCCCTTATTTCCATTGAGTGATGTCTTCCTCTGCACTCTGTCTTTTGGTATCAACAGCCAGTTACTGAAATGAGGTTCCCAAGTAATACATCTCAGGGTTTGGTTGGTTTGTTCTGGTGATGAGAAGAGGCAGTGTGGCAAATAGACTGAGTGTTGGTCTTAGAATCAGGAAGAGCTAGGTGCAAATATAGTAGTAGGTGATCCTGGGCACTCTATATCTCAGGTAAATCTTTAGGTCTTTTCTCCCAGATTCAGAAAGATTGTGATCTCCATTAACTCATGGAGTTCCCACCCTGGGAGTTTTCAACATTGAAGAAATCACTTATCTTTCACACAATAAGGTGCAATGAATTTCCCGAAAGAGGAGATATACAACTGTGGTCTCCTAATATATTATAGAGCTGGTTTGTAGTCACTTGTATTTTGTCTCCCCCATTAGACTGTGAGCTCCTTGAGGGCAGAGGCTATCTTTTCCCATTTTTTGTATCCCTGGAGCTTTGCCTGCATAGTAGGTGCTTAATAGATGCTTAGTGACTGACTGCCTGATTAATCCAAATAAGCAGTCTCAGATCTAGGAAGATGAGAGAAATTGGGAACTAAAAGGAAAAGATTCTTTTCTTTTTAACGTGGGTTTCAGTGTTCCCTGGAAAATGAATCATGCCTTGGTGTGTGGATTAGGTCTGGAATCACAGTTAAGTCTTCATCCTCAGTTGGAAAGCAGAGGGGTTTGTAGTTTATCCTAGAAGCAAATGGGAGCCACTCAAGGTCCTTGAGAAGAGGAATGACAGAACAGTGTTTTATGAATATTAACTAAGTGTCTGTGGAGGATGGATTAAAGAGTGGGAATGACTGAGGGTAGGGAGACCAATTAGGAAGTTATTACAATAGTACAGGCAACAAATGATCAAGGCTTGCACTAGGTTCATGGCCATATAAATGGAAATTTCCCTCCCTGTCCTGTCCCCCAAAGGAAATTCAGTACTTCGAGAGCAGGAGCTGCTTAGTTTTTTGTTTGTTCATTTGTTTGTTTTCCCCTTGTATCCCTAGTGCCTAGTACAGTGCCTGGCACAGAAGGAGGCAATTCAGAAATGATTGAATGCATGGATAAACAGATGAATCTTAGTGCTACATATTTTAGAAGCATATTAAAATGCTTTTAAAGCTAGAGACATATTTATTTCTTATTGTTTCTGCAGAAACTGAATAGGAGGAAGAAATTGGGCTCTGACCCTCCCTCCTCTATTCAGAGAGGATTGAGATATTGATCATAGGGAGAAAACCCATTCATTCCTTTAGGGGAGTGTTCAAGGAAAGAATTGAGTAGATGCTGTTCTTCTATTTGATGAAGGAGAAAGTTAAACTCAAATTGTATTTTCACATATTATGCCATTTCCTTTGTTCAAGATCCATATAAAAGTTATCTCAAATTGTCTTGGGGCAGAGAGATGTCCAAGGGCATGCAGGTGGGGGGGGATATGTCAGTTTAGATATTTCTCTAAGCTACAAATGCTTGGATTTTAGAATAATATTAAATTAATAAAATTGTTTCTGGCATACTTGTGCTTAAAACAGTGTTACTGATTTTCATTTCATGCTGATGTATGGAACAGGATATCCCCAGAACTGGTGGAGCTCCTTTCAGACTATATCTCATATTCAGCCCCTATTATTATTTAATTCAAGAAAAAATAAATGTTATTATGCAAGACAATGTGTTAGGTGTTGCTAGCTTTCTGTCAGTCAATCAAGAAACATGTATTGTGTCAATTATTTTCCAGGCACTGTGCTAAGCATTAGGGTAATGAAGAAAGGCAAAAGATAGTTCCTGCCAGGGGCAGCTAGGTGGCATAGTAGATAGAGCACTGGCCTTGGAGTCAGGAGGATCTGGGCTCAAATCCGAGCTCAGACACTTACTAGCTGCGTGACCCTGGGTGAGTCACTTAACCCCAATTTCCTTAAAAAAAAAGATAGTTCCTGCCCTCAAGAAGCTCATAATCTAATGCAGATAATAAAGGTGAAAGCAAAATGACAAAGTCTTCTTTTAAGGTGCTTGTAGTGTGGGCATATGACATGCATGTAATCAGCGAATGCAAAATATAGAGGCAACCAAGTGATACAGTGAATAGAACACTGAACCAATAGTCAGGAAGACCTGACTTCAAATGTGTCTTCAGACACTTAGTGGCTACGTGACCCTGGGCAAGTCACTTCATCTCTATTTGCCTTATTTTCCTTGTCTGTAAAATGGGGATAATAGCAGGACAGACCTCCCAAGGCTGTAGTAAGGATTAAATGATATAATATTTGTAAAGCTCACAGTGCCTGGGCACTTTTTGTGGTTCATTCATTTCAGTCATGTCCAACTATTACTGACCCCATTTGGGGGTTTTGGAGTGGCTTGTCATTTCCTTCTCCAGCTCATTTTATAGGTGAGGAAACTGAGGCAAACAAGATTAAGTGACTTGTCCAGAGTCATACAGCTAGTAAGTGTCTGAGGCCAGATTTGAACTCAAGAAGATGAGTCTTACCAACTCCAAGTTCAGCACCCTATTCATTGCACCGCCTAATGGCACTGCCTGGAAGTTACATACTTAATAAATGGCACTCTCTTTCCTATCTAGTGTGATAGATGCAAAGGAGACACCCAGACAAAATGTTATAAGAAAATTTGGGGATTAAGGAGTCAAGGAAGGCTTCATGCGGGAGGTGGCACCTGACCTAAGCAGTTTTCCTTCTTTTAATCATTTCCTATTTATCCTGTATATAGCTTGTTTTGTATATATTCGGTTGCCTGTTGCCTCCCACATTAGATTGTAAGCTCCTTGAGAGCAGGACTCATTTTTGTTTTTTATTTTTTGTTTATTTTTTTGGCCTCTTTTTGTATCCCCAGCACTTAGCACAGTACTTGGCACATAGAAGGAACTTAATAAATGTATATTGATTGATTGATTGAGCCTTGGTGGAGGTATAATAATATTTGATTAGGTAGAAATGAGGAAGAAGTGCCTTCCAGCATTGGGGTAGGGGTGACCTGCATGAAGGTGGAGACATCAGGATGGGAACTAATCATCTGTCTTGCCTGGATGGAAAAGCATGTGTGAAACAGGAAATAAGCCTAGAAAGAAAAGTTGGAGCCAGATTTTGGAGGCCCTTGAAATGTCATTTTAAGGAGTTAACATTTCATCCTATCAGCTCCAGAGAACCATGAGGCAGCTAGGTAGCACCATGGATAGAGTTCTGGGCCTGAAGTCAGAAAAACCTGAGTTTAAATCTGGCTTCAGACTAGCTGTGTAACCCTGGTCAAGTCACTCAATCTCTCTTTGCCTCAGTTTTCTCAACTGTAAAATGGGGATAATAACCTCTTAGGGTTGTTGTGAGGATGAAAGGAGATGATGTTTGTAAAGTGATTAGCCCAGTGCCTGGCACACAGTAGGTGATATGTAAATGCTTATTTCCTTTCCTCTCCTCTCTCCCCTTCTCCCCTCCTCCCAATTTGAGCAGGGAGTGGCACATCAGACTTGCACACGGGGAAGACTATCTTGGCAGCATGATAGATTAGAAAGGAGAGAGGCTGAAGGCAAGGAGCCCACTTTGGAGGTGGTCCAGGTGAAAAAGTAGCAAGGGCCCAAGGTAGAATGGTGCCAGTGGAAGTGGAAAGAATGTAAGAAGCATTATGGGGTAGAATTGTTGGAACTTGATAACTGATAGGCATAGCAGCTGAGAGAGAGGAGTGAGTCAAAGATGACTCAGAGTTATTAAATTTCCTTAGAAATAAAAAAATAGTAATTGCAAATAAATCTATTTATATATGTGTATATATGCATACATACATATAAGCACATAAATATACACACACAGATGCAGAAACAACACCCACGAGTAAATAATATAGTCATCCAGAAGGAAAAAGAATGAAAGTTTCTGAAAAAGGTCACATCCTAACCTCTGAGGAACAAGGCAAACCTGCAAGACAGTTGGAGATGGTGGGAAGCTGAGGGTCAGCCCAGCTTGATTAAGAATGCCCCTTTGATAGAGTAAATAGTTTAGGATGAGCTTACAGCAGTCAACACCCCAGCATGATGAAAAGAACAGTCTTTCACATAATCTCTTCCTGCCACTGTAGGGAAGGCACATGGGAATGGCGTGTGAATAGCAAAATGGCCTTTTTAAATGCATCATTAAATTTGATTCAAATTGAAATTTTAAACTGAGGGATTTTTTTCCCCCAGAATACCAGCTTTCTTACAAATTGTGATTTTCATAATCAATATTCAGGACACAGAGAGCAGGAGGAATGATTTGCATAAAGGTAAACTTCTCCCAGGGAGACTAGATTTGGCTGTATGCTATCATACAGAGGAAAGATGACAGGATTTGGGATCAGGAGACCTGGTTTTGAATATACTTCCAATACTAGCTCAGCGACTCTGAACAAAGAATTCTGCTTCTCTGGCCTTTAGTTTCCTTATCTTTAAAATGGGACAGATTAAAATAATACTATCTCACAGGATAGTTGTGAAGACAGTTATTTTAAAACCTCAGTGTCCTAGAAAATGATATGTTTCAATTTTTGGTCTTGCTCAAGGGCTGGGACAGAGGTAACAGTAGTGGGGATCATTGTGACTGGAGTAGTCTCTACATCTACAAAATGGATCTTAAGAATTATTTCATGCTATTAATACTGGAACAGTAATAATAATAATAATAATCTTTAATATTTCTATAGCATTTTATGATTACCAAAAATTTCCACCTTCTTTATCTTATATACCCTCACAACAACCTTATAAGGCAGATAAGTAAATATTATTATCCCCACTTTAGAGATGAGGAAACTGAGGCACTGGGGTGGAGAGGTGAATGGGAGAATTGATTACCTAGTGAGTGGAAGGTCTGGGAATAGAACACAAGTAATAATGAACTTTAGAATAATGCTTCTTCCAATTCAAATCAGTTCAGCAAATAGTTATTCGGTGTCTACTGTATGCAATGCTCTGGGGATAGGAAGACAAAAGACAAGAGAGTTTCTGCCTTCAAAGAACTTCTTTATACTGGGGGAATATAATTTATACACAGTTAAGTAGATTTCAGCTAATTTGAGGGGAGAGAGAGTTGATGAGAACACTTAGGAGGAAGAAAGTGATCTGAGCCTTTAATGTAGAGGTAGAGATGAGGAGTGAAAGCATTCCAGGCTTGGTACACAGCCTATGTAAAAGCATTAGGGGATACTTATGCTTTCTGCCCGGCAGATGGATGAGTATCCGGCAAAGGAGACTGAGAAGGAGTTATCAAACAGGAAGAAAGAGAACCAGGAAAGAGAAGTAACACTGCTACTAGAGGAAAAAGTATATAGGAAAACTGGGTATTCAGTAGCACCAAAGGCTATAAAAAGGTAAAATAGAATGAAAATGGGGGAGGAGGAAAGATCAAGGTCAAATAAAGCCTTTCTTCTTAGTTTTTTTGGTTCTCTTTTAAGAACAAGGGAGAGACCTGGACAGGCTAGTAGGCAGCAGAGAAGTCAGTAGCTAATATGAGATTGAAGATGGTGGGGAGAGAAAATGATTGAGGGGGC
>NW_020954548.1:29947166-29950310 GCF_900497805.2 Vombatus ursinus
AGAGAGAGAGAGAGAGAGAGAGAGAGAGAGAGAGAGAGAGAGAGTGAGAGTGAGAGAGAGCTTTCAAAGTTTAAAAGCAGAGAGAAGGTTATGTATAATGGAGAAATCTAAGATGTGACCATCCCAGCTGATGGCTGAGTTCGAGGCAACATGTAGATTTGGAGATTTGAAGAGATTGATGAACTAACTACAAGACAAGAGTGTTTCAGAGGGTGTCATTGTGTATTATAAAGTACCCTCTAAGGGTAAGAGCTGGAGTTGAGGTGAAGACTGCAAGTCATGTGCTGCACTTCTTGAGAAATGGGGCAGTGACAATGACTTGGAGGCTAACGTAAGACTTTAGCAAGGATCTGGACCAAATGATATAGATACATGCAATGAACTTCAAAGCATGAGTAGTTATTAAATAATCACAAAAAATGAGTCTACCAGTCAAAAAGTGTTAAGTGCCTCTTCTGTGCCCAGCACTGTTGCAGGTGTTGTGGATGCAAAAATAAAAATGAAATTATCCCTTACTCCAAATCACTTAATTCCATCGGGGAGACAATATATACATATGTATTATGTATATAGATATAAATCTAATAGATAGAAGGTAATTTGAGGGGAGCCATCATCAGTTTGGGAGATTAAGAAAGGCTTCATATGGGAGGGAGCATCTGGGTTGAGCTTTGAAGGAAAATAGGGATTCTAAGAGCTGGTGATGAAAAGGGAGTGCAGACCAGACAGAGGTGGGGAATGGAGGATGAGGGGAGGTGGGGCAGTCTGAGAGGAAGCACAGATGTTGTTTTAAACTTAGAGGCAGGAAAACTTGGGTTTAAATCTCAATTCAGACAATTACTGACTAGGTGGTCCTGGGCAAGTCATTTAACCTCTCTTGGCTTCAGTCCCTCACTTGTAAAAGGAGTAGTATTGAACTAAGAGGACTCAAGGGTCCCTTGAAGCTCTAAATCTATGATCTGTTGACCCTGTGAAAAGTCATGGAGATGAATCTGAAAGCATGAGTGAGGAACAAGGAACAGAACTTGTCTTCCTCTAGGTCCAGTGTATCAAGGGATGGGAAGGAAGAAGTGCCCAGTGCTGGAGAGAGTTATCACAAGAAGGCAGACAAAATGTGAGGTGAAGGATCAAGGACAAAAGGGGGTTTGTTAGAAAAGGTCTGTAATGCATAAGGTTGAGAATATGGGGAAAAGTATCTTTTGCCTCTGTGTGTCCATGACTAAATCATAAACAAAAGGGAAGCAAAAGCTTGGAGTTTGCCCACCATAGAATTGAGGAAAAAGTAGTTGATTGGGACTGCTGTCCTTCAGAGCTCTGTGATGGCTGAGCATGATGACATCCATGTTGGGGCAAAGATACTACCCTCCACAACTGGTCATTCCACACATGGGGGCCTGGGGTTATATTCATTTGGAAGAGGGAGTAAGGAATTTAATTTGGGCAAATGAGACATAAGACCCCCAAAACCTGGTGTTTGGATTCCCCAGGACAGGCAGTACTAACATTAGGCACATCCTAAAGATATCCAGCAAAGGGAACAAGTACTTGTCCCCACCCCTCTGAGTCCCCAGAAACCCAAGTGCTCTAAGATCTTTGGCACACCTGAGGTTCACAAGCTCATATAGGTCTCAGACCTTGGTGGTAACGGATAATGACTATGATGTCTAAAGGACCCTACATTTAGGATCGGAAGGCACCTCAGAGGTTGTCCTGTCCATCCAACCCCCTCATTTTATGTATGAAGAAACTGATGCTCAGAGAGGTCATCACTCATGTAGTAAGTGGCAGAGGAGGGTTTTTGAAGCCATAGCCTCTAACTCCAAATCTATTCATCTTTCCCCAGTGCTACACCTTCCCTTGAGCTCACCTTTATTGCCAGTCCCATTGCTTCACTGAGAGAAGGTAAAGGAGGGAGCACACCCAAAAGACACCCCATGCTTGAATTAGCACTTAGCTCTGAATTTCCCAGAAGCATAGACCTTCTTTGTTGACCTGAGTTCAAGGATGCTGCCACTTACAACCGGGGTGACCTTGGGCAAGTCTTTGAACCTCTTTGGCCTCAGTTTCCTCACTTGTAAAATGAGGAGATTGAACTCAATGATCTTTAAGGTCCTTTACAGCTCTCTATCTATCATACTATGAAGTCTGAGTCTTCTTTGAACACTTAGCCATTCTCTAGTTTCCTGTAACTCTAAGATTTTGAGCAGTGAGCTATCCAACATACTGAAAGCTCAGAAATTCTGCCCTCCTGTTCTGCCTCATTCATGCTATCTACCATTGATGTTGTACTTGATTTTCATGTGCTAGCTCTGCTCACATCAGCTGAGCTCATGCTCTCACAGGGTTTTTAAAGCTGAAAGGGACCTTAGAGCTTATTTAGTCCATCTCTTGATTTTACAAATGAGGGGACCAAGACCCAGAGAAAGAAAAAGATTTTGCCCAAACTCATAAAGACAGTAAGTGGCAGAGAGGGAGTTCAAACCCAAATATTCTGGCTCAAAATCGAATGTTCTTGCCAGCCTATCATGTGACAGCTGGGAACAGCTATGTTCAGTGTAAAGACAACTGGCTTCTGGAAGTGACTGAAGATACTACCTCCATGACAATGGTCAGGCAGTAGAATCCCACCTTGGATTTGAGTGTGTGTCTGTGTCTGTGTCTGTGTGTGTGATTATCTATGCAAGCCCAGTTACAATTTTATAAGCATCTGGTGTGAGGCAGAGTTCTAAGTCATCTCACACCATCTCACAGACATCTTGGCAGACAAATTCAGCAGCAGCCCTGAACTACTCTATAGAATACTATGGAATAAGTTAAGGCCAGACCTTTCCAGACCTTTGTCTTGATTTGTCAGGGCTTATGTTCTCTTTTGTGCTTCATCTTCCTGATGAAAGAGCTGCCCAAGATGTTCTTAGGTATAATACTATGACTAATATGGATCAACATACAGACCTTTAAGTTTACAAAGTACTTGTCATGTGTTATGAAGTGCTGGTCATGAATGCTGGTTATGAAATGACATGGTCATTCCTTTCTTCAATCAACTCCCATGGCTTTCCATTGCCTCTAGAATAAAATATTGACTTCTCTTTTCAGCTTTTAAAGTTCATCACAACCTTGCACTCCAACTTATCTTTTCAGCCT
>NW_020954548.1:29950353-29953071 GCF_900497805.2 Vombatus ursinus
CTCCCTCCCTCCCTCCCTCCCTCTCATCCAGCCCAACTGGCCAAGTTGGCCATCTCTTCACACATGACATTCCATCCCCCATTGCTGGGACTTGTCAGTAACCACTCCCCATGCCTGGGATGTAGGCCTTTCTCACCTCTGCTCCACAGAAAGCCTCTCTTCCTTCCAGAGGCTGCTCAAGTACCACCTTCAATGAGAAGCCTTTTCTGATCCCTTCAACTGTAGTGGCCTCCCTTTCAAGAAGCCTAGTATCAAAATATAAATATATGCATACACACACATATAAATACATTCACCCATACATATACAAATGAATGTATAATTACATATAAAACTATATACATACACATACTTATGTATATGTTGTTTTATATATCCATATCCATATTATATATATATACTATGTATATATAACACATATAAAGATAATAAATACTAATAAATTTTTTAGGTCATTCTTCAATCATGTCTGGCCCTTCATGACCCCATTTGGGATTTTCTTGGCAAAGATACTGGAGTGGTTTACCACTTCCTTCTTCAGCTCATTTTACAGATGAGGAAACTGAGGCAACAGGGTTAAATGACTTGCCCAGGATCAACAGCTAGTAAGTGTTTGAAGCGAGATTTTAATTCACAAACATGAGCCTTCCTGACTCCAAGTCTGGTGCTCTTATCCACTTCACTGCCTAGCTGCCCATACTAAAGAAATAAAAAATAGTTAAATGATTGTACAAATACTCCATGTAGCTTATGTGTATATATACATGTATGTGCATGTATATGTATATAAATGTGTAAGATATGCATATATGTGTTTATGCATACACACATAAATCTATGCGCATCTACACATAGGGGAAGGATGATATGGAAGTTTCAGCATTAGTTAATTCAGGTGAGCTCTGCAGAGCTTGGGGTGGTCATATGGGCCAGGAGAAGTATGAGACCACAGCTATTTCAGCAACGACCTATCCAACAGTGCTGTCTCTCTCCTGTTTGAATGGGAGCTTCTTGTGAATAAATTTTATTTCATTCACTGTAGCTGTATCCCCAGAGACTAGGACAGAGTCTGACCCATATCGGACATTTAATAAATACTTGATGCATTGATTGATTGCTAATGTGCTAGGCAGCTGAGATTGGAGTCATTTCTCCTCCTAGATGGATTTCTGTAGTGTTTGTGAGATTTCGACTGGGCACTTGGCTGACTCCTGTGGCCCCAAGGATGCATCTAGGCCAGGAAAGCTCCCCAGAGCACTTCAGTGGTTCAGAGAACATGGAAACAATCCTTGCCTCTCTGAAGTTCATTCCCAGAGCTAGATACTGCACATTTCAACAAAACAAGGAATAATGATGTCATATTCTAAACTGTGTGAGTTCATTAGCTACACAGATCCTTCAGACCTGTCCCTCTCTAGTAGATTGTGTGTCAGTAATGCTCTCATGGGCTGAAAATGATTCAAGTTTGTAGATTTAGAGCTAGTGAGTATCAGAGACAGTATTTGAACCCAGGTCTCTCCTGGCCCCTGGACCATTTTCTATGATGCCATAATGACTTTCCATAGAACCTTCCCCCTGTTTTTCATCTTAATTTGCCCTATTTCAACTCACCCCCACCAGCAGCCTCCTTTTCCTCTACTTACAAATACACACAGGTCTAATCAATCCAACACACAAATTGACAAACAACACCTTTATTTTGATTCTGGCAGGTCCATATCTCTTCTCTATTTTAAAGCTACACTCTATCCTCCCTAACCTTTCCTCACAGTCACTGCCCAACACCAGGCAATCTGGTTTCCACAATCAGTCACCTACTTTACTAAAACTGCTTTTTCCAAGGTCACCAATTATTAGATCCAAAGATGTTTTCTCAGTCCTTATCTTCCTTGACCTTTATATAGTATTGGATACCTCTGAAGACTCCATCCTTAGTAGCAGCTCACATTTCTGTAACCCTTTAAAGTTTATGAAGAACTTTTAACTCTTTGTGAGATACAAAGTAATAACATTATTATTCCCATTTTCCAGTTTTGGAAACAGAGACTCAGGGAGTTTTGTGAATTATTCATGGTCACACAGTAAGTGTAAAAAGTAGGGATCCTAACCCAGGTATCACGACTCTAAGCCCAGTTGTCTTTCCATCCTGAGAGACTGCCTCCTTCTAGATGATCTGTCCTTACTGAGGTTCCATGACATTGCCATCTCCTTTTTATCACATCTCTTTGACTATTCCTCCTTGCTTTCTTTTCCTGCTTTCTCCTTCTCCTCCTAAAAGTGTCACTAAAAATTCTCTTTGTCCCTCTTCTCTTTTCCTCTACAATCCCTCCTTTGGTATTCATGTTTCTAGTCACATAGTACCAAGATTTACATCTCCACTTGAATGTCTAAACTGAAACCATCTTTCTTCCTAACTTGTCCCTCCTGCTATTTCTATAAACAGCACCACCATCTTCCCAATCACCCAAGCTTAAAACCTTGGATTCATCTTTTACACCCTCCCCACCCACTTGAAACCCATGACTCCCCAAATTACCTCTCCAGTGTATCTCCCCACCTCCAGTCCTACTTCCTTGCTTTTCAGCTTTCTTTTATGTGTTGTCTTCTCTCCCTCCAATAGAATGTAAGTTCCTTGAGGGTAAGAGATGTCTTTCTTTTTGCTTGCATTTTTATCCACAGCACTTAAAATAATGTCTGGCACCACATAGTAGCAGTTTA
>NW_020954548.1:29953096-29963517 GCF_900497805.2 Vombatus ursinus
CTATCTATCTATCTATCTATCTATCTATCTATCTATCTATCTATCTATCTACCTACCTTCCTATCTATCTATCATCTACCCTCAGGTCCTATGTACAATCATTTACTATGTTCTGTTGATTGTACCTTAGTAATATGTGCAAAGCATCTACCCCCATGCTTGCCACCCCTATTCCTGCCATACTGACTCAAGCCTTCATTTCTGCCCAACTGGGCCATTGGAATAGACCTCTTATAGCTCTTCCCATCTTCTCATCTTTTTCTTCTGCAGTTACGCCTTTTATGGAGATGCTAAATACATCTTCCTAATACACAGCTCAGATCACATTATGCCCAGCTCAGAAACTATCTGTGGCTGCTCATTGCCCACAGGATAGAATGTAAATTCCTTACATTCAATATCCTACATTATCTGACTCCAGCCTGCCTTCACAACTTCACTCATAGTACTTTCTATGCAGAGCTTCTATGTTCCATCTAAACTGGAGTACTCAACAAACCCTCATCTCGTTATAACATCTCCCCCCACCACCATCTGTACATTTGCACAAATCTTCCTGCCTGACTTGAATGATTTCCCTTGGTTTTCACTACAGCATCCCAATATCCTTCCTTTCCTTAAAAGCCAAGATCAGGTACCATGCCCCCATTGAGTGTTCTATAATATTCCTAGCTATGAATATTCTCTACTGACTCAAAATTTTATTGCCTCTCTCTGCTGACAATTTGAATTGTGGTTATTTCAATATACATATACACACATATATCTATATATATGTGTATATGTGTGTATATGTGTATATATATATCTATATCTACACATATACATACATACACATATACATATATGTGTGTGTATATATGTGTGTATATACATATATATATACATATATACATATATACATATACATACACACACATACATACATACATACATACATACATACATACATATATATATATATATATATATATATATATATAGACCTCTTAGTAGACTTTACCTTGAAGAAATCTTATCATTAGATTGAACTCCAATGGCCGCCTAGGCCAACTTGTGCCTGAGCAAGAATCCCTTTATGGTATATCTACAAGTCATCACCCAGCTTTTTCTTGAAGGCTTGTAGTCCTAATAGACTATTTCAAGGCAAAATTTACATATAAATTAGATCATCTTGGTAGCTCTGAGGGTCTTTCATATAGTAGGCACTTAAATGTTTGTTGCAATTATGGTCCATGAATGTAATAAGATATTACTTAACTGTAGGACATGATGAATACAGACAAGCATGGGAAGATTGAGATGAACTGATGCAAAGTAAAGTAAGCAGAGCCAAGAAAACAATATAGATAGTGAGCACAATGATGTAAGGGGAAAGAACAATTGCCACACAATAATAAAAACTGAATGTTGCAAAATGATAAAGAACAAGTCTGACCTCAAAGAAAAGATATGAAAAGATACCTCATTCCTTTGTAGAGCTTGGGGTCTATATCAAAATGTTAATTTTTGAGATGTATTACTCAGTTTTCCTGATTTTTTTCTTCCTCTTCCTTCTTTTTAAATTCTTTTTTATGAAGAACCACTCCCTGCAAAGGGGAGCGGGAGAGAGAGAGGAGAAATCTAGATTTAGAAATGAAAGATGTCAATAAATATCTATATGCAAAAATGAATGCTGGTTGCACTGAATTATTGAACGAGCTCATGGTAATAGAAATGAGATAATCAAATGAGCTTTACTGAAATGGATGAAGCCAGAGTCTTTCTGAGTTGATCTGTTCCTAGGCATAGGCTGGTGCAGAAGACAGTTGAGAGAGGGTAAAGAATTAATGCTGAGCTTAAAGGCAACTCCTTCCTTAACAATCTACAATGAGGAGCTTGAAAGACAGGACATAAACTGATGATTAAAAAAAATCAATTACATTTCATTTTGTATTATTCCTCCAGCACATCAGAACACATGACACTTTCTATTTCTGTCATCTGCCCAAATGTTTGCAGTTCTCTGTTGTGGTTTATGTTTGGTTGATTTAAAAAGTACGTATTTAAATTCTTCTTAATATTTTTTTTTTGGAACAGACTTATGATTTCCTTAATATAGGGAGCTCCTCTTTGAGAAAATTCTTTATATCAATACAGCTTAGCAAATATGCACCTTGTAATTTTGGAGATAACTGAGACACTAAGAAATTAAGGGGCTCCTCCAAGGATACTCAGACAGTATGTGTTAGGACCCAGGGCATCTTGACTCCAAGGCCATCTCTCCATGCATGAAGCCATGCTGCCATTCTAATCTCATTGTATTTTCAACGTGGACACAATGATTTTCTTCAAAGGATAATTTTACACAAGCAATTTAGATTCTCACCATATATCCTATGCTGAAATCTCTTTTCTATTTTGACCAGACTATATCAGGAGTTCTGTATTCAGTTCTGACCATCATATTTTAGAAAAGATGATGACAAGCTAGAGAGCGTGCAGAGGAGGATAATTAGGGTGGTGAAAGGACTTGATGTGATTTCATATGAGGAAAACTTGAAGGAAATGCGGATGTTTAGCCTGGAGAAGGCTCAGAGTGGAGGGAGGGATGTGACTGATGTCTTTTAAGTACTGATGTGCTGTCATGTGTAAGAAGGCAGAAATAAGGAAAATAGGTGAAAGTTTCATAAAGGAAAAAAAATAGGCATGATTTAAAAAAAAAAAGCAACCTAAAAACAAGTCATCTAAAAGTGGAATGGATTGCCAGGGGACTGGAGTGGAGGAGGAGGGAGGGGCAGGTAGGTGGCATAGTGGATAGAACACTGAGCTTGGGATCAGAAAGACTCATCTACCTGAGTTCAAATCTGGCCTCAGTCACTTATTAGCTGTGTGACTCTGGGCAAGTTACTTAACTCTGTCTTAGTTCCTCATCTATAAAGTGATTTGGAGAAGTGAATGGCAAACCAATTCAGTGTCCTTGCCAAGAAAATCCCAAATGCGGTCATAAAAAGTCAGAAAAAAATGAAAAAAATGACTGAACAACAACAAAAGTAGGGGACAATTCGTTCACCTTCACTAGAAGTTTATACGGAAAGGCCGAGCGATGACTTATAAGTATGTTGTAGAGTGATCCTGTTTCAATGCTAGTTAGCCTAGTTGGCCTCTGAGGGTCCTGGCAACTATCAGATTCTGTGATCTATTCCCTATTACAGTAATTAGTTAGTAATTAGTAATTGGTTGAGTAATACAAAAGAGAGATATCACAATTGAGTGACTTGCCCAAGGTTAGAAGGGAGTGGATGACGGTGTATCCTGTCACTAAACAGTGATAGCCTAGAGGTAGCAGAAGCCTGGAGCTCATACCTAGACATCATGCTGTACTGGGCTGCAGAGAAAGGGAGGACCTGCCTAAAGTAGGGATCTGATGATGTCCTTTCCATAACTAGAGAGAGAGCTCCATTAGAACAACTTATTTCAATATTTTGGTGTTTCCATGAATCTGTGCTCTCTCCATTGTGCGGGCTGTTGTTCAGTTGTTTCAATCATGTCTGACTCTTCATGACCCCATTTGGGGTTTTTTTGGCAAAGAAGTGGAGTGGTTTGCCATGTTCTTGTCCAACTCATTTTTACAGATGAGGAAAGTGAGGTAAACAAGGTTAAATGATTTGTTCAGGGTCACACAGCTAGTAAGTATCTAAGGCTGGATTTGAACTCAAGTCTTCCTGACTCTAGGCTCAGTGCTCTATGCACTGTGGCACCTACCTGCCCTCATTGTGTTGGGTACTTCCTTCTATTATAAGGATCAAAACTAACTCATGCCTTTTCACCCAGCATGATCATTATCCATATTATTCTTTAAATCTTCATAGAGAATGTACCCATTGCTCAGGAGGCTGTCTTCTAGGTCTTTTCTAATGCTGTATGTATACCATTGTAATACTTGTGCTGTCCATTTGTCATCCTTTTCTCTTGTTCCATGACCAGCCCACTTCCTCTTTCAAATCATAAATGTCTCTCAACAATTTCTACATAGTTTTTCTTTTCCATCCCATTCATATACGTCTCCTCCATCCCTCCCCAGAGAGCCATCCCCAATAACAAAGAATAAGAAAGAGAGAGAAAAAAAGTGGCTGGGCAAAACTAACCTGAATCTGACAGAATGTATGATATTCTTTACTCATAGTGACCAACCTCTGCAAAGAAAGTAGAGAAGTAAACTTTTTTCATCTCTTTTTAAGGATCAATCTCAGTCATTATGATTACTCAGTATTTGGGTTTTTTGTTTATTTTTGTTCTTTCCATTTATATTGTTTCAATTACTGTATGTATTGTTTTTTTCTGATTCTGCTTATTATAATTTGCATAAGTTCATGTAAGTCTCATGCTTTTTTTGCATTCTTCACAAAGATATCTTTGATAATATCTTTTACATCATTTCTTGCGTACAAATGGATAATACTTACAATACCAAACATGTCTCTATTTCCTCTGATTTCTCACAATTCTGATTCTTCAGACTGTAGCATTCCATGACTGATAGCTATATAGTGTAACTGAAGTAATATTAGAGTTTAGAAGGCGGGTTTTTTTGTGTCAGAGAGTCCTGTAGAGTCATTAAAAGTGCTGCACTATTTCCCAAAAGTATTCCAGCCTTTCTCCTCATCTTACTCAATTCGGGTTCTGTTGTCTGTCTGCAGGAAGTTGTGTAACATATATGTGTTGATAGATTAACCTACCAGGTAGCCAACCAAACTGCATGATGTAGTCTTAATAATATAAAATCTTCCTTCAGTAACTGAGGCCTTCTCATTCTGGAATATCCTTGTGCTATGCCACCCCTTCTTCTCCCCTTGGTGAATACCTTTCTGGAACTCTACTTTAGAGACTGTCCCCAGCTGGCTATGCTTCTGACTCTATTGACTTTGCAACCATGTCCTCCATGTCTTTACCTGGATCCTTCTCTTCCTTTAATCCCAGCTTTTTTACTTCCTTTTATTTGTTGTCTTCCCCGCTTAAAATGTAAACTCCTTGAGGGCAGGGACTATCTTTCATTATGGTTGTATTTCATTCCCAGCACTTAGCACAGTGCTTTACATATAGTAAACACTTAATAAATGTTTGTTTCCTGTTGTCTGTAATCCACTTGATTGTGTGTGTATGTATTACTAATATTATCTCCTATACCTATATTTGGTTTACCTTGAAAAAAAAGACTATGTAATATTTTGGGATTTGATTCAATTGGGATGATGGTATCTACAAACAGAAGCATCTGGAGGTCATGATATGTAGTCTTTCTTCATTATAGATGTTGTATAGGACATGGGAATGGGAAACACATTTGTTGAGTATATATTGCCCCATTTGACACTTTCATATAGATAACTAGATTTCTTTCATTAAAGAACTTTGCATTACCTTAGTCAATTTATGGAAGATACCAACAGATTCAGTTTTGCTCTACAAAATATTTTTTTAATCAAGAAATGACAACATAGCACAATTTGTACCTAATTGTATACATGTAAAGGTGTAATAGACTGGGGAAAATTTCTAGCATAAGATTCTTCTCATTTATTTCTGATATTTTCATCAAAGATACCTCTTATTAATGCTAAGACCATTAATAGAGATGAGAAAATAGGTATAATTGTCAATAGTTGGTGATGTCTTTTCCATATTTTCTTTTTAAATATCCATGATCCTCCCATTCTTTTGATATCTCACTCTCCTTGAAAATCATGAAAATCAATTCCTCAGTGCCTTCAAAATTGTTTCAGCTTTAGCAGTTTGTCTGAACTTCATCAGCTTTAATGACATATCCTTTCCCTCATACTACATAGCACATCTAGTCCTAAGGTAGTAGAATCATATATACATTTCCCACTGTTGCCCATGTTAATACTTCAAAACAAAACAAAAAAACAAGAAAAATTTATTCTTTTTGTATCACTTTATTATTCTCCTTCCAGTTTTATCTGTATGTGTTGTGGAATGATCTAACACAGCCAGATATCACATCAGACTTTCTTCAATAACAAAGATTTATTAAGCACCTATTGTGTACAAAGCACTCTTCCACGGAAGATGCAACATGTAGATAGCAATAGATCAACAAGTATTTATTAAGTGCCTACTATGTGTCAGACACTGCCAGGCACTGGAGATACAAAGACATAAATGAAATAGTCCCTCCCCTCTTACATTGTATAGGATGAAATGACATGTGCACATGCACAAAATCTACACAAAATAAATACATAGTAATAAGATAAAACTTCTTCCCTTCATCCAAAGAGCTTACAGTTCTGTAAAAAATGAGTAGTAATGAAGGTTTATGTAGGATTGGAAAGTTTGCAAAGCCCTTTACATTTGTTATCTCATTGGTTAATAGCCCTAAAATTGGTTATTGCCCAGCATAAGGAAATAAGACCAATATAGTTAGCTATAATACACATAATACTACATGATGAGTGCATTAAAAAGGTATAAAACAAAGCATTATGTAAGTTATCAGGCAAGTCATTATGAGGGAGTGGGAGAAAAAAACAAGGAAGGTTTTGAGAAGGTGATGGAATTTGAGAAGAGATTTCAAGTTTAAAAATGAATTCAATTGGGGGAGGAAGTGAGTTCTAGACATAGAAACTCAGACATTTGAAGTATAGAGTGCATGGAAGGTAGTGATATGAGATAAGACTCTAAAGTGAGGGTGGAATGAGATTATGGAAGGCCTTGATATTGGCAAGTGAATTTGAACTTGTTAGGAAATGGGAGACAATGAAATTTTTTTAGCAGAGGAGTGACCTGACTAGATCTGATATCTGTAAGAAATTTTATTTTGCCAGAGACATGAAGGAAAGATTAGGTGGATGGGTAAGGAAGCACACACAAAAAAATTCTAGGAAAGCTGTTGTGATAGAGTCACTGGTAGAGTGGTGGCAGTGGAAATAAATAGAAGGTGATGGAAGTGATATATTTAGGAGATGGAATTGATGAGATTTGGTAAATTGTTGGATATGAGGGGCAAAAGAGAGGGAAGGGTCTAATATAACTCTAGAGTTTCAAATGCAGGGACCATGATGACTGGTACTATCATAAAAATAAATAGTGAAATCCAAAGTAGCAGGTTTAGGTGGAAATTTAAGTTTGATTATTATGGACACAGTGAGACACCCTATTAAAGAAGTCTTCTATATAACTGGAAATACAGCTAAAATTCTGTGTAAGGAGTTACTATGTTGAAGACATATCCTCAACCTGGAAGGGAGATTGATGGGAAAAAGATTAAAAGTCTGGCAAGTGTCCTGTCCTTATACAAACGTGCACAATCTGAGTAAAGAATGTAGTGCCTCTTTGGAAACCATCTACAGGGATGTAGATGGGTGTAAACATCATTATCAGCAATCAATTGTTAGGATGCAACAAAAGGCTCTAATTAGAAGAATTCAGAAGGAATTAAACAGATGCCTTTAGGGTTCTTAGAAAGACATTCTTTTATTGCAAGTATATATTAAACTGTGCAATGGTTTTCTTTGGGAAACAATTGAAAGCATAAACATATCAATCTGGATGAGACCTTCATGAGGTCATGTAGTCCCAACTTCCAGGCAGTTTTAAATTTCAGGTACCAAGCCCTCTACCACCCAATCCTATGGATAAGATACTTGCACAATATATTGGATTCATAGTTTGTGAGACATGGACAATAGAATAATAGGATAATTGAATCAAGGATTTAGATTTGGAAGGGGATTTAGAGATTGCATAATCCATTCCTCTTCATGTATCTCCAAAGAACATGGAGGTCCAAATTGAGCAGATTGGGGGTGTGACTTGCCTAAAGCCATGCAACTAATCCATGACTCAAGCCAAGACTCAAGCCCAGGTTTCCTAAAGTTTAATCAGAAACCCTCTTTCCACTACTCTATGCCGCCTATTGTTCCCTGACAATCTCTCAAATATATCCCATTTTTCCTACTCCCTCTAACACACTTTTAGTTCCTGCTTCCATTACCTTTGTCTTTATCTGAGTGCCTATGGATAGACAGTCTCTCTATTCTGGTGCAGGCTGTGTCTGCTCTGAAATAGTACAAGCAGCAGATGTCTGTGGACCTATCCAAACATATAGGAACAGTCTTCATGGAAGACACTGTAAGGAAGACATAGAGAAGGAACCTCTAGTACTTGGGGCACACTCTCACACTTCTCCCCAAACATGTTGCTTATGACTAACAAGTTTGAAATCTCAGATTCAGCTTTGATTCTTCCTTCTACCTACCTGCCTCCTTCCCTATTCAACCAGTCTTCAAGACCTGTTGATTCTACTTCCTGTAAACATTTATTAAGCACTAAGTGTGTCAGGCACTATGCTAAGTGCTTTGGATACAAAAAGAGACAAGACAGTCCCTGCCCTCAAAGAGCTTACAATCTAAAGGGGAAAGAGGACATGCAAACAAATATATACAAAGCAAGCTAGTACAGGATAAATAGGAAATAATTGGCACAGGGTAGGCACTAGTTCCAGACTATATCTTTGAAGGTACTACTTTTGACTGTATCTTATAGCTGTCCCCTTTCAACTCACACCGCTATCATCCTAATTCAGGTCCTCACCACCTCTCTCCTGGCCTATTTTAATAGCCTCCCAACTGGCCTTCCTGCTTACTCTCTCCTCTCTCCAAACAATTCCCCAAACATCTGTCAAAATAATGCACAGATTGGATCATACCATCTATTTGAGTGGCTCTCTGTTACTCATAACATAAAATATAAATTCCTTAGCCTGGTATTTAAGACCCTCCAAAATCTGGCTCTAACTTGTCTTTTCAGCTTATTTTCATATTCTTTTCCATCACATACTATTTTTCTGCCAAAGGAGACTATTAGCTAATCTCCATATTTATTCTGTACTTTCCTACCTGAGCACATTTGCCCAGGTTGTCCCCCATAGCTGAAATGCATTTCTCTTTTGCAATAAAATATTCCCTGGGAAACAGCTTGGTCACTGAAGTTATAGGTAAGTATCCTTGATCCTGGAAGAGACCCCAGTAGTCATGCCATGTAGACCCTATACAGATCATGAATCTTTTATGCAATATCCCCTAGTGTTCATTCAAACTCTTCTTAACTACTTTTAGTGACAATGAAACATCATCACAATCTCTAATATAAATAGAAGAGTGCTGGATTCAATGTCAATGATTCAAGATCAGATTCAAATGTTGGCATTGCTATTTAAGATTTGTATGATCTAAGATAAGCCACTCCCCTCTCTGGGCTTCAGTTTCCTTTTAGGTAAAATGGAGCAAGGTGTTGCATGAGGTACTTTTTAAGATCTACTCTGATAGTTTCCCACTTTTTCAGGTCCTATTAGAGGTTTCTTTTTCTATTTTCCAGCCTGAGTTTATCCCCTTGACTCAGAGACTAGTCTTCAGGGAATTCTTGTTTCACAGAGTAGTTGGGCTAGATGACTTTGAATGTCCCTCTCTTCTATTTCAGAAATTCTATGATTCTGTGACTTGCCACAGGAAATTGGGTGAGAAAAAGGACTGAATGGCTTGTCCTATGTACTTCCCAAGGTTTCATTATTAGATAATCTCTCCAGAGAAATCATTTAATCTGCAATCAAGAAACATTTACTTCCTGGAAGAGTTCCAGCTGTCTGCCTGAGGTGATCTGATTTTTTTTTGTCCCTCTGGAATCCATGTACTGAACTCAGCTTCATTCTACCAATAACTCAGTATTTCTCCTTACTCTTTATGATCTGAAATCCTGGAATCTCAGCACCTTAGAATGCCTAATTCAGTATCAAATGAGGTAATATTTGTAAAGTGCTTTTCAAGCCTTAAAGCATATATAAATGCTAGCTATTGTTGTTGGGATTAGTTCACAGAAAGTTATTAAGTACTTTACTTCCAATACGGAAGACACTGTGCTAAACACTAGAGGATACAAAATAAAATACTCCTTGCCCTCAAGGAGAATATAGTCAACTTGATGAGGAAACTACAACACATACTCTTATAAATAAGTACAAAATAAAGTAATTTTTTAATCTTTTTTATTTTAATTAATTTATTTTGATTTATCAACAATCACTTTCGTAAGCTTTTGAGTTTTAAATTTTTCTCCCTCTTCCTCCCCATCTTCCTCCCCAAGACAGCATGTAATCTGATATAGGCTATACATATACATTCCTATGAAACACATTTTCACATTAGTGATGTTGTAAGAATTAGAACCAATAGGAGGAACCACCAGAAAGAGGAAACAAAACACAACCAAAGAAAGAAAAAACAGCAAACAGTATGCTTTGATCTGCATTCAAACTCCATAGTTCTTTCTTTGGATGTGGATAGCATTTTCCATCATGAGACCTTTGGAGATGTCTTAGATCCCTGCATTGCTGAGAAGGACCAAGTCTATCAACATTAGTCATT
>NW_020954548.1:29963659-29968905 GCF_900497805.2 Vombatus ursinus
ATGTGGGTCCTTTTCCCATTTATATGATCTCTTTGGGATACAGCCCTAGAAGTGCTATTGCGCATTTTGATAGCTGTTTGAGCATAATTCCACATTGCTCTCCAGAATGGTTGGATCAGTTCACAACCCCAGCAACAATGCATTAGTATTCCAATTTTCCCACATCTTCCCCAATATTTATCATTTTCCTGTTTTGTCATATTGGCCAATCTGATATGTGTGATGTGGTACCTCAGAGTTGTTTTGCATTGCATTTCTCTAGTCAGTAGTGATTTAGAGCATTTTTTCATGTGACTATAGATGGCTTTAATTTCTTCATCTGAGAACTGCCTGTTCATATCCTTTGACCAATTAACAATTGGGGAATGACTTGTATTCTTATAAATTTGACTAAATTATCTGTATATTTTAGAAATGAGGCCCTTATCAGAGAGACTGGTTGTAAAAATTCTTTCCCAATTTTCTACTTTCCTTCCAATCTTGGTTGCATTGGCTTTGTTTGTGTAAAATCTTTTCAATTTAATGTAATCAAAGTTATCCATTTTGCATTTTGTAATGTTCTCTACCTCCTGTTTAGTCATGAATTCTTCTCTTCTCCATAAATCTGATAAATAAACTATTCTTTGCTCTCCCAGTTTGCTTATAGTATCAGCCTTTATATCTAAATCATGAACCCATTTTGACTTTATTTTGGTATATGGTGTGAGGTTTTGGTCTATGCCTAATTTCTGCCATACTCTTTTCCAGTTTTCCAAATTAATTTCAAGAAAAAGAGAGTCCTAACAGGCAAGGAAACAAAACTTTGTGTAAAAGGTGGGCCCTAAACTATATTTTGAAGGAACCTAGGAGTTCCACAACACTGGGTCATGGAATACTCAAACCATTGTATGTTAGAGTGGGAAAGGGCTCCAAAGACAATATAATCTATATTGTACACGTGCAAAAAATGAGGCTTAGAGAGAATTGGCTAGCCCAAATGCAGTCAAGTACAGTAAAATAAGAACTAAAACCCAGATGAGTTTTTGATCTTAGCATTCTTCTGATCCCAAATCCATTGCTCTTTCTAATATACCATGTCCCCTCCACATTGCCTCCTAGGTTCAATGGAACAATCACTTATCCTTTCCCTTTAAAGGAGAATATAGTCAACTGGTGAGACCACAAAACATACTTTTATAAATAAGTGTACAAAAGACAAACAAATGGAGGACTAGACAGTTCCCATGATCCTCATGACCTATTCATACTTCAGAGTAGAAATTATGTCCAAGAGATAAAGTAATTTTAATTGTCTTTACGCTATGAGACACCAAGAACCTGATTGAGGTAATAACCCAATGAAAGACAACATAAAAAGGTAATCCTAAGCTAAAAATTAGAACTGAAGAAGAGAAGGAACTGGGGCAGGATATCAACAAGTGTGTGTATGGGGGAGGTGGAATATGCTGAGCATTAAAATGGGAGAAGACTGGCATCCGGTTGAGAAAAGAAAGGAGTATTTTACTTGACAACTGAGAGAGAGAAAAAGAGGAGGCAAATTTAGGCAACTAGGTAAAAGGAAGGAAAGAAAGAATTAATAAGTTAAGCAAAACAAATGGGTGAGGAATCAAGGGTGAGGGAAGAGAGTCAGTGGGAATAGAGTTGCCTTAAAGTAGACTAAGCAAAAAAATGTTAAAAGGTACGATTTTTACAATAAAAGGAAGAAAAGAAGAGGAGAAAAATCCCAAATCAGGAAAAAAAACAATATTTGAGACAAATGAAGGACAATATAAACCTACCTCTCATAACTTTAAATGTGAGTTGGTTAAATAATCCAGTAAAATGGGAAAAAAAAAGATTGACAGATTGGATAAGAAAACACAACCCCACAATCTGTTGCTTACAAGAAACATAGCTTAAAATAAAGATATAAACAGAATAAAAATGAGGGGCTGGTACAAAATTCACTATGCATCAGGTCAATCCAAAAACCAGGAATTACAATCACTCTCTCAGATAAAGCCAAAACAAAAATTCACAACATAAAAAGAAATGAACAATGAAACGATATGCTCCAAATGTCTCAGCATCCAAATTCATAAAGGAAAACTTAGTGCAATTACACAAAGACCAGGCATTAATATAATATTGGCAGGAGAGTCTAATGTCCTCTCAGTTTTGGGCAAGTTTAATGCAAGAGAAGAGAGATAATATAGAATTGATCAAATTTCTAGAGAAGTTAGAGCTTTATGACATCTCCTAAATGGGATGGATAAAGCATATCCAAATTTCTCATCAACATATGGAACTTTTAAAAAATGGACCATGCATTAGGGCACAGGGATATTGAACACAACTGTAAAAAAGGCAGAAATAATAAACATTTGGCAGAAAATAGTGCAAAAAATTGTAATCAGTTCTTGAAGTATAAGATTCAAATGAATCTTAACAATGGAATCTTAAATAATGAATGGATTAAAGATTAAAATAGTGCATAGCAACAATTAGTAATTATGTGAAAGAAAATGAAAGAAAGAAAATAAAGAACAACATACCAAAATTTGGGGGATACAGTTAAATGAGTCCTTAGGGGAAAATTATATCTTTACAAACATAACAAATTAACAAAATAGAAAAGAAAAATGAACTGACTATGCATTTAAAAAAATTGGAAAGCCAACAAATAAACAACTCTAAATAAGCACAAAAAAGAAGATAGAGGGGAAATAGCTAATCTGAAAGCAAACAAGTTAAAAGTTAAAGTTAAAAGATGGTTCTTTGAAAAGAATAATAAAATTGATGTATTTAGCCAACTTGATTAAGAAATGGAGGCAGAAGACCAAATTAATTAATTAGGATGCAAACAAGATGGATCTTGACAAACCTGAAGAAAATAAAAGAATTTTCAGAATCTACATCAGACAAGTACATATTACCAAAATTGAGAGCAGGAAAGAAATATAGAAATACCTAAAAACATGAAATACCCACACTAACAGAAGACTAAATAGAGATTTTGAATAATCTAATTTCAGAAAAAGAAATAGAATTCGTTGTAAAGAAACTCTAAAGAAAAACAACTTATGGTCCTGGTGGATTCAAATGAGAATTCTGTCAAACTTTTAAAACACAATTAGTAGCCTTATTTAAAATGGGAATACAAATATATACAGGATAAAAGCAAGGATGTCCCCTCTCTCCATTATTATTTGATATACTTTCAGAAATGCTAGCAATAGCAATAAAATGAAAAACAAATTAAAGGCACAAAAATAGGCAAAAAGGAGATAAAACTATTCCTATTTGCTAGTGACATGATGGCTAACTTTAGAAAATCTAAGGAATCAGCAAAGATACTAACTGGACCTTCAGCAAAGTTGTAAAATAAACTCTCAAAAATCAACTGCATTTCCATGTAATTATTTTTAAAAATTAAAGATCCAAAAATAGAAATTTAAATACTATTCCAAATAATTACAAAATACATGAAGTGTTTAGAGATTGATTTACCAAAGCATACAAAATTCTTGTATAGGTTCAATGACAAAATATTCCTTGTTGCTTTTCATCCTCTGTTCTTGAAGAGGACCAATGACATCACTTTAAGGGTAACATCTTGACTTGTGAATGAATTGAATTTAAGTAACTCAGAGTTGTGCAAAGTGGTCAGCCTCACTCTTTCCACCAAAGTCATAGAAATCCAGTGGTAAGACAAAATCATCTTGACTTTTTGACATCTTGGTTAAGGCCCAGGATTCAAGGGGGTGACCTTGGCCTTTCTAAATTAAGGTCTTTCTCAAGTCTCAGTTTGTCTAAGGCCATGCCTATTCAATGACTAAGGTCTAGGTAAGGGTTGAGACAAAAGATAGCCCAATTTATCATCACAAAATATCAGTCTGGGAGGGCAAGACCCTCAATAGTTTCAGGCTAGAACAGAAAAAAATTGCTATGTACACTCCTAATGAGCCACAAAGGCTTGAGTTGGAGCTATTATTGGCCATTCAATGAAGACCAGAGTTGAGGCTTTAAAGGCTTAGTCAGGTGGCTCCATTTAAGAAATAAATAACAACTTAAAGATCTGGAGGAATATTCAATGCACCTGGCTAAGTCATGTCAATATAATAAAAATAACAATACAAGCAATGTTAATTTACAGTTTTAATACTATGCCAATCAAATTATCAAAGGGATATTTTATAGAACTCAATGAAATCATCAGAAAATGCCTTTGTAAAAATAAACAATTCAAATTTACCAAAGCTGTTCAGACATTTAGCCAAGTTAAGTAAAATCCCAATAGCCTATGATTTCATCATACCCTACCATGCGACAGAATTCCAGTGCAATAGCTTTAGAAAGAAATTCTCCAGCATTTGTCTATTTGGACACTCTCTTGTTTGCTAGTTCTTTCTTGACATTTCCCTTAAAAGAAGCACATCACAGATGATTTATAGTTTTGTTTAACATTAAAGGGAATTCAGATGAATATTTTTAAAATGTTACACCACATTTTTGGAACAACTGGAGACTCTGAGGAACACCACATTACCAAGAATAACAATTTCTATTCTAGAAACCAGTGGCAAGAGTGATGTATTTTAACCAATATTACCAGGTAATATAGGAGAGTTCAATTAATTTGTCCCTAGAAAGAGAATGAAGGTAGTATAGATATATACTAAATTTATAAAAATAAGAGTCATTCCTCACTTGATAAATATAACAGAATATGAATAGACAGTTTTCAGAGGTAGAAATCAAAGCTATCAATAGTCATATGAAAAATGCTATAAATGAACAAAACTTATTAAAACACCTCTCAGGTGCCACTTCAAACCCATCAGATTGGCTAAAATGACAAAAAAGGAAGGTGAGAACTGCTGGAGGGGGTGTGGGAAAATAGGTATATTAACACACTGTTGGTAGAGCTATGAACTAGTCTAATCATTCTAGAGAACAATTTGAAACTATGCCCTAAGTGCTACAAAACTGTGCATATCCTTTGACCCAGCAATACTACTACTAGATCTATACTCTAAAGAGATGAAATGAAAAGGAACCATTAACACAAAAATATTTATAGCAGCTCTTTTTGTGGCAGCAAAGAATTGGAAACTGACAGAATACCTATCATTTGGGGAATGGCTAAACAAGTTTTGGTATATGAATGTGATGGAATATTATTATGCTGTAAGAAATGATGAAGGAATAGAATAAATGGGGGGGGCAGGATAGGAATAAGGGAAATAGAGTTAGTTTTTCACAGC
>NW_020954548.1:29968915-30000155 GCF_900497805.2 Vombatus ursinus
AAAATTTGGAACTCAAAATCTTATGGAAGTAAATGTTGAAAACAAAAAAATAAATAAAAAACTACCATTAAAAAGAAAAAAATAAATGTTATGCAAGATTCTGAAAAACAAAAAAAAAGAAATGATGAAGGGGATGGTTTCAGAAAAACCTTGGAAGACTTATATGAACTGATGCAAAATGGGCAGAACCTGGAAAATAATATCCACAGTAATAGTAATATTGTAAAGATAATCAACTGTGAAAGACTTGGTAACTCCGACCAAACAATGATCCACTGCTATTCCAAAGGACTTGTGATGAAAGATGTTAATCACCTTTACTGATGGATTCAGAATGCGGAGTGAAGCATTTTTCTCTTTTTCTTGTTTGTTTTTGTTTTTTGAAATGTTTTACATAATTCCATATGCATATTAAGTTAGATTGACTGTGGGGAATCAAAGCCTACATACAAAATCAACATAAGGAAGCAGAAAGTCATTGGAGAGAGGATTAGTATAAAAGAAGAGAAAAATGTATGTGGAGTGATGGATGGGGCACGGCCCTAACAGCTTTCCCCATCTTTGTCTGGCATCCTCATATATGTCTAGGGACTGCATCTCATATGTCCATTTTATTTTTTCAATCAACAATAGTGCCTAAATGTAAGGCATTATATTTTGTAAATTTAATAAAATATCTTAAGGTTTATATATAGAAATGGAAGGAACCTTAGAGAATATCTAGTCCAACCCTCCTGATTTGCCATATGAGGAAATTGAGACCCAGAGATACAAATGTCTTACTCAGTTCTATACCCCTAGTAAGTAGTGTAATCAAATCTATCTTCACTGATTCATGTTCCAGTGTTCTTTCTCCTGCAACACACAGGCTCTCAAAGGTAGTGGGAGTACTATCAGGTCCATTTTATGAAGCTGAGGAAACTGACTTGCTTGGAGTCATTTCAAGCTAGGAATTGGCTGGGTCAAGATTCAAACTCAGTCCTAGATTCCAAATGATCTTTGACTATGTCATGTTGTACAGAAAGAGAATGAAAGATATGTTTCTTACTCAGCCTCAATAATAGATTAACTCTGGGGAAACCTGATAAATGAAGTTAGACAGTATGCTGGCCAAAAAAAATTCTCTCATATTTTAATACATGTTCTAAGGTGCAATGAGTTCCTTTTCACTGTTAGGGTAATTAATTACATCTTAAATGTAATGTCTTGGCTCTGCCTCTATAGGTAGGTAGCTTGGAGGAGGGAGGTAGGAAGGTGGGGTGTAGAGAAAATAGTGTTCCCCTAAATTCAGGGAGAATGCTGAGGAAGTAACTTATTCATTCATGGCTCTAGGGAAATCTAGTCATTGTTGGAATGCATGAACAAAAGCTTGGAGGTAGAAGAACTTGGATGGGACTGAGTCCTGGAAAGGTGCACTGAGTTGTTAGCAAGGAACATAGGATTAGTGGAGTTCAGCTTTAACTGAATAGTCCCTACATAGGAGCATCAAGGACTCTTCCCCAAATTCAATAGAGCAGAATTATGGCTCAAAGGCAGCCTTCAGTGATGGTGTACCTGGTTGGTTTTATTTGCGTTTGATACCATGGGTCTAAGATCTTTCTTTTTTGTCTTCTTGACGATATGTGTATAATTATGTGTACTGTGCCTCACAAGAAGGTAGTGAGGTGGGAATGAATATAGTGTGTCTATGTATTTCCCTAGAGATTTATAATTGATTGATTGATTGCCTAGATCAAAGCCAGGTCCTTCATTGCTTAACAGCCAGGGCAGAGAAATATCTAAAAGTGTTCTGAGAGTTGAAGATGTGTCAGACTTGGCCTCAGAGATGCATACCTAATCTTCCATGACTAATGGAAGCAACTGGGTGGTGAAGTGGATAGAGCTCTGGGCCTAGAATTGAACTTAGGAAGACCTGAGTTCAAATCCCACCTCAGACATTTACTATGTAACCCCAAGCAAGTTCCTTAACCTTTGTCTGCCTCAATTTCTTAAGCTGTAGAACAGGAATAATAATTATACCTACTTCGCTGAGTTGTGAAGATCCAATGAGATAATATTTATAAAGCTCTTGGCACAGTGCTTTGTATACTGAGTGCTTAATCAATGCTTATATCCTTCCCTCCCATCACTGGAGAAGATGGTCTCATGGTGGACAACTCCATGACAGACATGGCTAGAGTTTTTGGAAAGTCTTTCTTTCTAAGAAAGATGAATAGCTATTCTTGAGACAGAAGCTGGACCTTTGGTCTGTGAGGATAGACTTAGTCTCTGGTCATAGTACTGGAAAACTCATTAAGAAAGGATTTCCCAGCCTTTAAATGACTTCGGGAAACCCTGCAGGTAACCATAGCATCCTTGGCACGATGAGATAGCATGATGCAGTGCAGAGATGACTGGCCTTGATTTGAATTCCTACTATGACAGCTACTAACTGTGCCACCATGGGCAAGTCACTCGGACGCTTAGTTTCTCCCTCTGTAAAATGGGGATAATTAGACATTTCTTGCAACTACCCACTTCACAGGGTCGTTGTGAAGAAAACCAAAGAAATGTGAGCTATTATTATAGAGGGAACCCTCAGGCAGCCGTCACAAATTCACATTTTAAACTCACATACTTATTTTTTGTTACCCAGCTACAAGCTATGTAATGCGATTATAAATCTCAGTGGCACAGACCAACATTACTAGGAGAGTCGGGTTTTTCCTCTAACTGATTTTTAGCAGGCCCAGAGTATTTTAATATGTATTTCACCTTTATTTGATTTCATGGGCAATTGGTTCTTTTGCAAAGCAAAAATTATTATTCCCTCCCCCACCCCTTGTTTCCCAGAATGCAAATTTCCCAGAGAAGGGGAGTTTGTTATCTTGAGCTCACTGGACCCCCTGGAGATTGCTCTCCCTTGTCCCTCATGACATTAACATTCCAGCCACATTCTGCAGGTCTGGTACCCTACACAGCAGAGAAATGCATCACTGCCTTGCACACACCGAGAGTTTAGCCTCTGCAGGGGGCTTGCCTGATTACAGACACCTGGCCTCTCTGGTGCAAGAGGAAAAAAAATAGGCTATTAGAACAGATGAGATCCATCTTCTCAGCAATATGGACAGCGACATCTGTGTTTGCACTGACAGGGAAGAGGCTGGTTGAAAGATGGGGAGAGAGAAAGTGAAAACCAGGCCAAGCCGAACTCAGCTTCCCTGGCCAGTCACTAGAAGTGAGGGGGACCTTTCCTGTGGCAATAATATTTATCACAGATAGAATCACAGACTTGCAGCCATCTAGATGAATGAAAATCTCCTTTATAGCATTTCCCTAGAGTAGTCATTCAGCCTTTGTCTAAAGGCCTTCAGTGACAGGGAGCACATTCCTTCCAGAGACAGTCCATTCAACTTTGGTATAGTTATTAGGAATTTATTTCTTATGTTGGATTTAAAGCTCTCTCTCTCTGTCTCTCTATCTCTGTCTCTCTGTCTCTCTCTCTCACTGTCTCTGTCTCTGTCTCTGTCTGTGTGTGTGTGTGTGTCTCTCTCTCTCCCTCTGCAGTTTTTACCCATTGTCGTGGTTCTGCTCTCTGGGATGAAACAGAACGAGTCTAATCTCAGTATAGGATAGGGATGAGAAGCTGCTTTGATGGATATAAGGAAGTTCTAGATGAGGAAACCTTACCTCCAGCAGTGCAGGTTGGCACCTTAACCTTGGAGAATCACCTAGAGCAGTGGTGTAAACTCAGATAGAAATGGGGGCCACTAAACCACATGTAAGGACTCTTAGGGGCAACATATTTGTTTAGAAAACCACATATGTTTATAGATTTCTTTTTTAATTAATACATAAACACATTTAAGGTTTACAAAGTGCTTCACAAATTTTATCCTCACAACAACCCTGGGAGGTAGGTGCTATTATTATCCCCATTTTACAGATGAGCAAACTGAAGCAGACAGCAATTACATATCTTGCCCAGGAGCACACAGTCAGTATTTGTCAAAGGTGGAACTGGAACCTATGTCTTCCTGATTCCGAGACTACTGTGCCTCACTATAGTTAAGTTTTCAAAAATCAAGGAGGTATAGTGAGTAAAATGCTAGACCTGTAGTCAGGAAGACTGAAATCCAAATCCTGCCTCAGGCACTTACTAGCTGTGTGTCACCTAAACTCTCTGAGCCTCAGTTTCCTTCCCTACAAATTGAGGGAGGTTAGATTTGATTCCCTCCAAGGTCTTCCCAGCTCGAAATCTATGAAAATGAGAAGAGGTAGCAGTTTGGCTGGAAAAATGATGTGAGGGTTTTAGGGTACAGTGTGCTCACTCTGAGTGTGAGGTGGTAGCCAGAAGAGAAGGTAATTTGGCCATGAACTATATGAAAAAATGAATAGTGCCATACCTTAGGAGGGTAAAAAAGCATCCAAGGACTGGAGCCAGAATGGAGAAGGGCGTTAAGTTCATGCCACACACAACAAAAAGTTTGGATGGAGGTTTTGGGAATGTTTTCCTGTAAAAGAGAGGCTGGGCTGTGGCTGGGGGTGGAGGGAAGGGGGGGGTATAATAACTGTCTTTCAGTATTTGAGAGTAGGCATGTGAACGAGGGAGAGGCAACATGGCACAGTGGGTAGAGGGCTATCCTCAGAGCCAGGGAAACCTGCCTCTGATATACACTGGCTGGTCCACCAAGGCAAGCCTCTTAACCTGTGCTCACTTAACAGTGCTGTAGGACAGAAGGGCAGCTAGGTGGTGCCATAGTGCAGAGTGCTGGGCCTGGAGCCAAGAGGACTCATCTTCCTTAGTTCAAATCCGGCTTCAGTCACTACTAGCTGTGTGGGCCTGGGCAAGTCACTTCACCCTATTTCCCTCAGTTTCTTCATCCATAAAATGAGCTGGAGAAAGAAATAAACCAATCCAGCATCTTTGCCAAGAAAACACCAAATGGGGTCACAAAGAGTCAGACAAGACTGAAACAACTGAACAGGCCCAGAGATGTCAAACATGCAGTTCCATAACACTCTTGAGCATGACTGGAACCAGATTAAAATATAATTACTAATCTGATGATTACATAATATCTCAATGTTCCAGGCATCTCTCTGAGACTATAAGTTGTAGAGAAAATGCTGCCAACCTGCACTACTGTCAAGAGTTTCCCATATCAATGAAATTACAGGTCTGGTCATAGCCCTTCCCCCCGCCTTATATTTATCCTATTAAATTTCATGCAATTATATTTAGCCCAACTGTCTAGCTTGCTAAGATATGTTTTGGTTATTATCTCTCAGCAGATGGTTCCCATATCTACGTACCCATCTCTAAGCTCTTGCTTGAAGTCTAGCCCCATTTTGCCAACTGCCTGTTGGACATTTCTACCTGGCTATTCTATCAATATATTCATGCGAACCTAATTATCTTTCTCCTTCAGTTTTCTTCTCCTCCCAACTTACCTATTTTTTTTCCAATTTATTTATTTGTTTTTAGTTTTCCACATTCACTTGCACAAGATTTTGAGTTCCAAATTTTCTCCCTATCCCTCCCCTCCCCTCCACCCAAGATGGTATGCATTCTGATTGCCCCTTCCCCCAATCTGCCCTCCCTTCTATCATCGCCCCCTTATCTTATCACCTGCCCCTTTTATTTTCCTGTAAAGTAAGATAGATTTCTATACCCCATTACCTGTGTATCTTATTTCCCAGGTGCATGTCGAAACATTTTTTAACATTTGTTTTTAAAACTTTGAGTTACTAATTCTCTCTGCTTTTCCCTCCCCACCCACCCTCATTGGGAAGGCCAACAATTCCATGTAACTTATACATGTGTAGTCATGTAAAACACTTCCATAATAGTTATGTTGTGAAAGATAACTCTATTTTCCTCCATCATATCTGCCCCCCCCTTTATTCTATTCTCTCCTTTCACCCTATCCAACTTACCTATCTTTTGGAGAGTACCACCATCTTTGTAGTCACTCAGTCTTGTGACTTCAGAGTTCATACCTGGCTCTTCCTCCTTCCTCACCACTCCACAGCCAATCCAGTTTGTTTTCTCCATTTTGACAGCCACTTCCTTGGTTCAGGTCTTCATTATTTCTCAACCTGAATGATTTCACTAACCTCTTGATTATCTTCCTTCGTTACAGTACATCCTCTACATGGTTGCCAAATCATATTCCTAAGTCACAGCTCTGACTACCTTTCCCTTCCATAAAAACATTCAAAGGTTCTTTATTGCCTCTCACATAAATATAAATTTCTCAGCTTGGCATTTAAAACTTCTTACAGTAAAGGTGTCAAATCCACTGCTGAGGCCAAACCCTCCTGAGTGAAGTCTGAATTAGAATATATATAATTAGGATATATTTAATTAAATAAATAAAAATACAAAAGAGCATAGATAATGTTGATCTGTAGTTTTCTGAGTCATTGTGTGGCCTGTGGGACCTTTGTGAGGCTTAGTAGTAGCCCTCATTTCTATTTGAGTTTGACATCCAATGCTCTACAGTGTGGCTCCCACCTACCTTTGTTTTCTAATATGTCCCATTGTATACTGTATGCTATGGCTAAGCTGGCCTACTCAGCACGTTATCTTCTGTCTCTGTGTCTTTGTACAGTCTCCTAAACCTCAAATAGGTTTCTCTGTACCTCACTTAGAATACTTAGCTTCTTTCTTAGTTCAGCTCAACACTCCTCCTCCTACAAGACATGGTTTCTAATTTCCTACTACATTGCTAAGTTGTTTAGTCATTTCTCCTGCCTAAAATTATCTTATGTTCACCCCCTCTGGGTTATTAGATCACAAGTAGCTAGAGCTAGGGATCTTAGGGATCTAATTCAACCCTCTCATTTTATAGATGAGAAAGCTGAAGCTCAGAAAGGGTGGTTTGCCACCCATAGAGATCACACAGTTACTAAGTGGAAGAGCAGGGTTCCAGACCCAGATACCCGGGCTCTGAATAACATGTTCACTCCACTTGCCTATGCAAGGCATTTGCCTTCGTGAGTAGGGACTGGTTTGTTTCTGTGTTTACATCCCTAGGACCTAGTATAAGAGGGTACACATAATCAGTGCCTATTAAATTTTAAGATGTTGAGTTAGATATTTTTTTAAATATCTAACTTCTAAATATCTGACTCTGACATCCAATCCATTATCCTGTTGACTCCCATTTCCACAGCTCTTTAAGGTTTATTAAGTAATTTCCCCACAGCAACAATGTGAGAAAGCTAGTATAAGTATTCCCATTTTAAAGATGGAGAAATTGATTCTCAGAGATCAGATGTGACTTGCCCAAGGTCACACCTTGGATTCAGACCTGGATCTTCTGATGCCGTGTCTAGTGTGTTTTCTAATACAGCATGCTACTGCCACTTTGTAGTGCCTAGGAAGGTTCTCTTGTAATGCAGCCAGAGGTAGGGTTATTGTAAGAAATAGCTGAGAAGGGGGCTTTCCTATCTAGAGAATCCTAAGAGACTCAGGAAGGGTCTTAGATAGGAGAGAAATTTTTGACAGCATCAATATGAAGGTTTTTTGCCAGTCTGAACCAAGAATAGAGTACACAGTGGGGATTTCCGAGCGCTGGGACCAAAATCAGAAGGCCTGAGATCAATGTTTTCTCTTATGCTTACTTATGAAGGTACTTTAAAAATGGAACTCAGCCTCAATTACACCTCTATATGATGGAGTTATTGCTAACTTGCAGTGAATGTACTTTGAAAATCTTAAAAGAAAAAAAAAACATACACACACAAGCTATTATTATCAGCTTAGGAAACAGGATGTGAAGAGATGATGCAGAAGTGATAGTGCTACTGAAGTATATTATAGACCACTTGGACAGAAAGAGGAAATAGATGAAGGATTCAAGAACGAAATTCTGAGTCTGACACAGAGGTATGTAATATCATAGTGATGAGAGACTTCAGATACAGACAGACATCTGTACAGAACTCTCACTCTCTCTGCCAAAAGCAGACCCTATAATATTTTTAACTTATTTTAACAGTAATTTCAGCCTTCAAAAGGTAGAGAAAATGATCATGAAAAATTCCATTCTGGATCTGATTCTTACCAAACAGAAAGAAATGGTTACTGAGTGAAGTGAATGTTTCATGTAAGAATTTGCAATAGAGAATTATAGCAAGCTGGAAATACTCTTAAGTACATCCTAGATTTTGAAAGTTTGATTGAAAAAAGATCAAGGATTTTCATTGTGCAACAGCCTTAATGAGCCGTCAACGTGATACACCAGGCAAGAATACTGTCAACTTCATTGTATTGTCTGGGTTTGTTTTTGTTTGTTTGTTTGTTAGTTTTGTTTTGTTTTGGAGGCAGTCAGGGTTAAGTGACTTGCCTAAGGTCACACAGCTAGTAAGTGTCTGAGGCTGGATTTAAACTCAGATCCTCCTGACTCCAGGGCCAGTGCTCTACCCAAACTTCCCTTTATTAACAAAGGCATAGTGTCTAGGACTACAGAGATGATAGAGCCCCACCAATCTGCCCTGAGAAGAACATATCTAGAGTAATAGATTCAGTTTTGAATAACACATTCAGCATTGATAAAATGGAGATTATCTGGGTGAGGACAATCAGGATGGTGAAAGGCCTTGAGTTCATGTCATATGAAGATCAGTTGAAGGAAAACAGAATGTCTAAAATAGAGAAGATATGATTAAGGGGGGAGTGGGTAATTGCCTACCTTTGGAACCATATTTTCAAGTTTCTGAAGTGTTATCACATGGAAAAAGAGATATAATTATATATATAATACATATAAATCTATGATATATATATAAATTTTATAGATAGATAGCTATAATCAGACTTGTTCTACTTGGTCCTATAGAGAAACTAGGAGCATGGAGAGGGATCACAAAGAAGAAAATTCAGGTTTAATGTAAGGAAAAACTTCCTAACATATGTTACAGAAGAATGAGTGAGACATGGGCTAGTAGGGATGGGAATTGAAGATAATTGAATTCATTATGCTAAATGAAGCTTCTGGGGCTAGAAAGCACATACTAATTACTGCCTTTATTCACATATTGTACATACTTTTAAATATATATATACATATATACTTATATATATATATAAATATATATACATACTCAAATTGAGGTACAAGAAATATATACATATACTCAAATTGAGGTACAACTACTATAGGAAAATATAAAATATCATCAGTAGTTATTCTATTTGATTCTCCAACCGTCATATTGTAGGCCACTGACTTAAATCTGGAGAAAGAAGCCCTGTAAAGATTTGTCCAAGGGGAGGAGAATTTCAGGGTCTCTTTCCAAAGCTGTAGGTAGAAGCATTTCTTCTTATGGGGCCTCAAAGGACATTCTGTTGAACCCCTAAAGGACAATGACCCTTTCAAATATATCATGATTGTGTGTTTTTGTACTTTATACAAAGCATTCATATTTTGTATCAGTAAAACATATCTCTAAATACTCAAAAGAAAATAATATATTGTCTGAATAGCAAAAGAATACACCAAAAAAATTTTATCAGTATGAAGAGTAAAGTATTATGGGATTGGTAATTATTGAGCAAGTCATCTGAAAGTGCCATACTATATATACTGCCTTTAGTGATTACCATGGCTTTTAATTCAATGCCACACTCATTTTATTGATGTACTATAAATATGTAACATGGATCTAAGTACAGTAGAATGCTAAAGCATTTGAAGCCTACATGGAAGACCTATGAACAGCCAGGTCCAGAAGGTGTTTACCCAAGAAAGTGTTATCTTTACCAGGATGTCAAGAACCAGGCATATCCCCAGCTCTAAGTGACATATGCAGGCCTAGGGAAGATGTAATTGCTTTAACTCTGGACCTATTTCCATAAAGCCATGATATTTAACTTCTCTGACCTTCAGTTTTCTTATCTACAAAATGGGGATGGTATTAATTAAGGACCAAATAGCATAATGTATATAAAATATTCTGTAGCCATAAAGGGCTAAAAATGTGAGTTATTGATATGATTGAAGCAAAGAAGTTTTGAGTAAATTATCAGGATGCTGCATACAGTGAGTGCTCAAAAATATATTATTGCCTGCTAGTGAATGCAGACATTCCTTATATTTCTACTTTGGAATAAAGAAAAAAAAGTCCTAGATTTGTTTTGCCCAGATAAAGCCACTTGGCCAGGAAGTTAGCAAACCAAGGTTCTGGGTCAATCTTTGTCACTAACATCATGTGACATTGGGAAAGTCACAATCCCATTTGTAAAAGTAAAGAGCTTAAATGAAATAACCTCAAAAGGTCATTCTATCTCTGACATTCCACTATTTACATTCTAAGCTCCATTCTAAGCTCTAATCTAATTCTTACAATGTAAGGAAACTTCTAGCTCTGACATTCTATAATCTGTGATCGGACGTCCCTTCTAACTCTAACACTTAATATTTTAGGGTCACTTTCAGCTCTGACATTTTCTTTGCTTATGTTCAAAGATGCCCTTCCAAAGCTAGCATTCTCTTTTCTACATTCTAAGATCTCTTCCTTCTCTAACAGTTCATGCTCTTATGCATTGAGGCCCCTTCCAAATCTTACATTTTATAATTGCATCCTTGCCCTCTACATTCCAGGCCATCACCAGTCATCCTGACTTTGAGTCTTACCACTGAACTTTGATGACTCTGGAAGAGAGAGTGAGGCTGATGATTTTGTGCAGCTCTATTTCACTTAAACCCAATTCACACACAAATCAAGACATCACCCTCATGATGTCATTCATCCTCTTTGACAATGAAGGACCCCCGCCAACAACAACAAAAAAAGCATTTAATATATCTACAATTCTCAGTCTGCAAGCCAATGGCAATTATCATAATGGAAGCAATAACATTGGAGTTGAGGTCCCTTCTAGTTCTAATATTCTGTAATTCTACATTGTCAGACCCTTAGCTACCACTTAGCAATAAAAAAAAACAAAACAGTCATCTTCATACACAGAATTCACTGAAGTTCCCTCTGGGTACCTTTAATCTGGGAGCACATTTAATAAATACATCAGTCTTCAAGCCAATGCCAATTACCATAACAAAGCAATGATATTGGGGCTGAGATATGTATTGAGGAGGGAGTTTTGGGAGAAGAATGGGGCTCAAATCCAGAGCCCAGTGACTATGAATGAAAGGAAAGACCCCCAAATTACACTTATGATATCACTCTTGCACATACAGAGCCTCTGGGTCTTCTCCACACCACACAAAGTGTTGAGCAATTGATTGACTGCAACATTCAATTTCAACCCAGCAAAGAAACAGGCAGGCTTTTGATCAATATTTTCCACAACAGACCACTTCCATATGATAAATGTACTAGTTGGGAAGGGGAACAGATTAACCTTTCAGCAATGGTGGCAGGCGGTGACTAGGAAAAAGATGGCTCAATTCTGCAGGGGGGAAAGGATGGGCTTAGCTCCTGGAGTTCTTTGAAGTCATATTTCAGCTCCTGAGAAACATAAATGAGAATCATCCTCGCATCTCGCTCTTAAATAGCCTCCCTCTTTCCCCTGCCGAAGAGCACTGTAAGAACATCCTCTTAGTACTCGTCATCCATGTTTGTCTTGGAGAAAGTGAGTGAGGAAGAAAGACAAACAAAGCAAGAGCTTGGTGGAGGTGGGAAACAGAGCAGGTCAGACCAGGAGGATGATACATAGACTCCAGGAAGCTGATAGATGGAGACAGAAAGAGCAATACAAGGAGTAGGTGCATGGGGTGGGGTGGGAGGGGGATAGATGAAAGATACAAAGAAGAATTCATACCCATCATAAATCCCTTTCCCACTGACAAACAACAGGGAAACAAGGTAATTCAGCACTGTGATGGTACCAATCATATCAGGGATTGTACGCCCCAGAGGCAGCCTGAGCAGACAGTATACAAACAGTAGGATGGAGTGAGGAGGTGATGAAATGAAAGTATCAGGAATCCAACTACAGAGGTAGGAAAGATCCCAAGGGAATAAGACAATGCAGAAAAGGAAGCAAAAGCCAGTAGAGGAGGCAAAAAGTGCCCAAGGGCATTGTGTATTGCAACAAGCAACCTATAACTTCACCATTAGATATTTATAGCTGAGTGGCCTTACACATCACTTTTGACTTCACCTTTCTGAGACTCAGTTTCCTCATTTGCCAAATGGTGATGCAAATATTTATACTGTCTGCCTTACAGAGTTGTTGCAAAACAATGTATATAAAGTATTTTGTAAACCTTAAAACAATACATAAACATAACCTGTCTTTTATTATTGGTAGTAGTAATATAATATCAATAAACCCTAAAGCTCTTTATAGATTTAACCACCAGGTGTAGTACTGGTTAGATTCCTGACCCTATTGGTTGATAAGGGCCAGCTGCTGGCTGTTCAGTACTTAACCTATGGTCATATGCTCCACCCAATACCAGAGGGTGCTCTGGGGAAACACCAAGCTCTCTATGGCTACCAGAGAACTAACTACCTATAACCACTGGTCCTATCCCTCCCTCCCTGTGGATCACAGTGCTTGTCTCCTTAATCTAGGATATTTATTTGTGCAAATATAACATTAAACTCATAGATTATGTCCATATTCATGGAGAGAGCTGGGAGTAGGAGAGGAAAGACTCTGTCCTCTTCTACTGTCTGTGAATGGAATTCAGTCACCCCCAAGGATGGCATAACAGAGCCAACCACATAAGCATACTGTTCTTTACTCAGAACCAGAAAAGCAAAAGGGAAAAATATCCCAAATATATTAATAGAACTACATAGGCTAGATGTCTGCAGTTCTTCCCAGTTCCAGGTAGTCTAGCCATGTTTTGGTCTATAGGCAAGCCAAATGAACAATTCAGGAGCTCATTTCAGGGCATAGATTCAAATCCACCTATTGTCTTCAGATAAGCTCACAGGAAACACAAGAGTTTAAAGACTACAGTTCAGGTGCTTAGATTCATACCTCCTTGAGGGCAATGTGGAATCCTCCATAGATCTGGATCAGATATTTGTTCCTCAACCTTGAGTGAGCCCAGATCCATCTATCTACCCCCCTTCTCTTCCATGCCTATAGCCCCTCAATAGTGTACATATTCATCAATAGATTCATAAGCTTGTTCCTGCCCTAGCGTATAACTCCATAATCGCAGTCTTATCATGGGAGACTGATTACCAGGACAGAAGCAAGCTTCCTCTATTCCAACGACCATCTTGTCTTCTTTGTCACTCCTTCATGTCTGTCCTTCCAAAAACCCAGTGATCACTACATTTTACATCACTTTTTTCATTTTAAGCATGACCATTCTCTTGTTTCCTGTATCCCTTCTCTATCACAATGTCCATCTTTCCTCCTCCTCTATACATGGCTCCAGACTTCTGCAAAGCTGTGCCCCAGGAAGATGAGAGAGTTGAACAGCAAGTGTGGGTTACAAGAAAGCACTGTATAAAAGCTAGTTATCATAGTGGTGGTGGTGGTGGTGGTGGTGGTGGTGTGGTAGTGATAGTAGTAGTGGTGGTAGTAGGGGTGGTGGAGGTGGTATTGGTAGTAGTAGTAGTAGTAGTAGTAGTAGTAGTAGTAGTAGTAGTAGTAAGGATTAGGGTTAGTAGTAGTATTTTTCCTCACCAGCAAGGCCAGATATATATTTACCAGCCTCTCCTTTAGATCTTAGGACATGTTTGCCCATCTAATTTTCAGAATTTCCTAAAACCCAAGTGCTTGCTTCAGGAAGACATGGGGATTTCTTATTCAAATACTCTTCCCACACATGCATATACACACACCTACTATGTTCACCAGTGAGGGCATACCAACCTCTTAAGATAATTTAAAGAGGATTTAATATGAAGCACTGCATAGACCCATAAAGTTCAGGGTGGGGCTAGACAATAACAGAAGAAAGAGGTTCCCAGCTCACACCACACAAAGGTTTTAATAATTTATCACTGCGTCTCCATTACAACTACAAGACATTTGGCCTATGCTCCTTCCCTCCCTCTGGACAAAATTTCTTCTGTCTAGTCCTGACTTTAATATCAACTTGGTTCCTTTTTCATTGCTACCAATTGGCTTGCAAAGGTGGCCACTTGTTATTTTCATACCTTGTTTCTCTAGTTCCAAGGACTAGAATCCAAAAGAAAGGTTGGGAATTCTTCCTTTAGCCCCTTAGTTTGGTCCTTCTGTTACTTCCCCTGACTAAAGGCTGGGAAAGTTTACCATGGTCCTTCTCTACTCTCTGACTCCCCTTTCCTGCTAAAAAGAACTCTTCTCTGTATGGTCCCTAAAGTTACCTCCTCCAGACTGTGGGACCCTCTCTACATAAACATTTAAGTATTATAAGAAAAGCTAACATTTATATGGCTCTCACTATGTGCCAGGTGCTGTGCTAAATACTTTATTTACAATTACTATCCTATTTGATCCTCAGAACAACTCTGGGCAGTAAGTGCTATTATTATCCAGATGAGGAAACTAAGGCAATCAGAGATTGAAAGACTTGCCCAGGGTCACACATCTAGTAAGTTGGGTGGAGATTTTAGAGAACACATAATAATGTTTGTAAATCATATTTGAATAATACTCTAAGACTTTCAAAGCATTTTCCTCATAATAGCCCTATGAGGTATGAAGAGCAAGTTTTATCACCTCCATTTGACAGATGAGGAAATCAATTGTCAGAGAAGCTAAGTAACTTGCCAGTAGTCTCTGAGTTAGTCAAAATCAGAGGAAGAATTCACACTCGGATCTCATGATCCACATCTAATATTCTTTTTATTACATTGTGCTGCCTTTCTCACCTTTCAATCAACCAGTCAACTCAGTATTGATTTAAATATACATATATGTATATACATGCCCACAAACACATATATGTATGTGTGGATATATGTATGTATGTACATATGGATGTGTGTGTATGTGTGCATGTATGTATATATATTCTTTCTATTTTTTCTATGTGGGTCCCTAAGTTTTATACCTTGGAAAGACAATTCCATTCCAAGCTTTTCCCCACTAAGTCTGTGCTTTTATGATTGCATTGTGTCATCTTGTAGATTCAGATCCAGAAGGGACCTTAGAAGCCACTGAGTACAAGCCCCTCATTTTACAGAAGAGGAAACTCATGTGTATAGGAATGGCAAGACTAAAAGTGTCTTGCCCAGGGGAATGGGGATAGTAAGTGCCTGAGGTGGGATTTGTACTCAGATGTTCTTCACCTCAAGCCCAGTGCCCTATCCTCCATGCCATGCTGCCTCTTCTGTGGACCCTTGTTCTCATCAGACTCTTGTTCTCTAATTTTGAACATGTGATCCTACATTTCTAGCTCCCTAGCACTGAACAAAGTAAATTTAAAGATATACAATAGATATTGGATGCATTTTCCTTGTTTTCAACTGGGGATTCAGTCATTTCTTCTATCCTAAGATCATGAGTCACTTGGCCCACTTGGATTTCCTTCCCTTATAGTAAATACTGGCAAGGTTTTGACAATAATTTCTACAACATAACTTGCAGGGGCATCTAGCATTCACTTATCAAACATTTATTAAATGCCTCTTATTAATCATCTATGTGGTATAGGGTACTTTGATAGGTATTCGGTGAGATTTAACATTTGGTTAAGATGAGGTACTGGCCCTTGTGGAGGTTATAGTCTATTGGGGGATGAGTCAAACGTAGTCTATCTTATATATTATGCACACATATATAATGATTAAATAATATATGAATATGTGCAAACTACACACATATGTATATACAGAATACACGTGTGCCTATATACACAAATTACACACATGTGCACGCATGCAAATATGTTTCTATACATACAACTGCATTGTAAATAAGTGTTTTACATGCAAGCATGTGTTTATATTTGGCATGCATAAATGCACCAATATGTTAATGTATGTAAACATATAGACTTGTCAGTGATGCAATTGTGCATATGCATGCACACACAAATATACATATATCCACTGTGGCTATATGCACACATGCAGTAATAGGCAGAAATGAGTGTGTTATGTGCATGTATGTATATTTATGCATGTATATATTTATGCAAACACAATGTCTTATATATGTATGCCTATAAGCACATACACATGTGTAGGCATATATAAACATGCACATACATGACTGTGTTTGTGTGAATGTGTATGTATATATCTTGTCTAGTCAGTCACTTAATCTCTCAGTGCAAGATGTATAATTTGCAGAGAAGGTGCTAACCTTTATTGGTAGAAGGAATTTCTTCATCTTAGAGGACTTTTCCAGATGAAACTCAAATCCCAACTTCTGTAAGAGGTCTTTCCCAATACCCTGAAGGCTAGTGTCTTCTTTCTGAGATCATCTTCCATTTACTCTGTGTACATCTTTTATGTACACAGTTCTTTTTATGTTGTCTTGTCCATTAGAATGTCAGCTCCTTGAGGTCAGGACTTTCACCTCTTTTTTTTGGTACCCCTAGAGCTTCTTAGAACAGTGCCTGGCATACAGTAAGTGCTTAATAAATCCTTGTTGACTGACAGCTATCATAGAGGATCTACTCATAACCTTTCTCATTTGGTGGGAACTGCTTAAGTCTGAGCTCTGCTGGTATAGTCTTTCAAAGCCAGGGTCACCTCCATGCCAGGATGAGGCATCAGAGGCAGATTTTACCGAGTTGTATCATGTAAATTGATTACATGCATCCTCCAAATCAATGTGGATTGCTATCTATTGCAGTCTCCTCACTCTAAATCGAGTATATGTTGTAATTATGAGGACAGAGGGATTCTAGAGATAAATCGAGAGGACAGGTCATCTAAAAAGGAAAAATTCTGAACCTTGAGTTGCATTGGGAGGTATTTCACCAGCAGCAAAAATGTACCTTTTGTTCGAGAAGGCCCTAGAAACATCTCTCTCCCATTAAGATGCCTGGGACTGGATTGGATTAGGAAGGGGATGTCTTGAAATCTCTGTAGCAAGTAGCCTTACAGATCCCAAGCAGCAACGGATAGTGGAGAAAGCTCTAGATTTGATGTCAGGGGACCTGGATTTGAGTCCCAGCTATGCTACCAGGTAGCTTGGTGACTTTGGGCAAATCATTGAACTACTCTAAGCCTCAGCTTCCTCATCTAAAGATAGAGTAAATATCAGAGTTGGAAGAAACCATGAGATCACAGAATTTGAGATTTGGAAGAGACTATAATGGTCACCCATTTCAACTCATACACCAAGGAATAGCCATTGCAACATACCTGGTAAATGGCTCACCAGCCTCTGCCTGAAGACTTCCAAGTTGGGGAAACCTGCTACTTCTCAAGGCAGCCCATTCCCCTATTGGACAGCTCTCATTTCTAGGAAGATTTTTCCTGACATCAAGCCTAAATTTCCCTCTTTGCTCTTGTGCCAAACAAAGCAAATCTAATCCTTTTTCTCTATGTGGGGAGGGGGGAAAGAAGGGGGAATGGGGGGAGGAGGGGAGGGGCACCCCCAATACTTAAAGAAAGCAGTCAAGTCTTTCCTTAATCTTTTTTCTCCAGTCTAAACACACCCAGTTCTTTCAACCAATTCTTCTTTGTCATGGACTCCAGGTCCATCACCACCTTGGTTGTCTGGCTCTTAATTTTCAACAGTTTATCAATGTTCTTAAACTGTAGCACCAGAACTTCACAGAACTCCATGCCATCCAATCTGTATCTAACCTAGTATCTAAAGTGGCTGATTAATACAGGATGGTTAGATTGAATTCCATTGAATCCCCAGTGGGTGGTCATCTAGCCTTTGCTTAAAAACCTACTGTGATAGGAAGACGCCACCTCCCAAAGGACCCCATTTCATTTTGTTCAGCTCTAATTGTTAGGACATTTGGCCTTATATTGAGCCATCCTTACACACTACACCTCTCAGGGTTCTGTGAAAATCACACAAGATAATGCCCAAAGAATCAAATATAAATGTGAATGTTTGTTATCATCTGTCAGCATAATTCACTGATTTTCGGCTTTGCTGTCTACCTCTACATGACATCTTGAAAGCTTCCTAGCCCATATTTCCATTAACTCCTAGTATCACATAATCACTGATTTTTCTTTCTCCAACATTAATTTTAAGTGCACTTGTAGCAATCTTCCATATCACAAGTTAATTAAATACTACAGCAAAAAAGCTGGAAGTAGATTAAACATTGATGCAGCTATGTATTGATTTGCACATTTCCTTGACTTTGTGTGCAATGCGTCAATAACATTAAATAATATCTTAATAAAATATCCTAATAATTATATCCTTTTTTCCCTTATTTCACTCTCTTGAAACATAATTACTTGTAAAATAACTATTTATTCCTTAAAAGCTATCAATAAGTGCCTAGCAGGATAGGAAGTATAGACTAAATGGTGGTGACCCTTAAACTCCATTGCTTCTTGGTATTTCACTATATTATAGGGGGAAAATAAATTGGAGTGGTTTAATCTCCTAGAATAATGGGTTCATAGAATGCTAGAACTGAAGTGACCCTTAGAGTAGAGAATATAAAATGTTGAAGTTGGAAGGCAACTCACAACATGAATTATCAAAGCTGGAAGGGATTTTAGGCCATAGAACATTGAATTTTAGACCTAAAAGTAGCCTTGTGGTTTTTTTTGTTCAGTCATTTCAGTCATCTGACCCTATTTGGGGTTCTCACAAAGATAATGGAGTGGTTTACCATTTCCCTCTCCAGCTCATTTTATGGATAAGGAAACTGAGGCAAACAGGGTTAAGTGACTTGCTCAGGGTTACACAGCTAGTAAGTATCTGAGGCCAAACTTGAACTCAGATCTTCCTGATTCTGGGCCCAGCACTCTATCCACAAGCAGCTTTAAAGATAATCTAGGGCCCAGCACTCTATCCACAAGCAGCTTTAAAGATAATTGTAATAAACAAAATCTCTCATTTTACAGAGAAGCAAAGTGAGACCCAGAGAGGTAAGGAAGAGCTTGCTTGAAGTCACACAAATGGTAAGTGGTACAGCCAATCTTCAAACTCCAAGTCTAGTAGTTTTTTTTCTCCTGCGAAGATGGCCAAACTGTACAACACTATGTAAAAGGGAAGGACTTGCTATTAACTGTCAAAGAAGAATCCTCTCCAAATGGCTTCATTCCTAAGGTTGCATCTAGAAATAATAAGGCAGAGTGTACATGTATTGGGTTGTGATCCTGACACTGTGTTGTGGAATTCTGAAAGGACTCAGTTTCAATATCTTCATTATTTTCAGCAAACTCCCTGTGCTGCTCCATTCCTCCTTATCTCAGGCAGTCATACTGGACCATCTAAGGCAGTATTCACAACAATTTGTTGAGCTCAGGTTCATTTTTTCTCAAGATAAATAAATGTCACTAAAAGCCTTCTTTCTCTTGCCTTTTCCCCTTGCCCATTAAACCACTGCTCCTTTGACATTCTTTTTCACTTTACTTTTTCTTTGTTTTTGCTTATTTTTTAAGGGGTGGTATTGGAAGGGGACTAAACCACACTAAAGTAGTATTAGGGAGAAAAAATCCATGGCTTCATAATAGCCTTCCCCAGAACTTGAGAAGTAACCCATGACTATTACTAAAATAGGTGGGAATTTTAGAAAACTCTTCAACCAACTGGTTGGTGATTTGGCTGATTTTTTCCTCCTTTTTGTGGTAAATTCTTTTTAAACAGTTGATTCTCCAGCCTTCAGTGGACAAAGCTGTAGGTAACCAAAAGCCGCCATGTACTTTCCTCTGCTAAAGACAAACAAACCTAATCAAATCCATCCATTTTGAAAAGAGTAGAGGCAGTGCAGTCTAGAATGGGGACGGTGGGGATGGGTGGCCTGGATGATTGTTAGTGGAGAACTTCCAACTCAAGAGTTAAATGCCTTTCTCTAAAGCTTGGCCTTTTCTAGCATACCTCAAAAGAGACCTGATCCATATGGAAAAGGCCTGACTTTTTTTCCCTTTGTTGTTTTCAATCTCAACCAAAGAACCAATGAGCAGCCTACTTTATGCCAGAAGCATCTATTCTGCCATTTTCCTTTCAACTTGCAAAAGGTCTATGAGTACTTTTTAGTGTCTACAGCTCTCTCCCTGGGCATGTGCTTTTTAGTCCTAAGCTACTACTGGTAATAAATAATAATAATAACTAATATTTATTTAGTACTTTAAGATTTGGAAAGCACTTTATTACCTCATTTGGTCCTTACAACAACCATATGAGGTAGGTACTGTTATTATTCCTATTTTATTGATAAAAAAAAACAGAGGATAATGCAGAATTTTAACTCATCTTCTTGACTCAAAGACCAATGATCTATCCATTATATTCCCTAACTGCCTTGAAACATCAAAACCTGGGAGGGATGGAAGTGAAAGTGGGAATGGATATAACTTTGAATCTACATGCCATCAGAATTAGATTTCTAGTTATCCCTTGATCTCCTCCTGTCCTTTCCTATTATTAACTCATATTGTCCCTGACAACTGACACATACTCTCTCCCTATTTACAGTAGTTGAAATCCTGCTCTTTCTTCATGGCTCAGCTTAGGTGCCACATGCTTCATGAAGCTTCCCTAATCATCCGAGCTGAAATTTCATCATTATAATGAAATTTCAAATTTCATTGGTGTACTTTGTTTGGATCTGATGAATCATTTCTTTATTGTTTTATTTTTGACTGTTGTTCATTCATTTTTAATTGTTTCTGACCCCTCATGACCCCATTTAGGGTTTTCTTGGTAAAGACACTGAAATGGTTTGCAATTTCCTTCTACAGCTCATTTTCTAGATGAGGAAATTAGGGCAAATAGGGTTAAATGACTTGTCCAAAGTCACACAGGCAGTAAGTGTCTGGGGCCAGATTTGAGTTCAGGAAGATGAGTCTTCTGGACTCCAGGCCTGGCACTTCCTCACACATAGAAAGCGAACCATTTTGCCTCATCACATTCTACCAAATTCTGCTTTACCTCATCATATTCCTGTATCATACTTATTTGTGTGCATGCTGTATCACTTCTATCAGACTGTAAGCTACTTGAGGGCAGAGACTGTTCTTTTTTGCCTTCATATCCCCAACAGATAGGTCAATGAGTAAGCACACTATAGGTGCTAAATTAATAAAAATGTGTTGAATTGATCCATCACCAGGGGTCCTATAGTATCATCTGACTAGAACTATCAACAGAAACCTATAGCCTCTTTTTTGGGGGGGGTGGCTAGTCAATCAGGGTTAAGTGACTTGCCCAAGGTCACACAGCTAGTTAAGCATTAAGTGTCAAGTGTCTGAGGCTAGATTTGAACTCAGGGCCTCCTGACTCCAAGGCTGGAGTTCTATCTACTGCTCTACCTAGCCGCCCCTCCATAACCTCTTTTTTATGCCCAGTTCCATACAACTTGGAGTTTTCTCTCACATGGTTGCTTCCACCAGAATTACTTTCCCTCTGGGAATCTGTCCCTCTTACGTCCTCTCAATCAGAAGCCAATGGTGGCAAAAGTTTTATTAATAATTAGCAAAGGTTTATTAATAATTTCAATGGAAAAGCCAAACTCTATAAATATAGACCAAATGGCACAGGCACTTAACGAGTGCTAAGTACTTACTAAAAAGAAGAGTCAGGGTCCCCACCTAAGCTATTCCCTCTAGAGATCAGTGTAAACTTGTTAGTCTGAGTCAGGCTCTGCTTGGCCCCATCCAAAAGTGGGACTCAGCCAGCTCTGCCTGAATATATGGTTCTATTCTTCATTGTGGGGTTTAACAGCCATCACCCCAAGGCTTTAAAATAATCCCCCCTCACAACAGTTATCAGATAGGGGTCATTGCACATGAGCAGAATATGCATCAATGAGCCTGACATGATAACAAACACCCTTCCTACCGATTCTAAGATTTGGCAGAAAAGTCCCTTTATTGTACGTGGAACTGTGTCTTCATCCTTGAGTAAGTCTCAAATGAGATCATTAAAAATTAAGAGTGTTTAGCACAGTGCCTAGTACATAGTAGGTGCCATATAAACGCTTATTCTTTCCCCTTCCCTCTCTGTCCATGGGAGTTTTCTGTAATCACATGTGGGGTATATCAGCCAATATGGGGAACAACGTCAGGACCGCAATCATAAGATCATAGATTTAGGGCTAGAAGGAACCTCATCCAACTCTCTCACTTTAAAGGTAAAGAAACCGAGGTCCAAGAAGGTGGAATGATTTGACCAAGTTACAAAAGTAGTGAGTGAAAGAAGAAGGCTATGAACTCATGTTCTCTGACTCTAAATACAATACTATGGCAATACAATTTCCTTTGTACCTAATAAAAGATCTTAGGGATAAAAAGTCAATCAATCTTTATTTTAGAATTCAGCAAGAGCCCAATTTTGTATTATATCCTTCTTGGAGGGAAGGCTTGTTAGCAATGGTTAAGTTGGGAAGATTATAGTCTCAGGGAATCAATGAAAACAAACATTTCTGTGAAGTCATATTACACCATTGGTGAGCAATCATAGATTTAGAGATAGTAGGACCTCGGAGATTATCTAATTGAATCCCCATATTGTAAACATGAGGAACTGAGTTCCAGATATTTGTCCTGATGTAAACAACAACAAAACGAAACAAAATCTAGTAAGCTGAACTACCAGTAAGTAACTAAGAGTCTAAGCTAGGTTCTCTGCCTCCAAATCCAGCATTCTTTCCATTCAAAGACTATGAGAAGAGGAATCTATCATCTGGAATGATAAAGGGAAAGAGAATATTTAGAAGAGCAGAGAAAAATTTAATTACCTGAAAAGAGGTGAAATGTCTTAACTGGCCGTAATGAAAATGGACTTCAGAGGAGGCAGCATAAAGTGGTGGAAAGGCTAGGAAAGATTAAGGAGCCAGTCACGGCTCTGCCAAAAAAAAGATGTTGTGGTCTTGGGCAAGTCATTTCTTTATCTCTGAAACTAAATTTTCTGCCGTGTAAAATGAGAGGGTGAGGCTAAATGATCTCTAAGTTCTTTTCTTGTCTCATTTTATGATTCAATGACTTCAGTTAAATTACAGAAACACAGTCACTACTGAAATCTATCCCTGAGTCCTTTTGACCTGCAATCTTAGTTAAGAATTAATCAACCTGTGTTTCTGTCTGTGAACTTCTGCCACAGAGCAAAGATAGCTATTTGCCTTTCTTCTACTCAGTGGGGTGTAATGTGAATCTAGAAGGTCCTCATGTGTTCTGCAGGCTGAAAGACACCATGGAAACAGAACTCAGAGGGGAGAAGGATGGAGAGAGTTACTAGTAACTAGGCTTTCAAGAATTAAATGACCTGCTCCCTGAGTCTTTCCTGCTGTTGTAAAATGGTGCTTTCTAATTGCTTTCTATTAGGTGATAACTTGCCACAAGGGATTTAGAGATATTTTGGAGTAAGAGGCAGTATGGTGTGGTAGGAAGGAGGTATGATGACTTTCAACAATCATGGACTCATATTAATAATATATCAACTATAGGGTATAGATTCAGAGCTGGGAAGAAGTTTAGAAATCATTTTTTCCAACTCCCTCATTTTTAAGATGAAGAAACTGAGGCTTAGAGAGATTAAAGATTTGACTAAGGTCACAGGACCTCTTCTACCATGCTACAATGGAGTCACAAGACCTTGGTTCAAATCCCAGTTCTAAGGCCATATCCTGGTCATATGTCCTACATTCTAAAGCCCCTCTCAGTTCAATTCATTTTCTCAGGAACTTAACTACTCTGACATCTTATATTCTAAGGTCCCTTCCAGCTACAAATCTCTATGCTCTGAGGTTGCCCCAGCCTTAACATTCAAAAGTCTTTTCCAGCTCTAATCTAACATTTTATGAGTTTAAAATTTGAATGCCAAGACTTCCTTACCACTTTACAGCAAATCAGGCTGAGAGTATTTTGAAGAGACAACTTAAATTCCATTTCTATTTCTGAGCCTCTGTTTGGACTTGGGCTGATATTGAAAAGTTTGGCAGCATCTAATCTCTGCAATAAATTTTCCTAAGTGCTGAAATCTCCACTCTCAAGAGAAATGGAGGTATCCTAATGGCCGGTGACTTTGGGCTGCTGGGAGGAGAGTGGTGAAAAAATGGCTAGCGAATGAATGAGCTTCCTTGAGTATGAAGATCTTTGTTTCATTTTCCTATAAGCTCTGAGAGTGATAGCCCTAACCACAGTTGCATTTCTGAAGCAACTGATAATTGGAAGGGTTAGCTCTCCTCCCTCAAGGTTTCAACCACATCAGCACTTCCGTTACCTATCTCAAGGGTCAGCTGAATGGACTCCTTGAAGCACATCGTTTGGTAACTGATAGCAGAGTCTATCCTTATAAATGGAGATATTGACAAAGTGACTTTTAAGAACTCTGGGTCAGCAATAACAACACATCAATCATAGGATCAGACTTAGAGCTGTAAGGGAACTCAGAGGCCATCTAATCCAACTCCCTTCATTTTATAGATAAGGAAACTGAAGGCCAGGAAGGACAAGTGACTTCCCCTAAAGTTACTTAGGTAGTATAGGGCAGAGATGGGATTTGAACTCATGGCCTCTGACCTCAGACCCAGTAGTCTCTCCATTGTGTCATGTGACCTCCTCCTCTAACCAACATTACAATGGATCTGTGATCTCAACATGGGTATTCCTTCAATACAGGTTGCAGCCCACCTACTCTCTTTCATACCAGGCAATTTGTATTTATGTTTGGTCCATCCAACATGCTAAGGTTCTTCTTCTAGGTCTCTTAACATCATGTAGAAACCCCTACATTTCCTTTAAGTATCCCCCAACTTACTACATTAGGAGATGTTTCATTTTTTATTCATAGATCTTTTTGATGGTATCTTTTATGAAATTCTTCATTGATAATGTGCTACAGCTTGCCCATGTCTATAAGTCTCTGAGTTACCCTTTGAGTGGGGCACAAATTTGGATCCTCAGGGACTATGGAATTCTGTGATTCATATCTACATAGCATCACTGGGAGAATATCCATTTGAAGGAGCTGTTTGTTTCATGAAGATGGGCCATTAAATGTACTGCACAATTTCCAAAATGCAGTGTGACATTTGCTCTTCCTCCTACTTGATTCAGGGAACAGCTCATTTTACATCTAATATATCTATCCAAGACATATATCTTTTTTTTTTGGTCTAGGCAATGCGGTTAAGTGACTTGCCCAGGGTCACACAGCTAGTAAGTGTTATGTGTCTGAGGCCGGATTTGAACTCAGGTCCTCCTGACTCCAGGGCCAGTGCTCTATCCATTGCACCACCTAGCTGCCTCCAAGACATATATCTTGATGGACAAGCTTTAGGAGTCATCTATTCAACTGCATGACATAGTCTGAATAACACCTTTCTCTTCCCCCACTTGGTTTTTCCTGTGTGAATAGTTAGGCAAAAGATTTTAGAGTAACTATTGGTCTCATTTAGGAAGTACTGAAATATTCCACCACTTGATGCAGTCAATAAAATGCCACAAATTTGTACTGTGACATCCTATTTGACCGTAGAAAATACCCTTGGTCAGTAAACTTTCCCCATTATATGATTTGATTAATATCAGTAACGAGCAGGTCATCAAATACAGTCATCTGTTGTTAAATGTTTCAAAGCATCCTATATGATTGTAATATAGTCAAAGCAGGTGTTTTGTTGGACATCAGTCTCCTTTGCTAATTTATCATCAATCTCAGACCCCCAAACTGTGGGTGTGCCCCAAGGATCTGTTATGGGTTTTCTTTTCTCTACATGCTTTACACAAGTTGACTTCATGAGCTGCCATGAGTTTAGTCCTTATCTCTATACAAAGAGCTCCCAGATTTATAGATCCAGCCCTGGTCCCTCTCCTGAGAGAGACTTACTGTTAGACATTTCAAACTGAATGTTCCAAAGGCATATCAGACTCAACCTATCCAAAAAAGAACTTATTTTCCATTCAAATTTTCCATTTCCATCCAAACCATTCCCTTTCCCAAAGTTTCCTGTTGCTATCTAGGATACCACTATCTTTCTAACATGCCAGATTCACACTTTTGTTATTACTCTTAACTCCTCATTCTTCCTCACCCCACATACCCAAGCAGTTGCCAAACCTTGCCATTGTTACCTCCACAACATCGGCCACATGTGATGCTTTCTCACTATACACAGCTATCACCTTCAGGCCCTCATCACCCCTCACCTTGGTTATTGCAATGGCCTCCAAATTGATCTCCTTCTGTTAGATCCCTTCCCACTCTAGTCCCATTACCACACCATTCCCAAAGGGATTTTCCTTAAGCATTTCTTTAAGCATCTTTTTTTTTTATATCAGTACTTTATTTTCAAATTTTATTTTATTTTTAATTTATGGAATAAAATAAGCATTTCCATAGCATAGTATAATTTTAAAAAGTTGATTGCACATGAAACTGCAAATCTATTATGTACAACTTGCTATTCCTTTCAAATATATAATAAAGTTATGTAAATTTCTTTTTTTCCTTCCCTTCCCCCCCTCTACCCTAGAAATGGCTACCACTTGCTATGTCATTCTTCTATTGGTTTCCTATTGCCTACTCAATCAAATATCTATTTCTCTGTTTGTGATTTAAAACCCTTCACAACTTGACCCCAACCTACCTTCCTAGACTAATTAACACTACTGTCCTTCCCTTGTTCTACAGTCTAGCCAGACTAACCTTCTTCCTATTCCTCATATAATGACACTCCAATCTCTCTTCTCATAGGTCTACACTGGCGATCCTTCCCTCCTCACCTCCACCTCATAGAATCCCTTACATCTTTCAAGACTCAGATCACTCATCACCTTCTACATGAAATCTTTCCTGATTCTTTTTCCCTTCCCCAGCTACTAGTGCCCTCTCTCTTTTATTTGGGTGTAACTTGTATATACTTACATATTTACATTTTGCTGCCCCTCATAGAATGTAATCTCCTTGAAAGCAAAGACTATTTCTTTTTCTTCTTTTTCTCTGCATTCTCTTTGAGTACACATTAGGTACTCAGCAAATATTTATTGACAGAACTATTGATTGGAAGACAGTCTTTAAGATGACATTTTGTTCAACTGAATTAATTTTTTTTCTATCATAAACAAACAGTAAATACAATGAGATCTTGGATTTCCTGTACTTCTCAGTCAGTGGTGACTGGGAAGACATGTTAAACTAAAGAATATCATTCACAGAAGTCTGGCTGTTCTTTACTCATCAAGGACGTCCTTGATACGCATGCTGATTACTATCATAAAGATTTAAAGAGTTGGGCAAGTCGGCACATAGGTCAGTAGTTATGGATGTTTTCTGGATTGCCTTCTTTCATTAGTAATAACATCCAGGGTATTTTTTTTTTCCTTCTAAATGCTTGGTATCCTCCCCTCTTTCAGAGAGCTTGAGAATCAATTCCTGAAGAGTTTTTCAAATTGTGTTGTCTCTGGTTCCCATTAATATAGCATTTAAAATCCATTGTGATGCCAGCTCTGACAATAACCCTGTAAGGGAGATAGAGGCACATATTATTATTTCCAATGTATGGATAAAAAAAGTGACGATCCAAAAAATTGAGTGTTTTTCCTAAGGTAGTGGAGCTAATAAGAGGCAGAGGCAGGACAGAAACTCATATCTTTGGGGTTGGGCTTTGGCTCTAGCAGTTACTTTAGGACTTGGAGTTTTTAATAGAAGAGGTAGACCAGGCAATGACACTTTTTAAAAATAGTCTTTATTAGGACTCAGTTTAATTCACACAAAAAAAGACATAAGGCTTATGATGAGATAATGAGGAATGGACAGGAATAAGCAAATATAATAATTGCTGTTTTTCAGTCATTTTTCAGTTGTGTCTGACTCTCTGTGACCCATTTAATGTTTTCTTGGAAAAGAAAACTACAATACATTATACATACACACACATACATATATATGTGTATGTGTATATATATATATATATGTGTGTGTGTGTGTATGTGTATATATATACATATATATATATAAAACAAATACAAAGATAATAAATACTAAAAAATTTTGTTTGGTTATTCTTCAGTCATGTCCAACTCTTCATGACCACATATGGGGTTTTCTTGGCACAGATGCTGGAGTGGTTTGCCATTTCCTTCTTCAGTTCATTTTACAGATGAGGAAACTGAGGCAACAGGGTTAAGTGACTTGCCCAGGATCACATAGCTAGGAAGTGTGAGGCCAGATTTGAACTCACAAAGATGAGTTCCTGATTCTAGGCTTGGCACTCTTATTCATTGCACCACCTAGCTGCCCAAAAGACAATAATAATAACTGGCATTTGGAGAGTACTTCAATGATTGCAAAGCACTGAGCATGTATTATTTTGCTGAGCTTCACAACATGGGGTAGATATCATTTTTATTCCCATTTTATGAATGAGGTCACTAAGGCTCAGATACATTAAGGGACTTGCCCATGACCATACGTGTGTAAGTGTCAGAGGTGGGATTTGAATGAAGGTCTTCTGTGATTCCAAGGACAGCACTTTATTTTAGTTCACTGTCTCTGACAAGTTGGGGGCAAAAGGAAAGACAAAGGCCATTCCAAGGGATGACCACACATGTTGCAGTCACTCTTTAAGCTTGGCGTAGCTAAGACAAGGCAACGTCTAATAAGTTCCTCTACAGTGCAGAGTGCTTAACAGTGTTTGACACATAATAGGTTCTATATAAACATTAGTTACAGTTGTTGTTGGTGTTATTATTATTATTATTATCATTATCACTTCAGGAGTATAGGAAGTTCATCCACAAGAATAAGGACCCTGAGTTTGTTAAGGAGCAGCAATATTTCACTATTGCATCTGATTAACCACTGACGATGTCATAGGCAAGGAGAAGCCATGCATTGGTTGGCAAGGCCCAGATGACTATCATAGGGCTAGAGTTTCCACCATGGCACACTCTGGACTTGGAAGTTTCCAGAAAAGGGTCAGGGTAGAGAGGCTAGATTCAATAAAGGGGCACATCTAGAGAAGAAGCAGCATGGTATACATGAAACTTATGGAGCTCAAAGAGTTTCACAAGCACACAAACCTCCCCCCTAAAAAACAAGGTTTTTCAAACCACCATTAAGTCCAGTGGTCTCTCAGTTACACCACTTTGCCTTTCTGTCATATTGGCAATAACCTTCAGATGTGAACTAATCACCAAAACTGCCCCTACCCAGAACAATAGTCACAGAGGGGATAAGTGGCAAAGCTGGTATTTGAACCCAGATATTCCATAAATCCAGTGCCATTGGGTAGGTCCTCATTATTCTATGTTGGCAGAGATATAACTAGGGAATGGGAAGAGAAGGAAATAGTCAGCTAAAACTTTTGCATTAATGAGGAATTATGGCGACTATGGCTCATGTTTACTCGATGTTCTTCTGCCCGTGTCTTTTCCTACAATGTAAGCTCTTTGCAGGCAAAGATTGTCTCTCTTTTTGTATTTGTATCCCCAGAACCAGCATAATTCTTGGTACATAGTAAAGGCTTAATTAAAAAGATATTGGCCCTATTAGATTGATAACATGACAGAAAAGGAAAATGATAAATAAGTGCTGGCAGGGATGTGAAAAAATAGGTAGACTAATGCATTGTTGGTGTTGGACTTGTGAACTGGTCTGACCGTTCTGGAAAATAATTTGGAACTATGCTCAAAGGGTTATAAAATTGTGCATACTTTCTGAACCGAGGATACCACTACAAAGTTTGTATCCCAAAGATATCAAAGAAAAGAGAAAAGGACCTATTTGTCCTTTAAAAATATTTATAGTAGCTCTTTATGTGGTGGCAAAGAATTGGAAATTGAGGAGATGCCCATCAATTGGGGAATGGCTAACAAGTTGTGGTATATAATTGTGATGGAATACTATTGTGCTGTAAGTAATGAAAAGCAGGATAGTTTCAGAAAAAAAAAACCTAGGAAGATATATATGAATTGATGCAAAGTGAAGTGAACAGAATCAGGAAAACATAGTACATAGTAATAGCAACATTGTAACAATGATCAACTGTGAAAGACTTAGCTACTCTGATCAAGACAATAATTCAAGACAATTCCAAAGGACCCTTAATGAAAAATGTTCTTCACCTCCAAAGAGAGAACTGATAAACACTAAATGCAAATTGAAGCATATTTTTAAACTTTCTTTATGTTCCTGCTTTTTATCATTTTTTTTGCAACATGACTAATATGGAAATATGTTTTGCATGACTTCACACATGCAATTGATGTCATATTGCTTGCCTTTTCAATGAGTGGGGGAAGGGTGAGGGAGGGAGAGAATTTGGAACTTAAAATTTAAGAAATTAATATTAAAAATAAATGAGGAAAATAAACAGGTGTTGGCTAGGCTACAAAGTAGATAGAACACTGAACTTGGAGTCAGGAAAACCTGGGTTCAAATCCTGCCTTAGACATTTACTAGCTATGTTATCCTGGGCAAATCACTTAATCCTATGTGCCTCAGTACCTTGTCTATAAAATGAGCTGGAGAAGGAAATGGCAAACCACTCCAGTATCTTTAATAAGAAAACCCCAAAATAGGGTCACAGAGAATTGGACAAAACTGAAATGACTGATCAATTACATAGATATATATGTGTGTGTATGTATAAGTATACATACACAAAAATATATGTTATATATTTATATATATATGCATGTACACACATACACACACATATATATACAGAGTGCTTTGCAAATCTTAGAGTGCTATATAAACATTAACTATTATTATTATGTTTTTACTGTCAAATGTCCTCTCCCACAAATAATGTCAGTATTGTTATCAAAATAGTTTTTACCTCTGGGGGTCTCTGAAAGGGTCACAGGGAGCCCCCAGGGGTCTTCAGACTGTACTTTGAGAACCACTACTAAACTATGATGTGTCTGATCTGCTCAAAATCCCTGTGATTTCCCAAACCAAGACACTACTTTGTCAGTCAGTCAGGCAGGCAATAAGACATCTATTGATTGCCTGTGGTCACCATCAGCCTACATATTTTTTCTCCTTCTATTAGAATGTCAGTGTCTTGAGGGCAGGAACTGTTGTGCTTTTGTATTTGCAGCTCCTGAAATTGGCATAGTGCTTGGCATATGGTAAGCACTTAATAAATGTATTGCATTCTCTCTCTGTCTCTGTCTGTCTGTCTGTCTCTCTGTCTTTCTCTATCTCCCTTTCTCTCTCTGTCTCTGTCTCTGTCTCTGTCTCTCTCTCTGTCTCTGTCTCTCTCTCTGTCTCTCTGTCTCT
>NW_020954548.1:30000198-30000763 GCF_900497805.2 Vombatus ursinus
CTTGTCTGTCTGTCTGTCTCTAAAAAAAAAGACATCATTGGATGCTGCATCGCTATGATGGCACACTAACCACACTAGATCTGTAACATCAGAGGAACATATTGACACTCTCTAATAACCTGAAGGCATATAATTAATGATTGTGAACAGCTTTTCAAGCTGTCTTTCTCATACAGCTGTCTACCTTACACCTGAACCTCAACCAACTTGCTCAAACCTGCTTGCAGACAGGTTTTCAGGTGGCCCTGAGGTCCTGGCCTATAGCTCACTACTGAGGAGCTAGTCCATAATTAGTTTGTGCCTCAAGAACCTTCTCAAACCATTCCCGTTTCTCTGCACAATGCCTGGCAGAGTTTCAGATCCAAAAAGTCTGATGCTTCATAGGATTATCCTATCATAAGGTTTAATCTAGTTTCCTCAATCTGCAGGTGAAGAAACTGAGATCCAGAGAGTTGGAATGATTTCCAGAGGTCACATAATGAGTCAATGGAAGATTTGGGATTCATTCCAAATCCAATGCTCCTTCCATACACACACACACACACACACACACACACACACACAC
>NW_020954548.1:30000790-30006727 GCF_900497805.2 Vombatus ursinus
CCAAAAGGCCTGGGAGTAATGGTAACCCACTCCCTCACACCACTGGTGTTGCTTCCCCCTCAATGGTCATCCAAGGAATAACCCCTTATGGGGGGAGCTTGGCAACTACTTCTGTGACTGCTGCAGTCAGAGCTACCAAAGACCCACAAAAGAAAGTTCTTGCCACTGTCAAATAGTTCAACATCAGAAAGCGATAAGATTTCATCAGTCAAATCAATCATTAAAGACCATGTGCTTCGGCAGTGCACCCTTACAGAACATGTGACCTTTCCATCTGACTTGCAGCTGAACCCTTTTATTAGTGTAATCTCTCCCATTAGAATGTGAGCTCCTTGAGAGCAGGCAGGGACTGTCTACTGTCTGGCTTTTCTGTTTGTATCCCCAGAGCTTAGCACACTGCTTTGTACATAGTAAGTGCTTAATACTTCTCACTCATTATAGCAGCATGGATTCAGACATAGACAAAAAAGCCTCATTCTTCATGTAACACTATATACATATACAACCTAATATCTCCTCCTTCCCATTTCGTGCTTCCTCTTGCCCTAACTTTTCTGTCACTTGCTTCCAGGGCCAGGTGGCTGTAAGAAGCCCTATGGATACTATATATATTCATCCTTCTAGACTTTTGTGTTCATAACCTTGGTATTATCCCACACTCTTCATTTTTATTTATCTCACATATCTAATCAGTTGCAAAATAATGTGTTTCTGCCTTTGTAACATTGCTCCTATCTGACACCTTATCTCCACTCATGGAGCCATCAACTTAGTTCATGCCCTGATCACCACTCACTGAGGTTATTATAATAACCTTCCCATTGTTCCCTCTGCCTCAAATCTCTTCCCTTTCAGTCTGCACACTGCTGCAAAAGTGATTCTCCCTAAGCACGAATCTGACCATGTTTCTCCCCTACTCAATCAATTCTAGAGATGTACTATGACTTCTATAATATAGGTTGTTTAGCTTTTAAAGCCTTCTATGAACTATTACCAACCTAGCTTTCCAGCCTCATTGACATTATTTCCACTCCTGCACTTGGAGATCCAGCCAGACTGGCTTTCTCTCTTCTTCACATAGGTCTCAGGATCTCCCACTGCCTTCTCATTCACAGTCTCTAATGCCTGGCATGTACTCACTGCTTACCTCCACCTAGTAGGATCCATCCCTTTCTTTAAAATGTGCCTCCATCACCATTTTCATCTTAATCCTCCCAACTCTTAGTGCCTTTCTCCTCACACTGCCTTTTATGTATTTATATTTAGTCACTTGTGTGTGACACGTCTGTGTGTGGAGAGAGAGAGAGAGAGAGGCAGAGAGAGAGAGAGGCAGCTAGGTAACTCAGTGGACAGAGCACTGGGCTAGGAGTCAGGAACCTAAGTTCAAATCCAGCTTCAGGCACTCACTAGCTATGTGACCCTGGGCAAGTCACTTAACTTCTGTTTTCCTCAATCCATTGGAGAAGGAAATTGCCAACTACTCCAGTATCTTTGCCAAGAAAACCCCATGGACAGTATTGACATGCTATGATCTCTGGGGTCACGAAGAGTCAGACATGACTAAATGACCAAACAACAACAACAACAACATAGAGAGAGATATTACATGGTCATCTTCTCCTCTGAGAAACATGTTATGGGAATCAGTTCCCACTGGGCAACTAGCATCTGACTTAGCTGCCAAGTCTCAGGATTTCTCAGGATTATTCTTTGCCAATCTGTGCTTTAGGAAGGACACAGGGAGGAGAAAACAAGTGGCCATTGACTCAGGCTTACCTAGACAAGCATACATTTACGCTGTCATGTGTTCAAAGTCAGCATTGCCATTGGAAGACCAAAGGAGAAAAAGCACTGACTGCATTCCATAGGAACCTGAGTTGTTTCTCCTGACCTCTTATTACAACCCAGAGACTGAGTGTCTCTGCCAGGCTCAGTCATCACTCATCTTTCACACAAACTCAGTCATGGGGACCAATAAGAAACTGCTGCATCAACTCAACAAAGTACATGTCTTTCCACAGAATGCGTGTCCCACAGAAGGGGCCAGAGTACATGCTCTGCTCCAAGGACAGAAAGTGAAGGAACTTCCTGATCATTCCTGATACCCTTGGTGTGGAAAAGCAGTTTTCATAAGGTTCACTTTCTCTCTCTGCATGTGAATTCTGCCCCCTCTAGCTCAGTTACCCTCAGCTTTTGGTGAGATCCAGAGAGTCTTCAGCTCTCCAAATGTTAACTCAAAAGATGACTGGAAGTTGGGAGGATGATGTCACAGACTGTAGAAGCATCTAATCATAGATTAATGGAATGTTAGAGCTAGAGGAGAACTTAGAACATAGAATATTAGAGCTAAAAGGACCTGAAATCATGGAACCATATACAAATAAGAGCTAGACTGGACCACAGTATATGGAACATAGAATGCTAGATCTGGTAGTGATCTTGACTTATAGAACACAGAATACAAGAGTTGGGAGGAACCTTAAAAATCATCTAGTCTTTATCTATCCCTCATTTTGCAGATATAAAACTGAATCCTGATAAGGTAGCTAAATGGATTCATTTTAGTGTGCTTACTAAGTATTTTCCATAGACCCCCATCACAGTGATAGGGCATAGCATTTTTAAGATGGTCAATTACCCCTTTTTATAGTGGACAGGGACTTATAAGTCCTAGATTCTAATACTGGTCTGCCACTTATTATCTATGTGATGGGTATAAAACCTTGGGCTAGTCCCTTAACCTCTGAGCATTATCTGAAAAATGGAGATCATGGGCTCCCTTGTGGCAACTCATTATTTTTTAACTTTCTGTTGTTATTCTTCTTTCCCTGTATGAACATATGAACACATGTATTATACATAAATATATTACATACATATATATGATGTATGTAAATATGTATATAGAGAACAGCTTACACTTCTTCCCCTAGGTGTCCTTGAAAAGGTACATGGCATCATCCTAGTACATACATTTCTGTTTGTTATCTATAAAATTGCAAGGTGCCTGTATCACTGACATTGAGGATTTTGTTGCGTCTTCTGGAAACTTTTCCTGGCAGATAGGCCTCGTGAAAGCTGTCCCACCCAGGGTCTCTCCTAAGGAGTCCTTTGGAGAAGGTAAATCAGAGGAAGGCAGGAAGGTTTTGCTTGCAACCAGGATGAGATCTATCTGTCTGTCTGTCTACCTATCTCTCATTTATGTCTATAGATATCTATATATCTATCTCTGTGTATTTATATATGTATTTATATATGCAAATATGTATATATGTATTGTATGTGAATATATATATATAGTATATGTGTATACAGAAATATGTATAGGAATTTATATATACTTATTGCCTATTCTGTCTCCCTTATACAGTTATAGAGATGGGCAAGTGAGATAATGAATCTGAAAGTTATGTAAAGTATGATGCTCATGTAAAGCAGCTTTTCTGTCTTCCTCCCTACCATGACATGGCTGAGGCATTAGAAGGGAGCAAGGCAAAGTTTGACTCAGCAATCACACCTTGGTGCAGCATTCAAGGTAGAGAGACAGAGAGAAGGGAGATATTAGAGCTAGATCTCAACTTCTGTCTCAAAGAAAGGCTCTGATAAAGTGTCACCAACATCTAGGACCCAGGATGCCATATATTCCCATTGTTTCCTGGCTTCCAGGGGCCAGCATAATGGGGGAAAATAGTACTAATTTATAGGGAAGGGAAACCATGTACAATGTAATGGCTCAAAAGCAAGGAAGTTATAAGGGGTTTCCCAGAAGTCTTAGCTTGGTTTTTAAGCTTTGGTAACTAAAAACCATACTAAGACTTTTTAAATACCTCATATAATAAGCTCAAACATTTTTCTGGGTCTTATTTGTTTGAAGGAGTGAGGGCCAAGTGACTCAGAGATAAGAAGCAAAGTTTTGGGGAGGCAGGCACTCTAGGCATTAGTATTTCTCAGACTTTCTAGTCAGGACAAACTTTGGTCACCATTTTTTTTTTAAATTCTCCTCATTGGAGCCCTTCTCTCTCCACTCTTATACCACTGACCATTGCTAGGTTGCCTGGATGTCCTTGCTTGAATGCTTCTGTGATGAGTGAAAATTCTAAGATACAGTTTCTGGGTAATTAGTAATTTATTAATTAGGCTAGCTAATAACCAATAAATTGATGACTATTGGTCTCTTTTGATAACTGCTAATGGAGATACCTTAATATACTTTTAGAAAGGGGAGGGGTGCCCTGATAGGTGAAAATTATCCCTGATAGGTGATTAATTAATGAGGGGTTGGGATGGGCTAAAAGTCTTCAGCTACTCCTGCTGAGAAGATGGCTTGATCATGTGACTCGGCTGCCTCCAGAAATCTGGACTACCCAGACCACTCTGGTTGGTTTTCTCCTTCATGAGCTGTGTTACTCTAAACTCTAATGAGGGGGTATAAGAGCATAAACTTAATACTTTAGGGCTGGAATTTGCCTAGATTAGATTCTGTTTATATTCTAATTTATTTTATTTTTTTGGCAAGGCAGTTAGGGTTAAGTGACTTGCCCAGAGTTACACAGCTAGTGTCAAGTGTCTAGTCTGAGATCGGATTTGAATTCAGGTCCTCCTGATTCCAGGGCCAGTGCTTTATCCACTGAGCCACCTAGCTGCCCCTCTGTTTATGCTCTAAACAGAAGTGAGATCTCCTAGCTGTGTGGAGTCCTGTCCAAGATTGGAGAACAAGTTCCCAGAGGATTTGGGGCAATCTCATCTATCAGCAATGTACTTCAGAGACCAACTACAGGGGCTGGTCCCTGAATGAGGAAATAATAAGCCTTGATCCTAATTAATAATTGGTTATTGATATAATAGGAAATAATTTTCCTTACTTCTACCCCAAATTGATTATGAGTTTTCTTTGTTAGCACTCCCTTAGTCCAGATGATGGACAGAGAGTAGAGCTAGGAGCCCTCAGATCTATACAAGGGCTGATGATAGCCAGACCAATACTGTGTCTAATCAGCAGGAAGCTGGAACGTTCTATGTGATGGCTCAAACCTCGCTCATACTGACCAGAGACAGACACAAACCATTGGGTCCATTTCCAAGGAATCCTCATTCTCAGACAAGACCATGTATCCCAAACCCCGATGAGAATGGGTAGGTTCCAAGGGAGGCAAAGACTTACCCATCAGAATCAAACAGGCATCAGTGTCTCACCATGAGAGGCATCAAGCTCCACAGTTCCCGCTGTCTTTCCATCACTGTCACTGACTAGTGCTCAAGTCAATGATAACCTCACCTGCTGAAGCAGACCAGATTACCAGCATCAAATCATGCCTGGGTCACTGCCTAGAAGAGGGGGAGAAGCATCAGATGGCAAGAACCTTTTTCAGTTATCTGGATATTGACACTTCTCTCCTATCTGGTTCCTACACATTTGAGCTTTCTCTATACTGGCATTTTTAAAAATAACTTCCTCCTTTAAGTTTCTTTGAAAAGGGGACATGATATCATCCCAGTACATACAGTTCTATTTGCTATTTCTCACATGCCAGGGTGCCCGCATCATTGGCACTGAGGCTTTAAGACTTCTGGAAACTCTGCCTGGAAGATGGACCTCATGAAAACATGTATTCCCTATACTTGGTAGCTGCCCTTCCCAGGGCCTCTCCTATGCGGCCCTTTAGAGAAAGTAATCAGAGGTAGATAGGGAGTTTTTATCTGTAATCAGGATGGTACATTCATTCTTTCTGCAATTTACACTCTTATATTCTACTTCCAATCCCATTTCAAGCCTCCATGATGTGTATATGTTAAATATATTTGTTGAGATGGAGAGAGAGAAAAGGGGAGGGGAAGAGAGGAGAAGAAAGAAGAGGAGAGGAGAGGAGATGAGGAGAAAGGAGAGAGAAAATGAGAGAGAGAGAGAGACAGAGAGAGAGAGAGACAGAGAGAGACAGA
>NW_020954548.1:30006762-30023256 GCF_900497805.2 Vombatus ursinus
ATCTATAGGATTTGGATTAAGAGTTATGGATCTCCACTGAGAGAATAAGGCTTATTCCTAACTCTACCCCCTATTAGTTGTATGACCCTGGGTAAGTCGATTCCCAGGGTAGTGCTATGAAAAGAGTACTAGAACTGGGTTCAAGTCCCACTTCTGCAATTTATTACCTTTGTGACTCTGGGCAAGTTATTTAATCTCATTAGGCCTCAGTAAAATGTAAAATGTGAAGGATTGGACTAGATGACCAGCAGGGTCCCATCTAGTTTAAAGTCTCTGATCTCTGATTCCTCTTTGGCTCTGAACTCCTCATATGTAAAATGAAGGGGTTGGATTAGATGATGTCTGAAGTTCCTTCTGGCTCTAACATTTGATGTTCTATTTCCTTTCTTTATTCCTTATTTATTCCATAAGCATTTATTATCTCTTATTCCCACGGCCCCCCTCCTGAACAATTTAAAAACATACCAGAAAGCGAAGCCCTCATAAATATTCTGTTTTTTAAGTTGTCTTCCAACGTTGACATTGAAGAAGTCTATGATTTGCTAATGCCCTAATCAGAGCAGGACCAAATCTCCCAGAAGAGATGGTGTGGAGGGTGGGCTAAGAGAAAGTTTTGGGAAGACAGTGCACATTGAAGAGGAAACCAAGTCACAGAGATGGGAAGTGACTTTACCAAGGTCACACAGTGAGTAAGTAACAGAGGCAGAATTCCAATGGATCCCCTCTGACTCCAGCTCTGAAGAGGAAGGTACCTGGATTTCCACCATGATGAAGGTAAAAGGGAGAAAGGGACCAATTTAAAACCCAGACTGAGCAGTCTCCATTTCCCTATACAAAGGTTTATTTGGCCTGTGGCAAAGCCAAACCAATTTTCCAAAACAATCTGCTAAACAAGCCTGCTATTTTACATGCCTAATAAATAGTCATGTGTCTGTTTGGGTGCCTCCTGCAAAATGGTTATTTTAATTGTCTGGAGGAAAAAAAAATCTGTTGACTCTGCTTATAGAGGGTTTTGCAGGAAACACCTTCCTCCTTATTGACTTCCAGTGCAACGCACTCCCCTCACCCACATCCACACACCCATTAAGGCCACACTGACATTTTACAAGTGACTTACCCAAAGTTAGTCTATTGGTTGTGGGTGCTTGTAAGAAAGGAGACAGAGAGAGAGACAGAGAGAGACAGAGAGACAGAGACAGAGACAGAGGGAGGGTGGGAGGGGAAGAGAGAGAGAACACACATTACTCAGAACTTTTGCAGTGTTGAAGTTGGAAATGACCTTAGAGATCACATAGTTGTGAAAAGGAAGCAGCAAGGCCCTGGAGGGAGGTACATCCTGGGGCTTCAGAGCTGGCCCTTAATTCATGCAGACCATTAGCTGCAGATGTCCCTGTATTCATCAAGAGCTCAAAATCTGCTCTCAATTTTCCCGGGGGCCCAGAATGCTGGCTCTGAGTTTTAGCAAATGACCTTGATTCATGACATATTCCCAGGCTTTGGAGACTACACATGAATACCTGCTCACAATAGTTGAACTACTCCCAGCTCTCAACAGGAAAGTAGAGGACCAAGCGATCAGCAGCACATCCAAGGTTTGTACCAGGCTGGAAAGAAGAGAGAGACAGTGTCATGTCTTGCATGGAACACTTGGTACCAAATACAGTCACAAACTCTGCTACCTTGGGGTCCTAATTAATATTTACCATTCTGTTTAACTCTGGTTTAGCTGGAAAATCTTTTTGGCTTTGGGGCCTGTCAAAACAAAGGTTTTCATTGTCAAAAAAAATCCTCTTTCCTGCCACCAATACTAAATATATTCAAGTATGTATGACTAAATCTTCAAAGGATGATTGACAGTCATGCTAAGTGGGCTTCAAGGTCATCATTATGTCCAGGTCTGCAGAGAGAGAGAGAGGCAGTTGGATATAGAAGAAAAATACCATCTTAGGAGTCCAGAGACCAAGGCACAGGGCCTGGCTTTCTCATTAGTTGGTGGCATAATGGATAGAGTTCTGGACTTAAGAGTCAGGAACCTGAGTTCAAATCCCACTTCAGACACTTACTAGCTATGTGACCCTGGGCACTTCTCTCTACCTCAGTTTCTTCATCAGTAAAATGGGGATAATTATAGTACTTATCTCACAGGGTTGTTGTGAGGCTCAAGGAGATAACATGTAAATAGCTTGCTAACATTAATAGTGTTTCACATATACTATTTCATTTGATCCTCACAACAACTTTGTGAAGTAGGTGCCATTATTATCCTCATTTTTTTTTTTTTTTGCACATGACAAAATAGAGGCTGCATGAGGCTTACTGGCTTACCCAGAGTCACACAACTAGTAAGTTTTTAAGACAAGATTTGGACTCTGGTCTTCCTGACTCCAGCTACAGAATTCTGTGCACTCTGCTATCTAGCTATCAAAGTCCTCCTGCTTTTTGTAAAACCCATGTTTTATAAACCTTGACATACTGAATGAATGCCAGTCAATATTATTATTGTTGTTACTATTCCCTTCTCTGGACCAGAGTTCTTTCATCTCTAAAAGGCAAGAATGGACTAGATGACCTCTAAAGTCCCTTCTTGTATCAAAATTCTCTTTTACCTTAAAGTTCTATCTAAATGCCACTCATTACTATTCTAAGGTCCTTTGTGATTCTAAAATTTAGTGTTCATAGGTTGTTCTAGCTCTGATACTCTATGTTCTCAGACCCCCTTCTACCTTTAATATTTTCTGTTCTAAGTAGGTCCCTAAAGCTGTATCTGTTCCATGCTCTAAAGTTCTTTCCAGTGCTAAATTCTGAATTCAAGACAGGCTCATGGCCATGTGGAAATTTACCAAATAGAAACATACAAGGTTAGTACCATAAAGGACTTTATGAGATCATGCCATCTAACCTCTTCATTTTACAAAGGAAGAAACTGAGTCCTAGAAAGATAAAATGACTAGGGCAATGTCTAACAGCTAAATGTAGACAAACCGGGGACAAGTCTAAATCTCTTGACTTCTCAGCTCTTTGAAAGACATCATCATCATCATCATCATCATCATCATCATTATAATCATCATCATAACTGACATTTGTTTATATAATGCTTTATAAGTATTATCTCATTTTATCTTCAAAACAACCCCAAGAGGTAGATGCTATTATTATTATCTCCATTTTACACATGAGGAATGGAAGACAGAGAGCTCAAATGAGTTGCCTGAGATCACATTGTAAGTATGTGAGGATGAATTTGAGCTCAGGTCTTGCTGGCTCCAGGTCCAGTGCTCTATCTACTGCCTCCTAGCTGCAAACATTTTGGGCATGACTAAATCTAGGAATTTATTTTAGTGGACTTTGCATGTTTATGATGAGAGTCTTATTTTTTATTTTCATTTGCTCTTGATCATTTGTGGGGGCAGTGGGATGAACAGATTATAAATGAATTTAAAAATAAAAGTATTAAAGCAAAAAAAAGTGACTTGGATGAAAAACAAAACCTTTTTTGTCTATTTCAACAAACCTTGACATCTCTTAAGGGGACAGGGAGGTGAAAGTAGGGATTGGGAATGTGAGCCCTAAAAATGGTGAGCCAGAGATCATAACATTGCTCAGAAAATGTAGACCCTTTTGGCAAATAGGCAGTGAATGATGCTCAGGGGATGGCCATTGTGAGGAGCCAGAAGGGTCTTGAAAGGGTGGATGGGAGGGTGCTCAAGATGAAGTTTGGTCATTTCATAATTTTAATGAGATGTGGCAATGCCAGAGAGAAAAAATAAAATAGACTTTTTTTTCCTTGATCTTAGAGGCAACAGGAGGAGAAACAAAGTATTGAAAGAAAAACTAGCGATCCATGTCCCTTCATCTATTTAGGCGGGAACCATGTAATCTCAGGCAAAGGGAAGAGAAACCATTATGATTACTAGACAGCCTATCATAGTCTCCATTGTCCCCTGCTTATTAGCCTCTGAGACTTAAAACTAATACTTGTGAAAGCAGGAAAATGTAATGAAAAAGCATTGAACTCGGAATCAGAAATTCTGACCCGACTAGCTAGCTACAGGACCTTAGCCAAATCACTTCCCTTCAGTAAGCCTCCGTTTTTTCATCTGTAAAATAGGGATAACACATAATATTTCTATTACTTAGCTCACAAGGCTATTGTCAGGAAAGGACTACATACAAAAGTGAGCTACTAGAATTGCTAATTTAAAAACAAGGGTGAGATTTACACATTAAACAGTTCTCCCACTGGTTCCCTTGGCAACCATTGCAAACAGGTTCAGCTACCTCTTGTTCTCTGCTTTTAAAGGGACCCTATCTCTTTTTCTCAGTTACCAGCTAAAGCTAACGGGGAACATAACATTAAGAACCCCTTTTAAAAGAACATAAGAACAATTTTCAAAAGAGACCCAAAGTAGTTTCTCCAAAGGCAGACATTAAGGCCCCACTATAGTGGTCCCATGTGGATTCTGCAAGGAAAGAAGGAAGCTAGAAAAGTAATCCCTAGGACCAACCAGTAAATAGCGAATTTTAAGGGATCTTATCATAAGGCCATCTCATCATATGTCATAGCATCCTAGATATAGAGTTGGAAAATCCCTTTGAAGTTATCCATTCTAATCCCCTCATTTTTATAGGTGTCTACATTAAAGGTGCCTAAAAAGCTAAAATGATTTGCCCAAGGTCACACAAATAATAAATGGGAGAGCTAAGAGCCCTTTACCATCATGGCATCACCTTCCTCATGTCATGGTCCTCTTCGACAACAAAGGACAGACAACAACAACAACATAGATTATTAGAGTGGGAGGGCCCTGAGTCTACCATAGTCCTCTCCCTCCATTTTTCAGAGGACTACTGAGTCTCCGAGAAGTGAGTGACTTGTTTTAAAACCATACAACTGGCAAGAACTGGGGTCAGGACCAGCCACCAGAGGTAGTGTAGAAAAATCAATGGGTTTGGAGCCAGAGAACCTCGGTTCAAATTTTACCTCTAATACTTACTGCCTGTGTGACCTTGTCACTTTGTCTCATTGGGTCTCAAGTTTCTTCACCTGGAAAAGTAAGGACCTCAGATGTCTCTTTCAACACTTAGATTGACAATCCTATGGCCTCGGTGTGAATCTCATCTTTTTTACTTAACAAGCTGTGTAACTTTGGGCAAGTCACATAATCTTCTTGGCCTCATTTTCCACATCTATAAAATGGGATATAAAAAAGGGAGAAGCAGAGGAAGAGAAGATGAAAAGGGAGAAGAGTAATCTATAAAATTAGGGGGAGTGGGGTTTCTCCTAGTTCTAAATCTTATGATCAAAGACGCCTCCTGACCCCAAATCCAGCTCTTTCTATAATACCCTACTGTTCCTTTTTTTCCCCCTACCCTCAATTATCCAAGACAGGTAACAGAATTGGTGCTAAATTATGTTTTAAAGTAGCAGACACTGGATTTGGTTCTTAGTAGAATGAGTGACATGATTTTTATTTATTTATATATTTAGTTGTTCACTCATCTATTTATTTGTTTATTTGTCATATACTTGCTTATTTATTTTTGTGAAATAAATTCCAGTTTGTCAACCCTAAGCAACAACTATGAGTCCTAGCATCCAGATTGAAAAAATGTGTGCATTGGGGTGCTATTGTCTTTGTGTTCCCAGGCAAGACAGACTTTTTTTTGCCTCTTTTTGCAGCAAACAAATCCAGAACCTTCTCTGTTTGCCTGCCAAAGAGCAAAAGTGAGGCAGTGAATGGTGCATAGGGGTGAGGTGGGATCTTCCTTGTCAGGGCACCTTATGTAGGCATCCAAGCCTATGGTACAATTCCATTAGATCTATTTAATGCCAGAAAAGTGCTCTGGATGCCAGCAATCAATCAGGAAGCATTTATTAAGCATCTACTGTGTGCCTGGCAGTAGGCTAGTCACTGAGATAGAAAGAGAAACATGAATTTGTCCCTGCATTCAGGGAGTTTACATTTTATTGAGCGAAATAGCCTGTCCACATATAAGTGTACACAAAACATATGAAAAATATATACAATATAAGAACAAGGTATATGCTGAGGAGGAGAGAAGAGGTATTAGCAGCTAGGGGAATTAGGAAAGGCCTCACGTAAGAGACAGAGTTTAAGGTGAACTTTGAAGGAAAACAGGGATTCTTTCCAAGATGTGAATGTGAAGAGAACATGCACTCCAGGCAAATGGAACAGCCTATGCAAAAGGTTAGGATTTGGCAGCTCGAATACTTCTTGGAGGAACAATGAGAAGGCCATTTTGGCTTGGCAGAAGAGTCCTGAGCCCTGTTGTTGCATCTTGTCCCTTCCCCTTCGAGAGTGAGAACTTAGGGAGGCAGAAACTCAGTTTCCTCACACACGTTTTATATCCTCACTTTCTCTCAATCCCAGGAACTGGGGTGTTCTTTCCCCTTTCCCCTCCTATTTGGAGCTGCAACACCCACCCAAGGCCCTGATGTATAAAATAAGGATTGTCTTTGAAGTTTTGTTGGATGTAAATACAGTAAAAGCTGCTTCTGCTTCTTCTTCTTTTTGGCTAGGCAATGGGGTTAAATGACTTGCCCAGGGTCACACAGCTAGTAAGTGTCAAGTGTCTGAGGTCGCTTGTGAACTCAGGTCCTCCTGACTCTAGGGCCAGTGCTCTATCCACTGTGCCACCTGGCTGCCCCCTGCTTCTCTCTTTAAAAAAATCTATCTCCCTCTAATGTGTTTCCTCTCTTCCCCACCCCCCACTTTCTAACTCTTGCTCTGAGACCAGTAATCATGTAAATTCTACCACTGCTTCTGGATCTGCCGCATCCCAGGCAATCACAGGTCACCCTGACTTTTGTCCTTGGAAGAGAGAATGAGGCTGCCAACTTTGTACAACACTGTTTCACTTAAATCAAATCCATGTAGCCTGGGATGTCATTGATCCTCTTCAAAAAACAAAGATTGAACAAAAACAACAGCTATGTGCCTGGCACTATGTTAAATGCTTCACAATTGTTACCTCATTTTTATCTCACAACAACCCTGGAAAGTAGGTACTGTTATTATACCCATTTTACAGAGGATGAAACCAAGGGAAGTTAAGTGACTTGTCCTGGATCACACAGCTAGAAAATGACTTAGACAGAATATAAAGTCAGGTCATTCAGATCCACCATACCATTTAGTGGCCTCATTTTCCTGCTCTATTGTTTTGATTGATTAGAAGTGAAGTTGCAGAGCAGCACTGGCCAGAAAAGCAGGAGACTTGAGCTCTAAGTCTGACCTTACCTCTACCTCCTCGAATGTTTGACCTTACCTAGTCATTCCCCTCACAGGGCCTCGGTTTCCTCCATTTTAAATGAAAGGGATGGCTTCTGAGGTCCCTTACTGTATTGCAATTCTATGATTTTATAATTCTAGAAATTAGCGTGGGAAAAGATCTGAGTTAGACCCTGGATTTCATGGGAGTGAGATTCTTTGTGTAGCTTACTAGCACTGAAACCATCCCAGTACCCCCTCCTATTTCCAAAGAGCTTAATAAGATGGTCTCTCTAGCCTTTTATTCAGTTGCATTCAGAAACTGCAGCACTTAGTCTCCTACTATTGAAAACATCTGACCAATTTCAGAATAATTCAGTGGGAAGCGGCCCAAACTAGGTAACTTAAATTCACCCTGATGTCTTTAATCGGGCCAAAGGAATGGGGCAGACAGTAACGAGGGTTCACTCCTAAGTAGCTTCCATTTGGTGCAAGTTCATGGAAGGACATCGATCTAACATGAGTTTGTCTGGTGCCTGGTTTAGCTGTGCTATATGGGAAATTGATCTCTCCTTTTGTGCATTCTCCTCCAGAGGCAGGGGAGATCTCTCCTCAGAGATACGCTGATCAGTTTAACAAACTGCCAATAGGATTATGCAGAATTGCTTCCTCTGCTTTCCAGTGGGGAATTGGCCTTTGGAAGAAATGAGAGGTTGCTCCTTGAATGGAGAGTTAATGGGATTTTTGGCTCCAAAGTCAGGGCTGGGAAAACAAAGGAGAAAAAAAAAATATCACAACCCATACATAAACAGAGTCAAAGCTATTTGAAAAACATTTGAATTTGCATTAGTCTGATGAAGGTTCTCAGCAGCGAATGGCTTTAAGACATGAGCAGCTTATTAGAGCATTATCCAATTCCAGTGGTTATACACACATCCAGCTCAAATCACATTTGTCTAATGCAAATATAGTAAAAATGACAAATCTAGAATTTCAGACAAATGCTGTATAATGGAAATCCAAGGCGGCATACAAAGGGGAGACATTGCACAATGTATGTTCTATCGCTTTCTAGGAAGGTAAAAGCAGATGTGCAGTCCCTCTTTGCAGGTAGGGAAATGAAGGATAAATAACTAACATAACATCAGGTCCTCTGCTGGCAGACTTCTAGGCTCACTCAGTATTTGACACATGATACATAACCTTCCCCAGAGAAGAGAGCTCAGAAAATGTCAAGGATGTGGCTGTTTCCAATTTTAGAACTCAGTCATCACTGCTGGGTCCTTAGGTGTTCTCTGAGTCTAAGGCCTCAGGCAGCACATTGCACAGGCCAACACATAAGAGTTTCCTCAAGGTATAAGAATGCTAAGAATAATGCTTCACATTTGCCTAGTCCATTTATGAGGAACTTTCCTTATAATAGCTCTGTGAGTCAGAAAGATGGGATCATAGATTTAGAGTTTAAGGAGTTCTGAGGTGGTATAGTGGATATAGAACTTGTCCTGGAGTCAGGAAGATCTGAATTTCAGTCTAGTTTCAGACGCTTACTAGCTGTGTGACCCTGGGTAAGTCACTTGACCATATTTGCCTCAGTTTCTCATCTGCATAATGGGGACACCCTGAAGAAGGAAATGGCAAACCACTCCAGCTTCTTTGCCAAGAAAACCCTATGAACAAAAGTCCATGGGATCATGTAGAGTCTGACATAACTGAACAACAACAAAAGGTCATCTAGGGTTATGTAAGCATTTTTTTTTAAATCTTAATTTTTCAAATAAGGAATCTTTTTTTTTTGGTGAGGCAATTGGGTGTTAAGTGACTTGCCCAGGGTCACACAGCTAGTAAGTATCAGGTCTGAGACCAGATTTGAACTCAGGTGTTCCTGACTACAGGGCCGATGCTCTATCCACTGCGACACCTAGCTGCCCCAAATAAGGAATCTGAGACACAGAGATATTAAGAAATGTTTCTACTGTTATACAGCTAGTAAGCATGGGGAGCAAGATTTGAACACAGTTCTCCTGATTGTAAGTCCAGGGTTGAACACAAATCAAGATATATAGCAGAAGTCACATAGGCCACCAATGTCTTCCAGACTGCATTGCCCTACTATGAAGAAGTCTCTTTTAGCTTCACTGCTTCCTCTTTCCTGTCAACTCACATAGAGTATAAAGGCCAGTTTAAAGAAGACCAGCCCATAAGTCTAGGCCCTTAGATAATTCCCTTAGATTTGTTCCGTGAAGTTTGGATTCAGTCAAAGGGTCACACTGAAGGACCTAGAGGGTCACATATGGCTTCCAGGCTGCAGGTTCCCCACCCCTGGTCTATGCTTTTTCTGCTTTTACATTCTTCCCATAGCATTCTCAGAGTAGGGGATAGATTGCTGTCATTTCTAGGGCTTTTGGCAACAGCAGCTTCCTTCCTGCTCTTCCAACCCTACTGCGCTGTCTCCCTGATCACAGTAACACAAGTGAAAATGGAAATAGAATTCATTCCAACCCAAGTTTTTGCATCCCTATTGCTCATTCCAAGCACCCAAGTAATCATTAATGAGTGAGAAATCTATACAAGGATATGGACAATGAAATCTGAAAAGCAGTCTCTAATTCTAAGAGTGATTTCAAGAGTCTAAGAGTGGTAATAGAAATCCTGGCACCTGGAGCAAGTGTGGGATTAGTTTGAGGGAAGAGTATGAGAGACATCAAGAAGAGAGTTTTTGTCACTGCTCGGAAGCTCCCGCCAAGAAAGGGAATAAGATGGGATGCGGCCATGGAGGAGTTCACCTGAAAAGGCCTCAGGATCTCACCTCTTGTATGCGCTGGCTTTCACCTTCATTATATTTTGGGGTGAATTTTGTGGGAGCTGTTCATGGTCAGGTACAGTTGCCCCAGGGTAGGAGTGGCTTATTATCTCAAAGAGTCCAGCATGCATCTCTATAACTCAACCAATAACCTTCAACTTTGTGTTTGTGGAGGGGGAAAAAGAGGGGAGAAGGGAGAACGTTTCAAGAATAAGGGATGATGCACATGCATAGAGATTTGAATTGGAGTGTCATGTAGGAGAAACATGGAGAAAACTGGTAAAGCTCGATTGAAGAATGCAGGAGAGGCAATAGCATACAGTGAGGCTAGCAATAAAAATTTGGTCCAGGATATAAAGGGTTTTAAAAAGCTTAACAGAGGGATTTGTATTTTATCCTGGAGGTGACAGGGAGCTACCAGAATTGACTGACTAAGGAAGAAACATAGTCATATACACATTTAAAGAAAGTAGCATTACCAGCAGAGTGGAAGATGGGCTGGGTTGGGGACTTATGGCACAGAGGCCATGGAGGAGACTATTTCAATTAGCTTGGGGAGAGGTAATGAGGACTTGGGCTAAGGTAGCAGTTGTGTGTACAGAAAATGGATTGGATTGGGGAGATGGGATAAAGATAGAAATGTCAAGACTTGGCAACTGATTCAATATGTAGGGTAAAGGAGAATAAGGAGTTTGAGGATAATGCCAAGGTTACAAATCAGGAAGACTAGAAGAATCGTGTTTCCTTTGACAAATAGGGAAGTTTAGAAGAGGGATGGGTTTGGGAGAAGGGAGGAAGAATGAATTCCTTTTGGATATGTTGAGTTGGAAATGGCTTCAGAACATTCATTTTTAATTGTCCAATAGTCAATTGAAAGGAAAGGCAGGGACTAGATATACAAATCTGTGAGTGGTTGGTATAGAGATGATAATTAAATCCGTGGGAGATAATGAAGTTACCTAGAATTTATAGAGAGAAAAGAGGAGACCTAGAACAGAGCCTTGGTTAGCATTCATGATTAGGCGTATGGTATGGATGATTTACCAGCAAGCTAAAGTGAAAAGAAACAACCTAATTGGTAGAAAGGAGGATTCAGTTGGAAGGTGATATCACAGGATTCTGAGATAAAAGCAGAGCAGAGAGAGCTCACCTCTCTGTGGCTGGATGGCCACAATTTCTCACAAAGTAAGAGGGTTAGCTCTTAGTTGGGGAATGTGAGGGGAGTGGGTGGGAGGCTCCAAGAAAGAAAGTTTGAAATCATTTCTATGTAAAGTATGACAAGGAATCAGTTGGAGAGAAATAAAAGGATTATCTAACTGTAGTGAAGACCCAATAGAAGTTGAGTAGCTTGAATTCACAATGTACCAATGCACAGTTCAGAAGCATTCAAGTGGGAGCAGTAAAGAGTAATCCAGGGCTGAGTTTGGCAAGGGATGAGTGGAGAGTAGACAATGGAATCAGAGAGTGGAGAACAGTGTAGAGCTGAATTCACTAACTCTAAGGGTTGAGCAGAGAGGTAAGGAATTGAAGTCAGACCAGAGGAATAATGGCCTGGAATAGTATTGAGTTGGGGAGGGGTCAGAGAAGATCTCATGTAGGACAGAGAATAGATTTAGGAAGAATGAGACACAGGAAGAGATGAAATAATAGGAAGTTATAGTCAGAGGAATGATATAACTTTTTAATTACTGAAGTGGTTACAGGAAGCCTTTCCCAATCACTTTTAATTCTAGGACCTTCCCTCTGTTGTTAATTCTTTCCTATTCATCCTGTATTTAGTTTGTTCCTATATTTACATGTTATCTCCTTCATTAGATCATAAATTACTCGAGGGCAGGAACTGTCTTTTGCCTCTTTTTCTATTCCCAGAACTTAGCACAATGCCTGGCACATAGAGAGCACATAATACATGATTATTGATTAATTGATTGGTAATAGTAAGATCCTGTGTGTGACCATCCCTATGTGGGGCTCAGGTAGAATAAATGAGTAGGTCATGAGATTTGAGAAGATTAAAGAACTGATTGAGGGAGCATCAATGTGGATGTTGAAGTCCCCTAGAATAAGGGCAGAAGTTGGATGGGGGGGTGAGATTTTGAACCAGGGGCTGAACTCCTTGAGGAAAGAGGGAAAATGTCCCAGTTGCCAGTAGACAAAAGTCACCATGATCAGGTTTGCATAGAAAATTTTAGTTGAGATAACTTTTTTAAAGAGGGGATGTTGCTGATTGATGGTAGTAAAGGGAGAGTCTGGAAATGACAAGAAAAAGAAGTGTTTTGACTCCCTTTCCAGGACCCTTGAGAATAATACACAAGGAAACATGTACTTTTCAACATGTTTATAGTAACAGAAGGTATTATGAATTTAGGCAAGATGACAACACAATTAAAACAGTTTCAAAATTTCTTCTTTCTAACCTGTAGTTTCTTGGAGCTTTTCAGTGTCTGAAAATGGGCCCTTTTTGGTCAGATTTTCATCATTACTAGAAAAAATTCTTATGGAAATTATTTAGATTCTACCTTTCTTAGTTATGGCAATGAGGAGAGTTCATAAGCAAATGAAGGATAGAGAAAAGCAACCATAAAAGATAAAATAATTTCAAGCAATTGAAATAATATCTTTTATATGAACAAAATCAATGCAACTATGATAATAAGGGGAAGCTGTCAATTTTGGGGGGAAATTCTTTGCACCAAATGCTTCCAATAAAAGTCTGATGTCCAAGATATATAGGAAATTAATACAAATATATATGTGTATATACATATATATATATATATATCTGAAAGCCATTCTTTAGTAAATAAGCCATCAAAGGATACAAAGTAGCAGTTCTCAAAAAAACCTGAAAACTATCAACAACCATATGAAAGATTGTTCCAACTCACTAATTATAAGAGAAATATAAATCTAAGGTTTCACTTCTTACATAAAAAATGGCAAAGACAGCAAAAGATGCAAATAGTCAATATTGGAATGACTTCAGAAAGACAGACAGGCACCCTAATGATAGAACTGCTTCCTTTCCACAGCTATGTGATCTCTAAGGTCATTTCCAACTTTCTCTTCCCCTCCCTCCCACCCTCGGTCTCTGTCTCTGTCTCTCTTTGTCTCTCTGTCTCTGTGTCTCTGTCTCTGTCTCTGTCTCTCTCCTGGTATACCTGTGAAATGTCCTAACCATTCTGGGAAGCAATCTATATTTACGCTAAACAAAAGTGAATAAAATGCTCATGCACTTAATCTCAGAAATCCCACTGTTAGCACATACCTGAAGGAAGTCAAACACTGAAAGAACGGTCCCATATACACTGAATATTCTATAGCTACTTTTTATAGCAGCAAAGAACTACAAACAAGGTAGATACCCATTAGTTATAGCAGAATTAAACAAATTTTGGTACATGAATGTATTTTACTCTACCACAAGAAATGATGAATATGAAGAAGTCAGGAAAAGCCCTCTCAGAGGGCAAGGGCAAACAGGAATGTTCCCTCAAGGTGTGATAGCATTCCTGGTACATTCTGTATATATGCCTATGGTGTCTCCAAAAGCTCTGTCCTTTGTTCAGATCAATCCTAGATCAATATATTCAGCAAAAATCTTTCCCTTGAATTCTGGTTCTACATAGTCAGCTGCCTAACAGACATCTCTTCACACATGTTTCTTCATTATCTCAAACTCAATAAGGTTCTCAATAAGAACTGCCTTCCCCCCACCCACTTGTCATTCCTTCAAACATTTGTATTTCTACTGAGGGCCTGCCACCCTTCCACGTACCCAGATCCACAATGGAAAATTCATCTGGGCCTCTTCTCTTCCTCTCCCAAGCCAATTAGTCACCAACTCTTCTTGATTCTCTATCTACAATATTTCTTGAATCCAACTTGTTCTTTCTACTCACACAACCACCTTATTTATTCAGATTTCCATCACCTCTCACCTGGCCTACAGAAATAGTCTTCTAATTGATTTCCCTATTTCAGCTGTCTCCTCTTTCTGATCCATTTTGCATACAATTGTCAAAATCATCTTCCTAACACATAGATCTGACCATGTCTCTCACCTCCTTATCACAAACAAATCCACCACCTTCAATGATTCTCCATTGTTTACGCGATAAGATACTACCTTCTCAGTATGACATTTAAAGCATTCCACAATATTGTTCCTACTCCCCTTTACAAATGCTACAACACAGCAATATTAGATTACTACCTATTACTCAAACAATAGTCTATCTCTGGTCTCTGTGTATTCTTACGAGTCACCTCCCACGTCCATAATGCATTCCCTCCTCATTTTTGCCTGTTAGAATTCCTAGCTTTCTTCAACACTTAGCTTCCATGCTGCTTCCCATGGGAGGCCTTCTTTGATGGCCACAGTTGTCAATGTTTTCTCCCTCCTCAATTTATTTTGTGTTTATTTATCCATGTACATGTGACATCTTCCTTCATCCCAATAGAATATTTCCAATTCCTTGAGGGTAGGGTCTGGGTTAATTTTTTTCTCCAAACCTATATGTTTCAAACAGTCCATTAATCAACAAGCATTTATTAAATGCTGACTTTGTGCCAAGTACTGGGTTGGGTATACAAAGAAGGGCTACATCAAGGTCCCTGCCCTCCAGGAGCTCTTGTTGTAATGGTGGAGACAACATACAAACTACTATGTATATACAAGATATGTACAGTGTAAATGGAAGGGACTAGAAGGCTGGGCAGAGGGGGATGGGCTAAGAAGGACCAGCACAGCACCTTGCTTAGCATAGGCATTTAATAAATGCTTGTGGAATTGAATTACTGAGATAATAAGTAAAATGTTCCCAAAACTCTGGGAATATTTTGCTTATTGTTTTCTTTCCTTTCCCCCCCTTTCAAACAAGATGCAGAATGAAGAGTGTAGGATGCCACTGTCCAGTTCCCAGGGGAAGAGAGTCTGAGGCAGAGACAATGTTTTTCTTTGACACAAAACAACACATTCATTTTGATGCTCAATCCACGGTGGCAGGTAGTGCCTTCAGCCTGCCTTGGCCTCAGCCTGCCATCTGTCCTCCATGAGCCCCTGGGGCTGAGGTGAATGGGAAAATGGCTGTTGCCAGTCATTTAAAACTGGCAAATTGTCAGTTGATGGCCTGTGCTCTATCTATACAAATGGGGCTGAATCAGCCAGGTTTGAAAGATGGGGTTACTTGGTTTCGTGCTGGTCTGTCTCCAAGGCTGTGGTGCCCTGAAATAATGTTTTCATTCATTCATCCAACATCAGCCTTTACAATAAGCAGTACACTGTAGTAGGCACTTACTGGCATGGGCTCATGAAGATCCAGGTTCCAGGCTGTTTTGCTACTAATTCTCTGTGTGACTCCTACAAGTTTCTTCTCTCTGAACCCCACTTTGCTCCTTAAATGAGGGACTGTCCTGGAGTAATACTAAGATTTTCACAGCTCTAACATTGCATGTTCTATGGAAGATCAATAAGATAATGGAGGTTCAAACAATTTGAAAGCTTTAAAATACTGTGTATGTGTAATGCATTATTGTCCTACTTTCCTTTTATATCCCATACAAGCTGCTAGATAACTTAGAAGTTAGAACACAGAATGTGAGTTCTGGAAGGGAACATGGAGCTCATTTAGCCTGTTTCCTTATTTTTAGCAAGTGTCCTATAGGAGATGAGGGTATTGGGGTGGGGGAGGAGAGGAGAGGGGGCATTCTCACCAGAATGGCAAAAAATACATGCACACGCACACACACACACACACACACACACACACACACACACACACCTCTACCTTCCTCACACTTCAAAGCATTCAAGAATTTATGAATTAGTTTCTTCAAATGATTATTTTCTATCAATTCATATTAATTAATTATGCTTTGATTGAGGAATTTAGGCTTCTGGCAATCGAATCATTTCTTTCTAAGACTATTTCAATGAAAGGAAGAATGGAGGGAGGGAGACAGAGGCAAATAAAGAAGAGGGAAGGTGGAAGAATCAGACAGAGGGTTAAAGACAGAGGAACAGAGGGAGGAAAAGGCAGAGGGCATAGTAACATAGATTTAGTCCAGAAATTCTTCACCTTTCTTGTGTCATGGACCCCTTTGACAGTCTGTTGGAGCCCACGGACCCTTTCCTAAATGCATAAAATAAAATACATAGGCATTGCAAAGGAAACCAATATATAGTAAAAAATAAAGATGCATTTTTTTTACTGCCCAAATTCAAAGACATAGTTACTAAGATTGGAGCTCTTGATTTAGAGATAGAAGGGGCCTTAAAGATCATCTAAATGCATAAATTAAAATACATAAAATCAAAAAGAAAACCAATTGGAAAGTTATTGAAATATATATATATATATACATAACGTACACACATCTGTACATATGTATATGTGTGTAGATAGACTGATAGATAGATAGATAGATAGATAGATAGATAGATAGATAGATAGATAG
>NW_020954548.1:30023268-30032378 GCF_900497805.2 Vombatus ursinus
CCAGTCCAACACCTTTATATTACAAATGAAGAAGCCAAGTACCACTGAGGCTAAGCAACTTGCACAAGGCCACATAAGTAATATTTAAAAATACTGAAATTCAAACCCATATTCTCTGACTTTAAGCCCAACACTTTCCCCTATGCCATGTTTAAAAAGGAGTGTGAGAAAGAGAGAGAGAGAGAGAGAGAGAGTCAATAAGCATTTATTAAAGACTTACTGCATACCATGCACTGTGTTAAGTGCTGAATTGATAGAGGCAGAGAGACAGAAACAAAGCTAGAGAGACAAAGAAAGGGAGGAGGAGAGAAAAAAGGGGGAGCTGGGAGGTGGGTTTTTTTTAGATGATCTTTTAAAGTCTTGTTTGTCAGGGCTGCAGAGATGCACTACTTTGTCAACAGCCTTTTTCTGGATCAGCCAACATGTTTAACCAACACAGGGAAGATGCCTATCAACCAATGGTTTTTTAAGAGGAGTTTTTTTTTCCCCTTAGGTAAAATTGATTTTATATGTTTGTTTGTTCTGACCTTGAATTTCCCCTATTGAGACAGCTGAGAAAGTGCACTGGATATATAAGAAGATATGAATGTGTCAGTGCTGGGGCTGCATCATGAGTGACTATAAGAACAAACTGCAGTTAGGCCCTGAGGCAGCACAGAGAGCAGCCCAATTTCCAAAGCCTGCCCTTGTGCTGAGGCCACTGATCAGGGCTAATGTTCTTAATCTAAGGTTAGGGCTCATGGCTCTTCTTTGTTATATGGCAACACTTAGTCATCCATTCATTTATTCATTCAAAAATATATTTTAATTATTAACTCTATTTTGAGCTCTCTACTAGCTGGGGATAGGGGAGATATAAATGCATTTAAGTACCTTGGACAGCCAGAGTGCACTTTGAGATCTGAGAGCCAAGGTCATTACTGACCAGAGGTCTCAGGGATGGCTTCCTTGAGAAGGTGGCATTTGAGTAAGGGTTTAGAAGAATTCAATAAATGAAGGCAAAAGAGTCCCTCATGCCAAGATATAGGAGAGGAGATGATGCCTTTCTCTGGGGATGTGTTTCCCAACACAGTACCAACCACTTGACCAAGTTGTTCCTTGCCACTTCCTAGTGTCCTGCATTCCTTAGTCTTCTCAATTGAGCTGACTTCCTACTAGAGAAAAGTGGATCATCTTTTACCAGATACCATCTCCCCTCTGCCCCCATAGCTGGCACAGAGGAGATCATGCCGGTAACAGGAGTTGTGGCTCTGCTGCTGCCCTTTCTCCACCCCTCCTCAGAATAAACAGAACTACCCTTGCCCAGTATCTATCATCCTATGACCTCCATTTCTACTCTTGAATCAACAAACACTTATTAAGCTCCTACTGTATACCAGACACTGTGCTAAGAGCTTGGGAGACAAAGAAAGACAAAAGACAGTTTCTACTCTCAAAGACTTCACAGTTTAATAGGGGAGACAATATGCAAATAACTATAGACAAACAAGATATATTTGGGAGAAATTGGAGTTGATCAATACAAAGAAAACAGTAGCATTAAGGGGGACTGGGAAAAGCTTCTTGCAGAAGGTGAGATTTTAGCTGGGACTTGAAGGAAGCCAGGCTAGTAGTCAGAGATGACACTATGACCTCTCAATTTCTCTACTGGGGTATGAAGATGACTGGATTTAGAATTGACTTCTGTTAGAATCCTGACTCTCTCTCTTACTATGTGGGTGACTTTGGGCAAGTCACTTCTCCAAAATGGACCTTAATTTCCTTCTCTATAAAATGAAGGAGGTTAAACTAGATGATCCTTAAGGTCACTTTCAGGTCCAATTCTATAACTCCCATGCTTCTAGACCTTGTTCTCACATTCATTCCCCTTTTTATTTCTTATTTATTTATTTTTAATTTTTTTTTCTTTTTAAATTTTGAATTCCAGATTCTCTCCCTCCTTCCCACCACTTCCCCACCCATTGAGAAGGCAAGCAATGTGATATCAATTATACATGTGAAGTCATGCAAAACATATTTCATATTAGCCATATCACAAGAAAGCAAAAAGAAATAAAGAAAATAAAAATATACATACTTCAATTTGTATTCAGAGTTAATCAGTTCCCTCTCTCTAGAGGTGGATGGCATTTTTTCATCATGAATCCTTTGGCATTATCTTGGATCATTGTATTGACCAGAGTAGCCAAGTCTTTCACAGTTACCATCATTACAACATTGTTATTACTGTCCACAATGACAACCTAGCTCTTCTCACTTCACTTTGCATCAATTCATATAGTTCTTGCTATTTTTTTTTTCTGAAACCACCTCCCCACCATTATTTCTTTTTAGAAAAAAAATTTACTCTCTGGTTCTAGAATATCAAAGAAGGAATATTATAGCCAAATTCCAGAGCTCCTTGGTCAAGGAGAAAATACTGCAAGCAGCCAGCAAGAAACTATTCAAATAATGCGGAGCCACAGTCAGTATAACACAAAATTTAGCAGCTTCTGCATCAAAGGATCAAAGGGCTTAGAATATGATGTTCCACAGGGCAAAGAGCTAGAATTACAACCAAGAATCATCTACCCAGCAAAACTGAACATAATTCCTTGGGGTGGGGGGATAGATATTCAATGAAATAGAGGACTCTCAAGTATTCATGATGAAAAGACCAGAGCTGAATAAAAACTTGACTTTCAAACACAAGACTCAAGAGAAGCATAAAAAGGTAAACAGGAAAGAGAAATCATAAAGGATTCAATAAGGTTAAATGTTTACATTTCTACACGGAAAGATGTTACTCCTAAGAACTTTATCATTATTAGGGCAGTTATGAATATACACAGGGAAAGGGCATGATTGTGAGTTGATATGATGGGATGATATCTTAAAAAAGAAAATTAAGGGGTGATAAAAAGAAATGCACTGGAGAAGGGGGAAGGGAAAGGGATAAGGGAATAAATTATCTCATATAAAAGAGGTGCAAATAAGTTTTTTTCAGTGGAGGGTAAGATGGGAGAGGTGGAGGGGAGTGCTTGAACTTTACTGTCATCAGAATTGGCTCAAAGAGGGAATAACATACACTCAAATGAGTATAGAAATCTATTTTACCCTACAGCAAAGTAGGAGGGGAAGGGGATAAGAGAAGAGGGGAAGTGCAATGTTCTGTTACAGCTCTGCCAGGGTATAAGAAGGATGAGGACAGTTCTAGTCTCCTCATAACTGGATCAATAGTAGTTGGTAAAGAAGAGGAATCAGGGGCAGCTAAGTGACACAGTGGATAGAGCACTGGCCCTGGAGTCAAGAGGACCTGATTCAAATCTGGCCTCAGACATATAATATTTACTAGCTGTGTGACTCTGGGCAAGTCACTTAACCCCAAATGCCTCAACAAAAACAAAGAGGAATCAGTAGTAATATCTCAGGTATCTTGGTAGCCCTACACCTGGCTGAAGGAAGCATATCTGAATGACTCTCATAGCTCCTTAGCCTGAGAGCAGATAGTACCTGAGGCTCTAGCTGAGTTCTACCATTCCAATGAGATATCTTGGCTCAGCCACTCACGACCTATTTGACATTGGGCAAGACACAACATCACCTCTGTGGATTTCTTTTCAAACATTATAAGATTTTGACCTGGAAGGGATATCAGGCAAATGATCTAGTCTGATACCTTCACTTTACATATGTGTAAACTGAGGCCCAGGGAGATAAGGTGATTTGTTGACTATCACGCAAGTAGTAACCTAAATGATAGAGCAAAGGGTCTCCTGACTTAAAATTCAGTACTCTTTCTACTACTCCATGCTGCCTCTTCCTGTCTTCATCTAGAAAACAAGAGAGTAGAATTATATGGCTTTTGAGCTCTGAATCTAATGCCCATATTATCAGTCCTGTTGGGTGTGTGGGAGGGACTTCTCATCAGTGGCTTGGGCTGTGAGTGACTGCCTCCAAAGTGCCAACAGGAAATGTGAGGAAGACTTTATATGTTACTTTATGGTCAACAAGAATTTCACTAATCACATCAAAGGCAGGAATACACCTATAGCAGGCCCATTTAAGTATCAGGAAGCAGAAAAGGCCCTCACTGATGGAAACAAGGGAATCAAATAAATTCTTGGCCATTATTTTTACTAAAGAGAGGTTCACATAAACAAAAGTCCTTTAAGGCATAGGAGTTGGAGTTACTCAGCCAAATTGTGGTAAATTTACAGGGTGCTATAGACCTAATCGACAAACTAGATTTGGATAAATGGCCCAGACTAGATGGCAACCACCCAAGTGTTTTGAAGGAACTCAAGGGTGAAATTGGGGAACTGTTGTCAAAATGTGGAAAGTATCACAACAAACAGCCACTGTGCTGGAGGGCTGGAGGATTGCCAGTATGACTTCCATCCATATGGGATGAGTTCCAGAGTGGACCTGGGAACTATAGATCACTGAGTTTCCCTTCCCCTTGAGGAGCTGATAGAATATTTCATTAAGGGAAGGATCACTGAGCACTTACATTAATTCATATGAAGTCATGGAGCTGAAAAGGAGCTTAGATACAAAGTAGTCTGACCCTTTATCATACAGAAGAGGAAATGATTGAAGAAATAACGTGATTTGTCCAAAGACACATACCTCATTAGTGCCACAACTAGGGCTAGGACTCATAACTTATGTCTCCTGACTGCCAAATGGTACCCTTTCCACAGTACCTTGTTGACGTGAACAGCACCTATTTGAAGAAAAATACCAAGATTTCATTAAGTGCAAATCATTTCTAGCTAACACATTATTGCTCTCTGAAAAGAAAAAAAATATATTCATCAGTAAAAATCAGTGGATATGCTGTATTTAGAATTTTTTAAAGGAACTTTGGCACAGTTCAACATTGAAGGCTACTTAAAATAGACAGAATTATAGCTAGGCTGAGACAATGGTACTCATTGAGAGGAAGGTAAGCAGGATGGTAAGGAAACTAGGGCCCATGCCATTTGAGGACTGGTTGCAGAAACTGCCAACTTTCAGTCTTCAGAAACGAAAATTTAGGAGGCACACAATAAGTATCCTCAAGTCTTTGAAGAGCTATCACATGGAAGAGAGGTTAGACATGCTTTAGTTGACCCAAGAAAAATAGAACTAGTACCAATGGATTGAAGTTGCATGGAGAAAGGTTTTGTCTTGACAGAGGTAAAAAATCACTAAACATTAGTGTTGCACAAAAGAGGATTGAGCTGCCTTGGGATGTATTGAGATCCCTATGCCTAGAGGTGTTTGGTCAGAGATCAGTTGACCATTTGTTGGAAATGTTAGGGATATTTAGGCCTCGAGTAGGGTTTGGACTGAACAGAAATTGAGGTTTCTTTCTGTTTGAAATCTATTAGAGGAGTCAATGAGAAAACAAAGGTAAGAGAACAGAGTTACTTCTTTTTATCGATAGTTGAAATGATGGGGAATGACCTTCAACACTCAAAGGATCAAATCTAGAACAAATTTTAATTGATATGTCTACAAATGCCCTACTAGACTGCAAATTCTTAGGGGTAGGTATTATTTACCTTTTAAAACATTTAAAATATCTTATTGATATGTTTTGTTTTATATCATCCAGAGCTTCCCCTGTATCCCTTCCACTTTTCCCCCTCCCGGAGAATCACTCTAACAATTTCTTAAAAGAAAAAAAAGAAAAGGAAAAACTCAGCAAAACTAATCAATATATCAAAAAAAAATCTGACATTATATACATTGTTTCACAGCTGTGTACTGCCTATCTGAAAAGGGCTGGGAAGCAAGGGGTAGTATCTTTTCATATCTCTTGTTTAGAGCCAAGCTTCTTATTTATACTTTTTGCAACAGTTACTTTTTATTTTTTTTTATGGATGTTGTTCTTCCCATTTACATTGTAGTAATTCTGAATTGGTTTTTCTGGCCCTACTCATTCACTTCGCATCTGTTCATGAAAAACTTTTCTTGTTTCTCTATATTAATCATACCCATACTTTCTTACATCGTAGTATTATTCCATTACATTCATTTGCCACAATTAGTTAAGACATTCTACAATTGATGAACGTATACTTTATTTCCATTTCTTTGTTACCACAAAAAGGGCTGCTACAAATATTTTAGTTTAAATGTAGTCTTTTTTTTTTTTTAAGTCAATGACCTTCTTGGGGTATATACCTAACAGTGGAATCTCTATGTCTAAAGCTATAGAGATTTTAGTCTCTTCATTTGCATAATTCCAAATTATTTTTCACAATGGCTGAACCAATTGACAGATCCACAAATGATGCACTAGTGTTCCTGTTTTTACATAACCCCTTCAATACTGACTACTCCCAACTTGTGTGATCTTTGCCAATTTTCTGAGTCTAGGGCTCCTTTACAGAGGTCCTGAATTTTTTCTCTTTTTTCTTTTCATTTTAAAATTCTTGTAATAAAGGATGGCTGTCTGGCATGAAGGAGAGAAGAGACACAAGGAGATAACTAGATTATATTAATGAAAAAGTCTTGAGTAAAAGAAATTTATTTCAGAGAAGAAATAAGTGAACACTTCTGGATGAAGGGCACCAGAAAATATTACTGAACATCAAAAGATTGTATCAGGGCAAAGGAAAGGCATAAAGAATTCTGAATTTCAGTCTTACCTGAATTGGGAAAGGGTAGAGGATAATGTATAAAATACAAACACACATATGTACTTACAATCAATTATACATCAAAAAAAAGAGAAAGAATAATGATTTAAATAAAATCAAGACACATTGGATTTGGTAAGAAAATAGAAAGGAGGATAAAGAGCCCTATTTAGAGCAGACTGAAATCAAATTAGTATAAACAAAGCTAAATCAGAGACCAAGTACTGACTTAAAAGAAAAAGGGAGAAACTAATACAAAAGAAGTAGAAGGAAATACAAACCTAATAGTGCTAAACTTATATGTAAAAGGGTCAACCTCTTCAATGAAACAAAAGGGAAAGGCAAAATGAATAAGAAAGAAAAACCCAATAATTTACTGCAATTAAAAACGTATTTAACAAATAAAGGCACAATCAGAATGAAAATAAGAGACTGGCATAAAATTTACTGTGTATCAAGCAATTCCAAAAAAGTAAGAGTTACAATTATGAACAAATTAAGGCAACAATAAAAATTTACAAATGATAAGAGGGTTGAGTAGTGAAACTCCATTATGTTTTAAAGCACCAAACACCATAAAATGGAATCATTTTAAAAATATATAAATGTGTCAAATAGTACAGTGTCTAACATTATAAAATCTAACCAAACTGTATGAAAAATAAACATAGATAGCAACACAGTAATTATATGAAACTTTATCATTTCTCTTCTAGCACTAGATAAAGCTAATTGAGAGATGAACAATAAGAAAATCACAGAAATGAACAGATTTCTGGGGGAAAATTACATTTGACAGGTACTTATGCTAGGGTACAAAGAAATCACAAATAAATGCAAAAATGCAGAAATGTTAGATAAATCCTTAATTTATGTTGCTCCAGAAAAACTATTTAACAGAAAGGATAACCAATAGATGAACAATGAAAAGGTCAAGGAGCAAATCATAGAAATAATGAATAACTATGTAAAAAAGAGAATGAAAATGAAACAACACACCAAATGTTGGGAAGCAGGCCTCAGGGTGGTGGATACACACACATATACATGTAAACATATCTATAGTGTGTGTGTGTGTGTGTGTGTGTGTGCAAGCACGCGCACACATGCACGTGTGTGTGTAAAATTTTTTAAAGCCTCCGTTAACAAAGCAGAAAAAGAGATGATTAAGGAAACAATTTTTAAAAACCCAGAAGATTAACAAATTAAAACTCTGTCCCAAATCATGCAATGTAATTAATCATGAAAATCAGACAAAAAATAAAGTTGGAAACAAAATTATTATTGGATTATTTTTTAACTGAGAGTTAATTGGGATAGCTAGATGGCACAGTGGATAGAGCACCAGGCCTGGAGTCAGGAGGACTTGAATTCAAATTCGGCCTCAGACACTTGACACTTACTAGCTATGTGACCCTGGGCAAGTCACTTATTCTCAATCACCTCACTAAATAAATAAATAATTTAAAAAAGAAAAAATGACTTGAGAACTAATTTTTCAATAGGGCTAACAAAAACCAATAATCCTTTATCTGATTTTTTTTTATGTGAAAAGATATTTATTGATTAGCTCAAGATTAAACAATTAGTATGCAACAGGGCTGGGATTGAAACCCAAGTCTTTGGAATTTTTACCCAATGCTATTGCCACTAGACCAGGGGTCAGCAAACTATAGCCTGTGGCCTGTTTCAGAGCTAAGTATATTTTTTTAACTCTTTTTAAAATAAATTTTATTGTTCTTAAGAATTTTATTTGTTTTACATTTTAAGATAAAGTTTTATAATATTTAAAAACAAACAAACAAACAAAACATGCTTAACTCCCTGGCAGTACAAAACAGGCAGAAGGCCAGGTTTGGTCCTGGAGCCCTGGTTTGCCTACCTTGCACTAGACTACAGCAAGTAACTATCTTTATTTCAAATGAGATAACAAATATATATATATATATACACACACATACATATACACACATATATGTATATATACATATATGTATATATACATATATGTATATATATACACACAAACACATACATATATACACATATACATATGTGGGTGTATAAAGCCTTTTAAGTCCTTTGCAAACAATAAATTACTCTGTAATTATTACTGCTGCTGCTATCACTACTATTACTAACACCACCACCATTTTTATTACTACCAAAATCATAACTACCATTACTATTACTACTATGGTTACAACTATCACCATCACTACCAGTATTACTAATGCCCCCCCACTACTACTACCACTACCACCAGTACCAATATTACTACTGCTACCACCATGACTACTACCACTATTTTTTTTTTATTTTTAACATGTGTTTTAAAAACTTTGGGTTACAAATTTTCTTCCTTCCTCCCTCCCCACCCACCCTCATTGGAAAGGCAAGCATCTCGATACAGGTTATAGATGTGTAGTCATGTCAAAACTTCCATAGTAGTCCTGTTGTGAAAAACTAAGTATATTTCCCTTCATCCTATCCTAC
>NW_020954548.1:30032579-30032675 GCF_900497805.2 Vombatus ursinus
ACTTTTCTTGTCTATTTCAAGTGAGATATTTTACTTCATTCTACTTTTCCCTTTCTCCTTCTCCCAGTATAATCTTCTCCCACCCCTTAATTTTAT
>NW_020954548.1:30032857-30032954 GCF_900497805.2 Vombatus ursinus
CAAAAGTCCTCTATTTCATTGAATTACCATTTTTTGCCCTGAAGGATCATACTCAGTTTTGCTGGGTAGGTGATTCTAGGTTGTAGTCCTAATTCCT
>NW_020954548.1:30032964-30033499 GCF_900497805.2 Vombatus ursinus
TTTCCTCTCCACAGCCACTACAAGCTCCACCACGCCAGTGCTCCTCCTTGCCCCAGGACTGCCACCCACAACTGTGACCCAGATCTAAGCACGGACAAAGCAAGAGAATCCTGTACCAGCAGAGAGATCCCTGCAATCCCCCTCTGATCAGCCACTCAATTTCCCCTCAGTCTGTGGGCTGGAAGCTCAGGAGGCAGCCGCTGCCCCCGCTGAGCTCGGGGACTGGAGATGAGACCACCAGCTTCTCTCTCTCCCCGCTGACACAAACTTTTCCTACTGACCTTCCAAGTTGTCTTTGGTGTTCCTGGGTTGAGAAGTCTGGAAACTGCCACAATAGCCCACAATTCAGTCCTCTGAGGCCTGCTCCAGGCTCACTGCAGCCTGAGCACCCACGCCAAACTGCACTCCTCTCCCAGCCTGATGCGATATACCTTTCTGATCAACCATCCAGGCTGTCTTGGGCTGGAAATTTGTTTCGCTCTGTCTTTTGGTGGGTTCTGCTGCTTTAGAATTTGTTTAGAGTCATTTTTTTTAT
>NW_020954548.1:30033537-30046737 GCF_900497805.2 Vombatus ursinus
TATTTGGAGGGATTTGGGGGAGAGCTCAAGTAAGTCACTGCTTTTACTCTGCCATCTTGGCCTTTGATTTTTATAAGAGATAAAAAATGTTTGTCAAAATTAGAAAAAAGTAAGGTCAATTAACAATGAATAAAGATTATATAAAACATTTTTTGAAACTAATAGGTAACATTATATGTTAGCAAAAATATGAACTCAAAGGAATTAGATAGCTACCTACAACAATATAAAATACCAAAATGAATGGAAAAAGAAATAGAGATTTTAAATATCTCAGTCTCAGAAAGACAAATTAAGTAAGCAATAAATGAACAACCAAAGTCAATTCTACCAAATATACAAGTAGCATATAATACCTTTAAAATAACCCCTTAATGATCTGGAAGAATGACACTCTTCTAAGGTACTTTTATGAGACAAATATAATCTTAGAACTTGAATCAAGGAGGATAAGTTGAAGAAAGAGAACTATAGATCAATTAACCCAATTAATATTGCTTTAACCACTTTCAATGAAATCTTAGCAAAGAGGATACAACAATGTATCTAAAAAAACATTCACTCTGACCATATCATCTTTATGCTGATATAAGGTTCAACTTTATAAAACAAATAACACCATCATTTAAACAATACGTAATCTCAATAGAAGCAAAATTTTGTCAATAAATTAAAAAAAAAAACCTTTGACAAAATTCCACAGTAATTTATATTAAAAACACTAAAAAATAGAGATGAGAAGGCCCTTTAAAAATACAATAAAAATTCTCTAAAACCAAAAACAAGTATTTATTACCTGCATCAATAAATACTTTTCCCCTTATAAATACAGGGAGTGGGGGGGGGGCGGTTAGAGCAGGAATCAAAGATTAATTCCTTTCCTTGGATAGTTTGACATAATTCTAGAAATGCTAACTATAGCAATAAGTCAAGAGAAAGAACTCAAAGGTATAATTATCAGCAAAGAGTAGACAAAATTATCCTAGTTGAAGATGATATGATGGTTTACTTTGAAAATGCCAGAGATTCATTGTATAAACTAATTGAGATAATTAATAGCTTCTGTAAAGTAGCAGGACACAAAATAAATTCACAAAATCATACCATTTCTATACAGCACTAAAAAAAGAACTAGAGGAGATGATAAAAAAAAATTGCTGTCAAAATAACTATAAAATGCATCGACTCTCTGGGAGTTACTCTATCAAGACTGACTTCAATATAAACACAATTACAAAGCATTCTTTACCAAACTATAAGAAGAGAAATAGTTGGAAATAGAGTCATTGTTCACAGTTAGGATATACCAAAATAATAAAAATCACTATTCTACTAAAATTAATTTATAGATTTAGTGATATCCTATTCAAATTACCATGGGGTTACGTTAAAAAAAAAAACTAGGCAAAAGAGCAAAATCCATTTGAAAAATTAAGCCATCTAAGATCTTAAACAGAATAATGAAACTTTACAAGTGATATATATATTCTTCACATTGTTTTCCTCATCCTCACCTTGTGATCAACCTATCTCATTTTTTTCTATCATACATTTCTATGATAATGTCCTATAATCCCATTTGCCTTCAATGTTTGAGTTTGTTGTTATATGTTGTAGCCTGATCACATTCACATTGCCCACCTTGTGTTTCTCAATTTCCTTCTGTGTAATATTCATTTTCAAGTATCCAAAAGACATTTTCACTAAGTATCTCTACTAAATATTTTATATTCTACATATATTATATATATGGAAGCAACACAATACTGTAACAAGAGCCATTCCCCAATAGATAAGTGGGCAAAGGATTATAGTTTTCAGAAGAAGAAATTCAAATGATCAACAACCACATGAAAAACTGCTCTGTCACTAATAATAAAAGAAATGAAAAATAAGATAGTTCTGAAGTATTGTTTCATAGACTTCAAATTGGCAGCAGTGATAGAAACCAGAAATAGTTAATACTGAAGACACTTTGGGAAGACAAGAATACCAATAACTATTGAAAAGTTATGAATTTCTCTGTTCTAAAAATCAGAAAATTGGAATTATGAAAGAAAACTTTATAAACACTTCAAACTAATAATGCTACAATTGGGTATATATCCCAATAAAGTCAATGACAGAAAGATCCTATATATAACAAAATAGTCATGGTAACATTTTGTGTATGAATTTTTAAAAATGTAGAAATAAAATGGATTCCCATTACCTGGGAAATGCATGAACAGATTTTTTATGTTAATGTAATGGAATGACATTGTTCCAAAGATAATGGCAAATATTAGCAATTCAGAGAAACCTGAAATGGCTTATATGAAGTATTGCAGAGTGAAAACAAAAGCATAAATGAGAAAAAATATACCCAATTACTATAATAGTGTAAATTCTAATACTAAAAACAGCTGAACTCTGATAAACTATACTAAGCCCTCTTGGTCTTGAAGAAAATATAAAGAAACATACTCCTCATTTCAGTACAGAAGCAGAGACTATTGATGACAATGTGATATCATTGGATTACTATCTGGGTTAACTTTGCTTGTTTTTAATTGTTACAAGGCAAGGTTCAATGGTAATTATAAATCCATAAATGATGGTTAAGGTGAAATGATTACTATTAAAAAAGAGTAAGAAGAGACAGGGAAGAAGAAAAGGAAGGAGAAAAAGAGAAAAAGGAAGAAATACTTTTCAAAATACTAATAGTATGTGCCATGAAAGAGAAGAGAGTTTGCCTTACCTAGCTCCATTTGAAGGCTTGGTTCATTTCCCTTATCTCCTATTTCCACTCTTCAGAGCATGACATCATGACATAAACCCTGTCATGGCAACTGAGAAATACATCATTGCTAGTCATGAAGCTTAATTATAGAAATAGTCAAATGACACACATGATACATGGATGAAATAGCATCCTGATTTGTCCAGGGTTGAGAGGTCATTTTCTCAGGTTCTAGTTTGTGGAATCTACAAACTCTGAAAAGAGGGATATAAAGAAATGAGATTTTAAAAGCAGAGGATTCTATAAGATCAAAGAAGGAAGTGCTCTTAGAATATAGAATGTTAAGATTACTAGGGGCATTAGAATAAAGGAAATAATATTCAGCAACAACAATACCCCACTACCATCACTAGCCTTTATACAGTACTTTAAGATTTACAAATCACTATAAAATATTATCTCATTTGAGCCTCACAATATACTTTGGGAGGAGGTAATATTATTATCCCCATTTTATAGATGAGGCTGAGAAAGGCTAAGTGACTTGCCTAAGGTTGGACAGTTTGTAAGTGTCTGAAGCAGGATTCAAACTTAGGGCTTGCTGACTCCAAATCCAGCATGCTACCCACTCTCTCCACCAATCACCACATAATAACATAAAATTTTAGAGCTACAAGGGGCCTTGTAGTATAGAAATGAGAATGATAGAACTAGAAGAAAAATTAGAGTACAGAATATTCATATTGAAAAGGAAGTTAGAGTATGGAGCAGTGAATATTAAAACCAGAAGGGAGCTTAGAAGATAGAATATAAAATGTTAGATCCAATAATAGCAGCATCTTCATTTCAATAAAGCAATGGATCTGGGATCTCCACAATCTAGATATTCACTCCATAGAGGTGCAGATTACAATCCATCCTTGCCTCCTCACCCTATATGTGTGTTGTTCATATCTCCCATAGTGTTGAAGCAGGAGCTGTCCAATGTGCTGGAGTTTGTTCTGTTTTTTGTTTTCCCCCAAGCTATTTACTTTCTGTGGATAGGGATAAAGTCCTTGGGTTGTCTATCTATCATCCTTTCCTCTCACCATATGGCCCTCTTACCTCCTTTTCCAATTGAGTATTTTCTAAATTTTATTAATATTTTGTACATAGTGAATACTTAGTATTTGATGAATGAATGATTGAAAACTCAGACCCTGATATTGGATGTAAGAGATGCTGGATGGCTGAGACCTGTAATGGAGAAGAGAGCAAGAAGGTATTTATTTGAGAGACAGTGTCATGGAATGGAAAGAGTACTTGTCCTGAGTCAGGAAATCAGAATTATGTTACTGGTTCTTCCTTTAAATTCACCACATGGCCTTAGGCAAATAATTTCCTTTACTGAACCTCAATTTCCTCATCTTTCAAATTGGTCTAATAATTGGTGCCTTATCTCCCTCAGAGGATTTTTCTAAAGCTCCAATGAGATGATGGATGTTAAAGCATTTTGTAAAACATGAAACATTGTAAAAATGTGAGAGGTTGTCAGAGACGTAACCACTAGGGCATTTGGGGCATTATTTCATTTGTGGAAGTCTGGAGCACAACTGAAAAATCTTTCCTCTTTCTTAAATACTCATATTTTTGTGTGTCCTGAAGCTGTTGGTGGGGACTTGTTTGTATAAATTTCCTAAATAGGACCCAGCATGGATGACTTTCCTCCTCTTCTTTTTTTCTCCTCCTCATCATCAAAAAACCCTAGTCTTGGAGTCAGGGGACCAGAATTTGAATCTAGTCTCTTACTAGCAGTATGACCTTAGGCCAGTCACTTCAGGTTACTAAACTTGAAAATTCTCATCTGTAAATATTCATTCAAGTGATTCTAGGATGTCATATATGTATATTCTTTCAAACAATGCAACTTCTGGTGTGATTCTTGTCCCTGTTCTCTCATAAGTTGATCATGGTGGTCCAGCTAACATACTAGGAGCCCACCTCACTTTCTTTTGACACCTCCATAATACCAATGGAATACTTGGGTTACCAACATAGTTACCCCTTGCTCTCACCATATGACCAGCCTATCTTCTTTTTAGTTCATTCATTTCATGGATGATACTCTTTACTTATCATGAGCATTGCAAGAAAAGATGGTCAAATGTTCCATGGAATTAATATGGGTTCTTTTTGCTGCCTTTGGATGCACAATAACAAAAAAAACCAACTTTGTCAATTCTTGTATTTGCCTCCACAAACCTGCAAGTCATCCTTTCATGTATCTCTAACTTCTTTTTGTCTTCTGCTCTTGTATGTCACAAGAATGGCAGGATTGACTCAATTCAATTCCTCCAGGAGTATGTGCCTTCATTGACCACTGGATAAGGATTTTACATTTAAATGACCTATAGGTAATCTCGTGTGTACAGACAATATAAAAATTATGTGATGCTTAGCACCCTATGACCCCTTTTCTAACATTCTGTCACCATCATTGCAGAAGTAGAAAGAGACAGAACAGGGCTAAGGAATATTGTGGTCAATGAATTCATCATCAAATACCAGTCTATTAGTGTTGAATCTCACTTAGTCTGCTTCTTGGAAAGCAGATATAGACTTTTTCCAAGACAAGATTCAAAGTTTTTCTTTGATAGAAGCTATCAGAGAGCAAGTTCCATTGCTGTAACCTTAGAGCACTGTGCTTTCCTATGTTGTGAAAAGGCTTTAGATACATGTACAACCTCTTTTATGGGTGGTTATGGTGGTTATGAGGGTGGTTATGAGGAATGAACTTTTTGAACCTTAAAAACACTATAAAAATGTGTGCTATTATGATTGCTATAATCATCATCATTGTATGGATAAATAGTAACAAAAAATATAATAAAAATAATTTTTGTTGCCCTAAATCCCATGAAAAAGCTTTGCATTGCTTATAAGGCAGCCAATAGGAAAAGCCTGAGAAACTATACTAGTTGTGAAATCTGAAACAGACCAAGTGATATCTCCATTAACTGTGATATTCAGGGTATGGGTTGGACAGGCCAATGGAATCATGTGGTGAACCATAAAACTTTATATTTTCCTTTTTTTCCCTTGTAATTGGAATCTTTTACTTTAGTCTCTTTTCCTTCTTCCAGTAAATCAGGCTTAGTGAACAGCTTTTCTTTCTTTTATTCTGTTTAATTATCTTAGGGAACTTTAATGGACCATTTCATTAATAATGATATAAGACTGAGTCTGAGATGGGAAACAGCTGGAAGTTATTTGTTATTGTGATTGTTGCTTTATATCATTAAATACCTGGTGTCAGATCGTATGCCTATCATGTGACTTTGCCTGATATAGGTGGGAGGAATTGCAAACAATCGATGCTTCTGGCAAAATGAATGCTGGTGGATTGAAATTTGACTATCCTATGTCAGCAACCTCCCTGGAGGCATCATCCTGGTCTCTATTCTGTTCTGAGCTCCACTTTTTAGACCAGGCTAAGGAGTTTGCATTCTATCTTAGAGGTAATAGAGAGTTACAGAAGTTTTTTTTTTTTTGAGCAGGGATGTTGTATGGTCAGATATGACCATTTCTTATAAAGATCATTTTGATAGATGTATGAAGGATAGACATTCTCTGTTCAAAGGTATCCTTTTGCATTGATAATCTATATTACATTTTCTAAGGTTCAGTGCAATTTTGATTCTTTGTTCCAAAGTCTTTTCCAAATTTAATAGTTCACCTCCTAAGGTACCTTATAGTCCTAACATTCTGGGTTCTAAAGTCCCTTACCAATATCACATTCTATAAAATCATGGAGAATGGAGAATTATAAACTGTTAGAGAGGACATAACTAGTTCTTGGAATAGGTTCTTGGAATTTGGGCTATGCCAAAGTTTGAGATATTTCTTAATACTAGTTCTAATACTAATTCTCATGAAGCACTTGCAAGAAAGTCTTTGGACAATCCCTCCTCCATATCTCTTATTTCACCTCCTCCATACTTACCATCCCCAACTCCAGCTTCTCCATGATTTGAAATTGAATCATGAGTGGAGGGAAAGGGAAGAAAGGTCAAAGAACAATCATGAAGAAGCTGCAAGAAAAGATTATAGCCACTCCAAAAGGGCCTTCCTCATTTTACAAAGAGTGATAATAAGCAATGACCAGAGAAATTAAAGGAACTTGCCCAGAGTTAGAGTGAATTCATGGCAAAGCTGAAACTAGAACCTTGACTTGTCCCCTTGTGGATTCTTCTTGTTGCCTCTCCCTTCTGTCTCCAAAGCAGAAACTTTCTCTAAGCCCCACATCTACACTGTTGTCCTCCTCTAGGGGAGACTCATTTAATTGTCCTTTATTTCTATCATAATTTCTTCTCCAGTTTCCTGAATGAATGCCAGCACTGTCAGATCCTCCCTTTGATGTTTCGTTGCTTAATTATCAGTTCGCTCCCCTAAACTTTTGAAATGAGTTAATCCACTTAGAAGAAAGGTCATCATTCAATGGTTTCTGGTTGAATGATTTCAATCAGGCAATGGCAACAGCACCCTTAGCCAAGTAGAGAGAGAGTTCCTTTACAAGGGGGTCCTTAGACACAGGAGTTAAAATACCCAACTCCCCCCATCACCTTTTATATATTCTTCCCTCTATCCATTAATCTTTCCACAGCTGGAGCCACCCAGGCAGACCTCAGACATGTGACTAACAGCAGTAGGGTTAGAGAAACCCTAGTTGAAGATGGAACACCTTGACACTCCAAAGCCATTCAAATGAGGCTTTCTTGTGAATGTGCTATGGGTTGACTGTTCAGTTTGTTGAACAAATATTTACTGACCATGTATGACTGCTCACCACCCCACCCACACCAGCACCACCACCACCATCATGACTACCCAAAGGAATTGACTCAATATCTGGGAAGAAAAGACATTTCAATTCATTTGAACAAATAATTATTAAGGGCTTATCACATAGGTAAACTCCCATGCTTAGTCTGTAAAGGAAATACAGGGATGAATAAGGCATAGTTCATACTGACTTCATATTTGAGGAGAAGAGAAATTTAATTCAACAAACATATAAATATTCATTAAACATTTATGCAAAGTACTGTGATAGTGTTGGATATATATATATATATATATATATGTGTGTGTGTATACATACATACAAACATATGTATATGTATGAAATAGTTCTTTCTTCAGGGATATTGCCACATTGCCCACTTGTGGGAGGGAAGACAATTCAATTCAAGGAATGCTTAATCAATGTCTACTGGGCCAAAGGCCCTGGGCTAGGCTTTTAAAGCACAACCAAACATAGCAAGTACTGGGAGGTACAAACATAAGAACTTTCAGAACTAAGTGCTATATGTGGTCCAAGGATGGAGAAAGCCCTTACAGCTGGGAAAAACAGGGAAGGCTTCATGAAAATGGAAGCATTTGGTCGGGTACTCAAAGGAAAAGGACACATATTACCATTTTGTCTTTGTTTCATCCCCCTAGTAGAATATTAAGTTTCATGAAGGCAGGTACCATGTATTAATTCAACTTTCCATCATGCCCAATACCTAGTACAATGTAAAAAACACAACGGGATTAGGATAGAGACTGGACCTGTGATTTCACTAGCGTTGGGAATTCCCAAAGAAGAAACTCCTTCTATCAATGTAAGTCAACACTTTCTCTGAAATCTATAGTCTTAGAGAGTTGCTTTGGGCACTGAAAGATCAAGTGAATTCTCCAGGATCACACAGACAGTGTAGTCTGTGTCAGAGGTGAGACTTGAACCCATCTCTTGCCTTGAAGGAGAGCTCTTTATCCACTTTTAACAGGTATTATACTGTAATAGCTAGGTGGCAGAGTGGATAGAGTGTCAACCTGAAGTCAAGATGACCTGAGTTCAAATCCAGCCTGACACCTAATAGAGAAGTCACTGGAGAAGTCACTTAGTCTCTATTTGTCTCAACTTTCTCATCTATAAAATGGTGATAATAACAGCACCTATCTCCCAGGGTTGTTGTGAGGATCAAATGAAATAACTATAAAGCATTTAGCACAATGCCTGGCACATAGCATGCACTATATAAATGTTAGCTATTATAATATGATGCTGCCCATAACACACATTTGATAATTAGTAAGTGTTTGTTGAACTTGAATTTGTCAAAAAATATTGATGGAAGCAGAATAGAGGAAAAAGGATTCTACACAGTAAAAATAGTGTGAGAAAGTGACTGCATAACACAGGTTCACTGAGTTCAAACACGCTCCCAGATGACTTAACCACTTCACCAGCGACTTTCAGGCTCCATCCCAAGGCTTTGAACAGCACCTTGTATGTTGCTGAGTAGCCTTAGACATTCAAGTGACTGAAGGACTGGGGTTAGTTGAGAAATTGAATGAAATCCAGGAGGAGGGGCTGGATTCAAGTCAATTTACTAAATAGCTATTATCTCCTGTGTGACCAGAACTATGATTGACATTAGGTATAAGATAAGATCCTTGATCTCAAGGAGCTTGTACTCTCATTGGAAAATCAAGATATAAAGACATGGGATAGCTGGAGAATAAATAGTATCAGGAAGCATATGATCAAGTGTTGGATGTGCCACCCAAATGGGATTTTTATAGGAGTTTAGAAACAAGAGATCCCAATGTGGGGTTACATCATTGTTGAAGGTTTAGGGGAGGAGGTGAGACTATAGTGTACCCACTCACCTTGGAAGGTGAGTAGGATTATGGGAGTAAGAGGAAAATAGATACAACAACCAATATGTATCTCTGCCTTTGCATACCACTCCAAGTTAGGGCTACTTAGTCTCCACTTAAAGTTTATGATTCTATGATATTGGTCCAGGGACTAATATGACCCATAAACCATGAACAGATAAAGATCTATAACTCAGCTGCCAGCAAGTCTTGCTTCTGGACCTGCTTTGACTTTAGGCTCTCACAACTGTTAACAGAGTCCTACTGGTGATAGCATCATTCATTTAAGAAATCAAAGGGAATATGGACAGAGATTGGGAATAGGCAGAAATTTTCTTTAAAAGAGGGGTTCCGTTATAGAATCCAGTGAACAGGGCACCATCATCCAGTGATAGCACTTGGTCCTGCCTTTATCTTGGTTTTTGTGACTCAAGCCTGAGCCACTTCTTGCATCTCAAAGACATATTTCCACGTAACAAGCTGGCCTGTACTTTGTAAAGTTTGTTGTGGAATAGCAGAAAGAGCAATGAATTCCCCACTTAGCTGCACTCTTTTGGACTTTTCTATCATGCTCCCCAAGAACCTCAACATCAGAAATCTCAATATCCTCCAAGATCACATTAGCCCTTGTACTCACACTTTATCAGTACCATCTTTCCTTCTGATTGGAGAGCAGAGCCAACAGCTCCTTACAAAGGGTGTTGAGGGCAGGGCCTGTCTTTCATTTTTATTTGTATTTGTATTTTAATTTGTATTTATATTATATTTGTATTTCATATTTTGTATTTGCATTTGTATTTGTAATAGCACATGGTCTGGAAAAGAATATTTGTTTAGTGTGTTTATTAACTAGCTGACTGGTTGAAGTTCAAAGACCTGGGCTCAAATTATAGTTCTGCCACTTATTTGCTAGGTGACCTCAGGCAAGTTCCTTCACCCCACTTTTCCTCTCTTTGCCTCAGTTGCATAGGTTAATAGATTTATAACTGGAAAGGACCTGAGAGATCAAGTTCAAACCAATCATTCCAGAGATGAGGAAAATGAGACCCAGAGAAATCAAATGACTTGGTCAGATCACATAGCTAAGAAGTATCTGAAGTGGAACCCAGGTCTTCCTGACTCTAAGTCAATCATTCTCTCCATTACATCATGTTGTCTCCCCTCATCTGTAAAACAGAAAAAAAAATAACACCTTTGGCACATGGCTACCTCATATGGTTCCTGTGAGGATCAAATGAGCAAAAACTACATAAAGCACTTTGTAAACCTACAGGATATCCTAAAAGTCTTATGCAGTTTTAAGCTATTAAAGCTTAAACTTCAACTATTGTAACTATTGTTGTTGTTATCATTACCTGTGAAGACTATTTCCATTTCTTCATAAAACGCTAATCAAGCTCAATATGCCTATTCCTTTCACTAGTTCCTAGCTTTCTGGTAGATTGGATGACCTCTAATGTATATTCTAGCTCTAAATACAATGGAAAGAATACTGCTGGATTTGGAGTGAGAGAACTTGGGTATCAATTCTAGCTTTGCTACCTACTACTGGAATGACCTTGAGCAAGCCACTTTTCTTTTCTGAGCCTCAATTTCCTCATTTATAAAATTAGGGAGTTAGACTAAACGACCTCTGTTCCCTTCTAGAATCTCTGCTTCTGTGATTAAGTTCCTGTCCGATCCCTTTACTGTCTTGATGGCCCATCCTATCAATCCACCATATTTTTCAGTATTCTATGTAAAATGTGCTACCCAGATCTGGACACAATACTCTGAATGTGTCCCGATCAGGCTAGATTATAACAGGACCCTAAAATCACTCATTCTATGCCTCTATTCACATAGCCTCAGATCATGGGATTGATGGAATTTTCTTTCTTTTTTTCCATCAAAGACTCTTTAACATCCTTTTCCCTAGGCCTAGTGCTGGCTCTGGAGAAGAGAGCAAACAACTCTGTTTGCTAAAGAAAAAAAAGTTATTCAGAGAATCATAGATGTCTATTCCTGGAAAAAGGACCTTGTGAGATGAAGACTAATAATTACACTAACTGACATTTATATAGCGCTTTGGGGTTTGCAGAATGCTTTACATGCATTGCCTTATGTATCTCTCCTTCCCACAATAACCCCATGAGCTAAATGCAGTAGGCATTAGTATCTCCATTTTATAGATGTTTGAGGCTCAGAGGGGTTAAATGAGACAGCTCAAATTCAACACATTCAAAACAGAACTCATTCTTTCCCCCTAAACTATCCCTTCTTTAGATCTTTCCTTATTGCTGACCAGCATCTCCATCCTCACAGTTACATGCATCTTTGACTCCTCACTCAGATTCACCCCACACCACTAATCTCTTGCTAGGTCTTGTCTTTTTTGCCTCCACAGCATCTCTCATATCTACCCCTTTCTCTCCATTCAGACTGTGAACATCATGGAGCAGGTCTTCATCTTCTACTTGCACTATTGCAATAGCCCTCTGGTTTGTTTTTCTGCTTCAAGTCTTTCCTCACTTCAATCCATCTTCCATTTAGCTGCCAAAATGATCTTCCTAAAGTGCAAATCTGACTATTCTCGCTGCCTCTCCACTCAAAAAAAAACCTAGTAGCTCCCTATTACTGCCAGGATCAAATACAAAGTGCTCTGCTTAACTTTTAAAACCTTTCACAACCTGGACCTTTCCTACCTTTCCCAGAATGTATTAAGCACTTAATAAATGCTTGTTGATTGACTGATCCATAGTCCCACAGACAGTAAGGGGCTTGAAGTAGGATTTTTAACCCAGGACTCTCGTGATTCTAAATCTAGCATTTTCCTCCACTATTACAACCCCTTACCCTCCACCCCTTGTCTCTAGGCAGAACTGATCAGACAGATGGGTATCCATTCTATTGTTCCAGGGAAGCAGATTCTATAGCTTCCTTTTATATCTCACCATAATGCTTAACTGCTGCCACCACTGTTCTGGGACAGGAATTCAGGGTTACATTAACTCTGCTCCCTCAGTATCAATGATAACAATATTTTCTCAAGTAGGCCATATAACTGAATGAGGAAAAGGGCAGAATGTCACCCAATAACACACATGACTACATGAGAGGGGAAAGGGATATCTAATGAAGACTAGCAAAACAGTGGTCTTACACTGAAATTTCTAGGTCAATAGAAACATGCAAATCTATTTTTAAATGGTTTCAATAACAGGATGACTCAATTCTTCCCCTTAACCACAAAGACATAGAAGCATAAGCATTTTTATAGATTAAAAGAAATTAGATTGCCTCACCTGGCATCCTGTTGGTCTGGTTTGCCTCCAGCAAGGTCACTTGACCAATCAAATACAGCAGAGAAACAAAGAGAGGATTAAAGAAAAGATATGAAGTAGGGATGAGTGAAGTAGGGAGGAAAGCAGAAAGAGAGACAAAAGAGATAGAAGGATGAGAGAGGGGATGGAAGAGGAGAGGGAGATGGAGGGATAGGGAGGGAAAGGGAGAGAAACAGAGAGGGAGGGAAAGAGAGACAGAGAGAGAGAAAAAGAAAGAGAGTGAGAGAGAGAGAGAGAGAGAGAGAGAGAGAGAGCCATAATAGTGTAATAGATTCTTCTGGCAAAGAACAAAACGAGAAAAGGTGTGACCTCTGGCCTGCCCACCAGAAAAGAGAACCTAAAAGGGGACAATGCTACACTTCTGCCCGTCTAGAATAAAACGTATGCACTAAAGGGAAGCTTGATATTTGGCAGATTAAGATAAAAGAAAGATAAGTGTTATGGCCAGGAGTTCCTCCATCTGCTAAA
>NW_020954548.1:30046780-30059991 GCF_900497805.2 Vombatus ursinus
TGTGTGTGTGTGTGTGTGTGTGTGTGTGTGTGTCTGTCTGTCTGTCTGTGTTCCTCATATCCTTTCTGTTCCTTCTGGCCTAGTCAGGTCATATGTAATCACTTGCCTTTTGCCAGAATCTTTATACCCTGTTTTCTAATCTGTGCTGGAAGTTGGCAGTCAAAATATTTCTGCCTTCTACATCGGCTCTTAGTATGTTAAATCTGGAAATGTCCTTAGATGTCCCTTAATCCAATCCTGTCACTTCACAAATGAGGAAACTGAGACCCAGGAAGGGAAAAAAAATCGTTGAAAGACAAATAGCTATTAAGTATCAGAGCAAGAATCTTAAATGTGTACCTATTGTGGAACAGGTGTGTTCCATGCATGTCTATGGCAGGGATTCAATTCAATTGTTAAGGGCTGGGGATATAAAAAGAGACAGTCACACAAAAGCCTTCTGACTTCAAGCCTTGGGCCTTTTCCATGGTACCATTCTGAGCTTCAAGGCAAGTCTGATAGTCATTGAGGAAGGTTTCTACCTTTTTTTCTTTTTAAGAGGATGTCCTATTAAAAACAGGTATCTGCTGCCTCAGTCCATGAGGATTTCTATCCCCTCAGAGTCATAATTAGCAATTTCTACACCTGAAGCTACTGACATAAAAGTGTCCCTGGTTGTGCTGGGACACAAGGAATGGAGCCACTTCTGAAGTCTGCTGTACAGAGGGGACGGGAAATAATTCAGGACAAGGGAGATGCTCCCTTCAGCTTGCAATCTAGTTTATATTTTTAGATGATTGGTCTTTTGTTTTTTACCTTATCTTCATTTCTCAATGCATGCCTCTCAGAGAGCCATCCCTACAAAAAATAATAATAAAAACAAAAGAAACTTCAGCAAAACTAGCCAACACATTGAAAAAAACCATAAAATTATATGCAGTGTCCTGTACCCATAGTCCCACTACCTCTGCAAACGAGGGAAGGAGATATTTTCTGCCCTTGGGACCTGATTGGCCAATATTTTCCTTGACTCAACTTCTTTCTTCTCATTCCCAACAAGAGATGGACTCAATTCTGAAACAGGGACAATCTTTCCCTAAAAAGAGCTAAAGTTCTCCTTGGAAATTGATTGGCCTGGCTTCCCTTAAGCAGCTTCCTGGTCACCCAAGAGGCATAACAAGTTGGAACCTCTCAGATTTTGGTGGGTGTCTGAGACAGCTCTGGTTGCCATACCCTGCCCTGATGACCTGCTGGTTGGATGCATTTCCATAAGGAGATAAAAGAAGGCTGTATTTACCAATACTGAAGATAAGTGCCCCTGTATCTTTGTTGCCTATTTTTGCTGTGTTAGGGTTAGGGAGACCTCCCATTTGTTAACTGTTCAATGACTTATCAGTACCATTCTGTCCCCAAATCAAACCAGAACTAAGAGAGTTCCAGATGTAGTTTAGGTTAGCCTCTAATATATGGTAATTATAATTACATTGCATTCATTTTCAACTCTCATGCTAGTGTTGCTATTCTTTCTATTTACATTACTATGGTCATTGTGTATATTATTTTTTCTGGTTCAGTTTATTTTGCATTGCATCAGTTGCTTCTCTGCATGTATCATGTTTATTATTTCTTGAAGTATAGTACTATGCAATCCATTTTATTAAATTATTTTTGATAAATAGTGTTACTCTCTATTGTTTCTGCACTGATGAAGGAATGACAGTGTTGTCAGCACCATCCTAACTTGGTACCTTTAAATTTTATTAACCTGTGGCAAAGCATCAGCTGCCCCACCATAGTTATGACTGCTTTCTAAGATCTATTTTTCAGGAAGAAAGGTTTTTTGGGGAAAAGGGAGGAGCAGAGGGATTAGTAGGGTATATTATTTTACTACTACCTCTTCCAAAGAAGGATAACGAGTTGTGAATAGAAGGAAAAAAATAGGAACTTCTTAATAAGTTTCCAGGTCTCATTTTTTCATCTGTAAAATGTGGGTAAAAATGGGACTATTTAACATCTGAGGTTCCTGCCAGCCCTGAGTGGAGAATGTTCCAAATTTTTAGTACAGTTTTAAGCCAATCAAAGCTTTAATACATTTAAATTGCACTAAGACTTTTAGGACACACTATATTATCATATGATGATGCTATGATAATCAACCCTTCATTGTTCTCGTTTCTCCCCACTGGGCTGATGGTTACTAAAGTACTCATCTTATGGTCAGGAAATCAAACCTCTAACAGTTTCCAGTTGTGTGACCTTGAACAAATCACCACCTTCTCTGCGCTTCAAGGTCATTTAATTTCTGTAGACTCCACTGCCATTTAATTTATATAGACTTCAATTTCCTCCTCTACCAAGTGGGGGGAATATTTTCTCTTTCACAAGGTTATTATGAGGATCAAATTAAATAATGGATATGAAACCATTAAAGTGTTAGATGAATGTAAGGAATTGGTATGATTAATAACAATTAATATAACTTGATATTAAGAATAATTGCTAGAAATTAGTAATGATATGTAAAGACAAAGATTATCTTAAAGCATAGCCAGTGAGGGGAACAACAGCCCGAAAGATTTTTTTCAAGGGACAAACCACAGCTCCTGTGTTACCTATCAAAAATAAAAAAAAAAGCTCAGTCTTCATTTTCTTTGGAATCAATTGGTTATTATCCTCACCTATAGAGCCTGACATCTCCTCATCTAAGAATTTGGCAACTACTTGTCTTCCAGAACTGCTATATGAACAACTGCCAACATGGTACAGTGCAAAGATAATAGATTGTAATTCTGTTGTTCAATCATTTCAGCCCTTTGTGACCCTATTTGGGGTTTTCTTGGCAAAGATACTATAGTGGTTTGTTATTGCCTTCTCCAGTGGATCAATTCTGTTAGTCAATCAGAGGCTAAGTGACTTGCCCAGAGTCACATAGCTAGGAAGTGTCTGAGGCTAGATTTGAACTCAGGTCTTCCTGACTCCAGGCCCAGCCCATCAGTTGCCCCAATAGATTATAATGATAGGTTATTATTAAGAATAGATTATTATATAGAATAACAGAATAATATATATTATTATTAATATAGCAAGGACCCAAGCGTAGTAAAGGCAACCCTTTGCAGGTAGTATGGAAGTGTCATTGTGTAGCTTGAAGGGAGGCAAAATAAACATCTCTAGACTCTTTTCCCCCATACCCTCCTCCAGAGAAGACTTTCTTCCCTGCCAAGAGGGAAAGCAGGAAGGCAGGGGCCAGAGGTTACCAGAGGTTACCCTGAATGGAATCTTCAGAGATAGGGGGTACCAGGCTAGAATTATCTATCTGCTCCCTTAAATATTATTGGTCTAAGGGATGTGAGTTTCAGATTCAAGGTAACTCTTTCAATATGGTAGGGCAGGGAAAACCCAAACTTTATATCTGATGTGCCCCCTTTCCCTCTAAATACCATTTCTACAATGAACACACACAAACCATTTAACAAAATCAGTAGCAAAGCAGACATCAAAAAGGTATACATAGGAGAATCTATACCAGACAATATAGAGTGAAGTAGCTCTCCCATTGGGAGTGAGATAACTTAGCTCAACCAAGAGAGAATCTTTGATCTTATCCAAGGGAAAATGTCCCACTGTCTCTAAAATACCAAGCTGGAGATAAGGACATGATGGAGACTGCTGGCTCCTCTCATGTCTTCCTAGAGTCTTTTCCTTCAGCAACTTGAAGTATAGTTGACCTCATCTATCTTTTTTTTTCTCAAAACAAGGTGGGTATTCATCTTCACCAATGAGGAGAGAGACCCATTCCAAATGACTTTGGGACTAGGGTTACATTAAGAATAATAGACCATAATTACGAAGTATTTTTAGGTTTAAAAAGTACTTCCCTTACAGAAACATGTAGGGTAACTTTTGCAAGTGTTATCCGCATCTAATAGATGAGGAAACTGAGACTTTAAGAATTTCTGGCTGATTTTCTGATTACCACACAACTAGTCACTGTTTGACGTGGGATTTCAACCCATATTTCCTTATTCCAAGTTTGATGCTCTATTTACCATACCTGTTTGAGAGTCAAAGAACATGGGTTTGATTCCAATAGAATGTAAACTCCTTGAGGTCATGGAATCCTTTCATTCTGATCTTTGCATCCTGAGCATTTAGTACAGTTTCTAGCATATCCCTAGTGCTTAATGAATGTTTATTAAATTGAACTGAATTGAGTCTTCACTTCAATGATCATGATATATTTGATCTTGGGCAAATCAGTTTGTTTCTCTGAACTTCAATTTTTTCATCTACAAATTGGGCATCATGAGATGATATACATGAACATTGTAACCCTCAAACATTGTTTAATTATGAGCTGGTGTTATTACTTAGCATTGTTGTACTTACAGAAGCAGTATGGTATAGTGAATTGTGGGCAGTGACCTGAGAGTCAGAGGTTATTTCTCCTCTGCTACTTACTAGCTGTATGACCCTTTAGCAGCTAACTTAATCTCTCTGAGACTTTACTTTATCATCTGTAGAATGGGAATAATGATACTTGCAAAAGTGTATTTTGAGAAAAGTATTTTTCAAACTCTCTAAATGCCAGCTCTTACTGGTGTGACTTAGATGGAATATCCACTGCTTTGGCCTCCTCTTTGTTAGGCTAGTTGTTCCAAATGAAAGTTTGTCAATGATACAGTACAACAAGATGAAAAGGAATGTTTAAAAAAAAAACTAGAGAAAGCCTTACAGATGGAATCATTGGATAAAATGGGAATATCAGCACATTAATCTGATTTCCCTAGCCTGAGAAAGGGATCGTTATGGCAACCAAATTAACTTGGTGTATTCATGAATTAAATCGTGCTCATTTATAAAGGATATGGAGGCACATCTTTCATCTTAATATCATGACAGGAGTCTTCTGACTTGGAGGTACAATTAGGAGTGAAATTGTGGATCTGGCTTCTTATTTCAACCCTGAATGGAATCTGTAATAAAATACCAGTTCCCCAGTGAACTAGCCATCTTCCCAGTTCTCTTCAGTCTGCCTCATTATTTTATTTCACAACCTGATAGGTTGAAAAATTGCCTGCAAACTGGTTAATTAGGACTAGCAGTGCTTAGTAACTTAGGAGACAATTGCAGTTCAAAAAATTAATGATAAAAATATGGAAGCCCATGATTAAATCAATTAAGGCATACATATCCAATGTTAGAGCCATTTCCTGTTGCAATGATATTACTGTCAACTCTGCCATCTGTCTAGGAAAGGGATTTTGGTAGCTTACTTTCCCTCCAGGGTGTCACTCACCTACCCATATAGAAAAGCAGATAGCCCTAACTCAGAACTAATGGACCACTCTGACATGTGTCTGTCCTCCCACTTGGCCTGTAAGAGACACAACATAATGAAACCCCCTTACCTGACTTTACACTACCTAGAGGCCCCCAAATGCCAGCTGCAAGAATATACCATTGCTCAATGGCCCAGGTGAGCTATTAGCTCCTTGTGTATTTGGAGAAGGGATCTTTGATTTTCATAACTTGTGAATTTGATGTCTCTGGAAGGATCTAAGATATACTTACTTTGTTCAATCTAATGTTTCCAAAGTCAAAATGCCAAGAAACTTCTATCCTGGTAGGCTTTGTACTCTGATCCCATCCCTGTCAGAGAACAGGATGGGCCTGAAGGAGTTGGCAAAATATATAAAGGTTGTTGCTTCAGCCCAGCAAAAGTTGGGATCTGTGCCCCTTGCTGTTAGTATTGTCTTGAGAGAAGTGGTTAGCACCATGGCCAGCAGTTGTAGAAGCTCTGAGTTTCTGCCTGAGTCAGAAATGAAATGGCAGACAATGTTGGTGAGCTTGGGATGGATACTCTTGTTACAGGATATATTTTAGAAATGGATGGTACCAGAATGAGTAGACGGGATTATATTGGCCCAGGTTTGTGCCCTTATATGGTCCAGTAACAGCAAACCTCAAAAGCTTGAGATCTTTGGGTTTCTGAGGAGAAATTTCCCTGACATGGCTAGGTCTCTGTCTTTCATAAGTTCACTATTCTGAAAAGAGTAGTCATGTTGAACCACTCATGCTGGACATATGAATAGTCATGTGTCCCTTCCCTGTGTGTCTAGTAGTTTATGGGAGAATTTGGCATTAAAATATCAGTGTTATGATAAGAAGGGAAGCCCTATAATTTAAAAAAAATCACCCTTTTACTGCCTCTTTGATAAGGCATGGTTGGAATCTGTACTATAAGAGCATATCTGCTGGATGTCCTGTAAGTGTTTCAAAACCAACATATCCAAAATTATACTAATTTCATTCTCTCCCTCTTTCTATCCCCCACAAAATCCATTCTTTCTCCAAACTTCCCTATTCCTGTTGAGGTCACCACCATCCTTGCAGTCACCTATCTTGGAGTCCTCTGACCTTTTTGCTCCTTCACAACCTCATCTCCAGTCAGCCATCAAATCGTGTTGATGCTACCTTTAAATACTTTCCTTCACTTCACAGAAGCAATCCCCTTCTCTCCAGTCATACCACCATCTCCCTATTTCAGGTCTTCATTATCTCTTGCCTGGACAACTGCAGTAAGCTATTCTTAATTTGTCTCCCTGCAGCTAAGTGGCACAGCGGATAGAGTGCCAAGCCTGGAGTCAGAAAGACTTGACTTTAAATCTGTCCTCAGATATTTATTAGCTGGGTGATCCTGGACAAGTCACTTAACCTATATTTGCCTCATTTTCCTCCTCTGTAAAATGAGGATAATAATTCCAACTATTTCCCAGGATTGTTGTTAGGATCAAATGAGATAATAATTTTAAAGCACTTAGCACAATGCCTAGCTCATAATAAGCAGTATGTAAATATTAGTTGTTATTATTAATGTTATTACTATTATTATTTTATCATCATCATTACTATTATTACTATCAATATAGTCTAATTCATTCTAACCAATCCTCCACATAACTGCCAAGCTGATATTCCTAAAACACAGATCTAGTCATGTCCCTGCCCTACTCAAAAATCTTTAGTAACTGTCTATCACCTCTAGGTTAACATGTGAACTCCTCAACCTTTCATTTAAAGGTCTTTATGCTGTCTTATGGCATATTATTCACCTTCATAGACTCATGGTTCTAGTCAAACTGGCTGGATAGCTATTCCACGTATACAACATTCTAGCACCTGTCTCCTACTTCTGTATTCTTTGCACAGGCTTTCCCATTATCTTAAATGCACTTCCTCCTTGTTGTTGTTGTTCAGTCATTTCAGTCATGTCTGACTCTTCGAGATCCTATTTTGGGGTTTTCTTGGCAAAGATACTACAGTGACTTGCCATTTTCTCCTCCAGCTTTTTTTTACAGATGAGGAAACTGAGGCAAACAGGGTTAAGTGACTTGCTAGTAAATATCTGATGCTGGGTTTGAACTCATGAAGATAAGTCTTTCTGATTCCATGCCCAGTGTTCTATCCACTGTGCCACCTAACTGTCCCTTACCTCTGCCTCCTTACCTCTGCCTTAGAGAAACCCTAGCTTTCTCCTTCAAAATACAACTCTGGTGCCACTTTGTACATAGGACCTTTCCTGATCCTCCCAAGTTATAAGTATTCTCTCCCTGCCCTCCTTCAAATTATTTTGTTCTTTTTTTTGCATTATGTATTGCATTATGTATCTACTATGTGTTTATTCACCTGTGTACATATTATGTTTCTCCAATGAAGAATAAGACTTGTAAGGGTAAGAGTGGTTTTATTTTGGCTTTGCAGCTCTCTCAGCTGAAGCCTCTGCCCTTTGTCATACCTACCACAGTGCCTTGAAAACCTGGTAAGCACTTAATTTAAAAAAATTTGATTTGATTGTTGAAAAGGTAAATGAGGTTCACATGGAAGTATCTTGCTGGAGTCTGACTGAAACAATAGTTGGGAAAACTAGGTGGTAAATTTCAGAGTGTCCAACAAGAGTCATTCTCACATTACCAGTCTGTGAGTCAATGTGAGGAAAAAGAGCCAGGAACCAAGAGAAACAGAGGGTGAACAAGAGGAAGAATGGTATAATGGAAAGAGCACTGAGGGTATGAGTCCCAAATCATGACACTTAATATCCATGTAGCTTTGGGCAAACTACTTCCTCCTTCTTGACCTGATTTTCCTTCTCTGAAAAATCAAAGATGTATAAGCATGATCTCTAAGATACTTTCAAGTTTTATGTCCTATGAGAATGTGGTTCAAGATCATAGGATGCATAGGTCAAAACCTAATACAAAACCTGGAAGACCATTAAAGGGACAGTATCATAGCCATTATGAAGGGAAATTGCTTCTGACTAGATTTGAGAGTGCACCGAACCCTTTTGACACCACTTCTCCAGAAGCCCTGATCAGTGTCTTCCATAATGGAGAGGATAGGCCCTGATACTACTTATTGAATAGTAAATAGTTTGAGAACTCAAATGTGGGCACTTTCCCCTTACTCTAGGGCTCTTCATGATCCTACACTGCAAATCAAAAGGGAGATAAATTTTTCAATGCCCTACAATCACCCCAATAGTGATGCTTTGGAAAAAGATGACAATCAGGCCTTCTACAAGCTAGAACACTAAGGAGGAAAAGAATCTCTAGAAAGAAGCACTATAGGTAGCAGAAAGAGCACTGGCTTTTAAGTCAGAAGACCAGGGCCCAAATCTAGCCTCTGATGATTATGGAGAACTTCCTCTGGGATATCCTTGACATGTACCCCAAGTCAAAAGTTTTGTCTTCAGAAGTCAACTGCTACTCCCAGGTTCTAGAGCATATAGTCTGTGATCTTGGACATTTAAAACTATAGATCAGGAGCCTCAACCAGTGTTCCAATTAACTGTCTTATCAGTAGACACAATTAGGTCAAAGCAGAAGCATTTACTAAAATGGCAGAGTAATAACAGTAAGTATAAAACTCTTCCACCATAAACCTGGAACATGCTCTCCCACAAATATATACAACATTTTTGTGGGAATAGTGGGCATAAACATATAGACAGTGCACACAGTCCATGTAATTCAAGCCTCAAGTACTCTTTTTTTTTTTTTTTTTACTTTTAGGCAATTGGAGTTAAGTGACTTGCCCAGGGTCACACAGCTAGTAAGTGTCAAGTGTTTGATCTGAGGCCAGATTTGAACTCAGTTCCTCCTGACTTCAGGGCCTGTGCTCTATCCACTGCGCCACCTAGCTGCCCCTCAAGTACCGTTTTTAAACTTGATTTCTTCCCTCATGGCATCCTCACAAAGGTCCTCTGATCAGCAGGTCACTCAGCTGGGTTCCCAGAGTCTGTTCCTCTATGCAGAGTGATGCTATATTATCAAGGTTTTCCCTCTCTCCTGTTCAAAGCTCAATATCTCCTTTGCTACCAAAGGTCCTATTCCTCAAAGCTATTTAAATGATGTGTCTTCGTATCTGTCTGTCTGATGTATGTGTCTCTACTTTCTGCTGGGTACAATGTCTCCTACTAATATGTATCAAAGTAAGATGGTCCATGGGAGGTAAAGAAATCTCTCTCTCTCTGTCTTCATCCCCCTGAAAGTGATTCTCTCTCAGAAGCCAAGTTCTTCCTTCACAACTGGCTCAGGAGCTGGACTGCCTTGAACTTTATAATTATGTAGGTTTTCTTTAGGCTTAACTACCTAAAGGGCTCCAGAGGTATGGCTAATTTCTTCTTGACTTTGCTACCTTTAATTCTGTCAGGGGAAAAAAAAGATTTTCACATTTTATAAAGGGATCACTAGGCATTAACACCTTTTCTTAACACATTAACTTGATCTCATAATCTGTGATTATATCCTAGAGGGTGGGTATGGGAATTAGCTGATTAAAGATAAATGCTGCCTTTTGCATTTACTACCTTTGTAAACCCTGGAAAGTCAGCAAGTAACTTAACCATTTTTATTCTCTTATCTGTAAAATTAAAGGGCTGGACTAGATGATCTCTGTGGTTCCTTATAGCTCTAAATCTATAATCTTATAAGTAATATTTGTGGCGAACTATGGACTAAACTGAAATTCCTCTTGAGATTCACCTTCTGTTGGCATAAATCTTTCTAATGTGTCTAAGTCCTCTTTCTTGCTTTGGGGAAACTTTCTAATTAATGTCTTTTTAAAGGACATATAGGTCAGATGCCTCCTACCTACATCTTCTCCCAAGTATTTGTTTTACAAAACAGTTTAGAGGGAAAAAAAATCATACCTTGGGCCAGTAATGCAATTTTATTTGTGCCATCTATTCTAATGCATGGCAGCTAGGTGATAAAATGGATAAAGTGCCAGGAGTCAAGAAAATTCATCTTCCTGAGTTCAAATCTAGCCTCAGACACTTACTAGCTGTGTGGCCTGGGCAACTCACTTAACCCTCTTTACCTCAGTTTCCTTATCTATAAAATGAGCTCAAGAAGGAAATGGCAAAGCACTCCAGTATCTTTACCAAGACTTAAACCCCAAATGGGGTTACAATGAGCCAAACAAGAATTAATAACAACAACACTCTAATACTGGTTCTGGAATGTTGGGGTGTGGGGGAGAAGCAGAGAAAAATCCCCATTGTGTTAGCAGTTCAAAGCTCAGAGACCCAGGCCTAAAGTAAAGGGCTCATCATGTTGAGATGATACTCTGTAAGAGCTAGAATAGAACTTAGGAATCATGAAATTCAATTTCATTTTATAGAAGAGGAAAATGACGTCCAGAGAGATGAAAAAAATTTGCCTAAAGTCATGTAGAGAGTTGGGAGTAGATCCTGGCTCCACCCCAGACTGTTCTTGACTCCAAGTACAGGATTCTTTCCACTACACTATACTGTCTCCCTGTTTCAAATGCCTTGTGTTGTTCACTTAACAGAGAAAGCATTGAATTTGATGTTAGAAAACTGGAGATGGACTACAATAATGGAAATACACACACACACAAATCCAAAGTGAATATTGCAAAATTACAAAGAACAAGCTTGGCTCAAAAGAAGAGATATGAGAAGACACTACCATCCCACCCCTTCACAGAGGTGGGAGGTTTGGAAGCCTTATATATTATACATATTTTCAGACTTTTTTTTTTGATGTATTGATCAGTTATGCTAATTTTCTTTTTTGTTTTAAAAACACCATTTGTTATATAGGATGGCTCTCTCATAAAGGTAGGAGGTGGGATACTGGGGAAATTACAGTCATATAAAAACAAAAGATTAATAAAAATTTTAAAACCAAAAAAACAGAAGAGTTAGGTTGGGCCATTTACTAGCTATGTTGAATTAGTAACTAAACTTTTTTGCCTTAGTTTCTCCCTAAGTGAAATGAAGACTTGGAGTAGGAATTTCTAATATGTCTCCCAGTTCTAACCTTCTATGTTCTATGATTATGAAGTTTTTTCCAGATCTGTCATCCTTTGTTCCAGGTCCTAAATGTCCTCCCAGCTCTGCTACTATGCAGTAAATGTTCTAAGATCCCTGATAATTCTAACATCCTATGATTGTGTGACAGACTAGGACTACCAAAGGGAGGGGCAGCTAGCTTATTGGTAGCTAAGATTTTGTCCCAAGTTCTTTTCTTGAGTTTTTTGAGTATGGGTACCCAAAGTATTATAATTCAAGTGTAGCCAATACTAATCATTTACCATAGAGAGACAGGACATGTTATGAATGTGTTGATAATATATTTTATTTACTCCAATTAAACTGGTGCATGCAATATACTCTCTGAATGACAAATCACTGAGTTAATCACTAGGAGGGGAAAAGCACCACCCCAGGTTTCTACACTACATAATGAAAAATATCTAATGCTCTCAAGGTTAATAAGTTGTGATTCTCAACTAGGCATTATGCCACCCAAGATATATTTAACATTGGAAATACTTCTTATCAAATCTATGTACCTATAACTTTTTCAATATACCTGTAATATCTCAAGCATTCCAGATGGAGGAAATGGAAATTGTAAAGAACCTTTTTTCTTGCTGTGGCATCTATACTATCTCTAGTTCCTTCTTTTTGACCTAAATAATTGAGCAGGTACTCAGAACCCAATGTAATATCTGTCTTTAAATAAAAGTCCATTGAATACTACTAACTCATTCTTTTTCTCTCACTGAAGATCATTCCAGACCTCAGGAATATCATTCTAAATATCAAGGACCATGACATAAATGAATGAAACAGATATAGAAATTTAAATTTGTCTTATGTGGCCCCAAAGAGGGAGAATTGGGACCAATAGATACAAGTTGCAATAAGACAAATTTTGGTTGAATCCAATGATGTTTAACCTCAAGAAGGTGACATTCAAGGGGTACATGAGAGTTATTTTAAATATTAAGAAGTCTGTTATATAGTAGAATACTAATAGGTAGCTTGTTATAAGGATAAACATCCAAATGATTAGTACCAACACCAAAAAGCATGAGATGATTTAAGGTTATGAATTCACCATTGCAGGTGGTCTTCAAATGCTGGGTGAGTAGTGAAGGGGGTGTTGTAGTGAGATAATTTTGTCCAGTTAAGAACAAGATGTCTGTAGCTGACTGCTGAGGTCCCTTTACCAACTGTGAGAGTCTGTGATTTTATGATATCATGAATGTGTTCTGATGCCATAAAATCCATGGAAGTTTAAATATAATTCCTGATGTGAGGCCATTTTTAAAATTCACTTATTTCTGTTCAAACTGGAATGTAAAAATGCACCATCAAAAACTGGGAGAAGCCCATTATATTAAATGAGATTTCTGATTGGTTGTGTTCTGGCTACAGAGTCAAGGATTTATAGAATTTCAAAGTTGTGAACTTCCTTAGAATTCACTTACTCCAACTTCCCACTCACTTCCAGAATGCCTTCTTCAAAACAGAATCTTAGAAGCATAAATGCAGAGTCTCAGCTGTAAGGACTTTAGCAGTCATATAGTCTAACTCTGCCCACCTAATGTAGGAATCTTTCTCTACAGAATGTTGGATACATGGCCATCCCTTCTGCATTTAAGCACCTCTCATTTTAGTGAGTTCACTAACTCAAAAGATAGACCATTCCAGAGCTGGACAGTTCAAAGTGGTCAAAACATGCTTCTTATACAGAAATCCTCCCTGTAACTTATATTTATGGTTCCTAGTTCTTCCTATGGGCACTATCCAAAGTCAATCTAATCATTCATCCATATGACAGCTCTTCAGGTTGATCAAGGTCTGACTTGATAATCTGTGTCTGAATGATAAATCTTCAGAGTTGAGGGTA
>NW_020954548.1:30060075-30098303 GCF_900497805.2 Vombatus ursinus
AAAGAAAGAAAGAAAGAAAGAAAGAAAGAAAGAAAGAAAGAAAGAAAGAAAACTTGCTATTGGAAGAATGAAGGAAGTCTCCTAGAACTGAAATGGTGTTTTCTAAGTGTAGCACTCATAGTCTTGTGCAATCTGGTCTGGATAGAGGCTTATGATAGGCTTGGAGATAGCATTAGAGTTTCATTCCCTAGTCCTACCCCCAGACAAATTTGTCTCTGTCATTTTAGAAAGTCAGGAAGGTTAAGACCAAAAAGCCAGCAGAAGGCTCTATTACTGCTTACATTCCTTAGACAGCTTTGAGGAGATGCATTAAAGAGATAAAATAATTTCCCCTGGTTAGAGACCAACATTTCATTTAATAAAAGACACAATGAAATCAGCTTGGCTCAATCTGTTGGCCTCAAACTTTGCCACATTTTCTTCTTTTCTATTCTGGAAGGAGACTGAGAGGAATCAGGAAGAATAGATTAAGCTTGTGCCTGATTTGAATTTCACTTCTTTCCCCATAATTCTTAGCAGAGGTCAAGGAGAAAGTGACAGGTGAAAAATGCACCTGCGAAGCAAAGACCTGGAGGTATCAGTAAATGAGTTTCCTTCCCATCAATACACAGACAAGCAGAAGGACCTTGGGAGGGGTCTCATGGAAATGACTGCTATTGGACACTGAAGGATTAACTCAGGCCATATCATTTTAATCCAGTCACTTAACTCCAACATAATGAAAAGAGTCTTACCAGGCAATGGCATACCAAACAAATACATACACACATAGGTATATATGTGTATATGTGTGTATGTATATATACATATACACACACATGCACATATGTACATGTACATATATACACAAATATATCTGTGTCGGTGTATGTATATATACACATATATGTATATATGTATGTTTATATATGCACTGAGTATCATATGTGTATGCTTGTATATGCATATATGAATGTATATAAATATACATGTATAGGTATGTGTCTAGATAATATACATGCATACACAAGTATTTTTAAAAGTCTTTTGTCCATTTCAAAATTGTCATGTCTCCAGGTTTTCTGACAAATAAGGCTGTATTAGATGGTATATGAATCTAAGAAAGACAAAGAAAACAAATGGTTAGGACTCTCTCCATAACTGACTCTCCACTTGGCCTTGTGTATTTTCCTAGTTAGTTAATTGACTTAAATTAGTTAATTGACTTAAGTTTAAAAAGGTTAAATTTCAGCCAATATTGTTTATAAGGGGGGGGGGGGCAGTGAATCTTAGAGGTCTCTCAAGTACTACACTGAAGCACTATGATGTCCAGTCAGGGTTTTTAGGTCCAGCTGAGCCATGAAATCACTATGTGACATTGGGCAAGTCACTTCCTTTTCTGGGTCTCACTTTCCTCCTCTGTAAACTAGGCACTTCATCAAGGTGGTGTAATGGGAAAAACTCTCTATCTGGAATCAGAGGAGCAATGTTCGAATCTTGCCTCTGAAATCTACTACCTAGATGGCTTTGGTCAAATCACTTAACACCTAATCCCTGGAATAAGGTAAGATTCTTGAAAAAAGGCTGTGTTTTCAGGTTTGTCTTTATATTCTCAGTGCTTAAGCATGTTGCTTGACCCACTGAAGCCACTCAAATTCTTATCAAACTGAATTAAGTTGAATTAGCATCTCTGTGCTTCAGTTTCCTCATCTGTAAAATGAGAGGGGTGGGGGGTGAGCAAGATTTTCTCCAAAGTCTTCCAGTTCTAAATTCTACAAAGAAATGAGTTCTACAATCCCCTCAAGCTCTAGCTTTCTATTATCTCAGTGTCTAAATATCTGTTAGGCTTACTCCAAGGGCCCCTCTTGGGATGCCCTCTGCTTACAGGATCCTAAGTATATCCAACTAGGGTCAGCTAGGTAGCACAGTGGATAAAGCACCAGCCCTGGAGTCAGGAGGACCTGATTCAAATGTGGCCTCAGATATATAACACTTACTAGCTGTGTGACTCAGAGCAAGTCACTTAACTCCACTGCCAAACAAACAAACAAAAAAAGCACTGCTAAGTATATCCAACTTTTGGGACCTTATAGGCGGCTTCCTCTGGTATGAAGTAGAGTTAGTCCTAACAAGCTGGGATATGGTTTGCCTTCTCCATCCTGTAATTTAGAGCTGTCACCACCAATGCCTTGGGCCAATCAAATCTAGACTCTGGAATCACAGCTGGTGAAACTCAGGGGGAGTTCAATGCCCCATGCCAGCCGAGGAGACGCAATCTGACATCGCCTTGTCTTCCATGTTGCGTCCAACTTCCTCTTCGAGGTAATTGAAGGATTTTATTATAAGGGGCTTTCGGAGACTCACTCAAACCATCAAAATAATTGTTTGACTTAATGTGAAATCTGAGTATCACAGCTGCGGGAGACTGTGCCACTGTGTAACTCTTCGGAAACAGCTCCTGGCTGGTGTATAATATTCAGCAGCATATTTCAGCGTCTTGAATTAGCTACAGTTTGGGAGTCTCCTTAATTAGTTACAGAGCAGATCGAGGTGCCATTTATTTTTTTTTTCTTTATGAGCCAAATAACATATTGCCATCTAAGTTTCTGGAAGACAGGGAGCTATAAATAAGATCATAATTTACTTGAAGTCTATCACAGAGACTTACCAAGTTCAGAAGTTTTCATTTGACTAATGAGATAAAACTTTCTCTGGGAAGCAAAACATGTAGGCTGTGGGTATTAATATTGCTTTGTTGTACTGGGGACATTGTTCTCTAATACAGCCCAAGGAAACAACCAACCTTGAAATCATAACTTCCCTATCCAAAAAGTGTTCCTTACATTCTCCCAAATCTAGAATGCCCTCTGTCCTCATCTGCCCTCTTAGAATCTTTAGCTACTGTCAACTCATCTTAGGTGTCACTTCCTACTTGGGGTCTTTCCTGATTCTCCCCAAGCTGTTTCTACTTTCTCCATGACTGAAATAACTTGCTTTGTGTATATATGTACTTTAATTTATCTACACATATGATGTATCCATCCCCACTCCCAAGGGAACATAAACTCCAAGAAGACAGGAAAGTCTCTTTTTTTGTCTTTCTCTCTCTTCAATCTAGCACAATTCTGGGTACCATTGCAAGCATTTAAAAAACAGTTGATGAATATGAAATGAATGTTATTTGCCATCTCAGTCCTTCTGGCTACCAATTAGGACCACTCTGGACTCACTGAAAGGGAAGAGTTTGTTCCTCATTCTTTGCTCATGTCAATTCAATAAACATTTATTATGCACCTTCTATGTGCATGCTGGCCAATTTTCCCTTTTAGACTTCCCTACAGCCCCTCTTATATAGTAAAGCCCCTGAGGAAATGTTGTCATTTGCTGTAAAAATATTTATCTGTTGCGTTATAATCAAGATCTGACACCATCCAGTGGGCTATAGCAGAAGAAACACAAATCCTAGGAAGTTTGCAATTACTTTTCAGTTCTTGAATGATTTCAGAGAGATACACTCCAAGCGTGGCCTTCATGAACCTCTTTGGCAGACACATATCCAAAGACTACATCTCATTAATACTGCTCAGTGTGGAGTGTCACCTCTTATACAGTCAATTTCTGCTCAACTATGAAACCACATGAAAGGAACAACTTTTAAACAATCAATATGGAATTAAAATGATTGAAAAGTTCATCCTTCAGCACCAATATTTCAGCTGCCAGCACAAGGATTTCTCTGCTTTGTGCTTCAGGAAGATAATCAGAGAATCAGAGAATTGCAAGAAAGCACAAAAGGTCACTCAGCCTTTCACCCTGCCTCTGGGGAGGACTTCATGTGATAACAGCTGACATTTCCATAGTGCTTTACAGTTTACAACAAGCCTGTGAGGTTCACAGTGAAAAAATTGCTACCCTTATTTTACAGGTGAGAGGACATTGAGACTCAGAGGGTAAGGAATTTGTCTGTAGTTGCATAGCATGCGAGGGTCAGAACCAGAACCTGAATCCAGGTCTTCTGACCCAAAGATCATTGTTCTTTCTGATACAACATACTGTCATATAAGCCACTGAATGCATAGAAGTGGTCATGGAAATGAAACACTCCTGGAGGATGGTGAGATCTATGGTATGACCATTCCTGTAAATGAATGAAGTAAGTAGAGGTCATGGTAATGAGAAACTGGAGTGTTGGAGAGAGCATCAACATGTATATTGAAGTCCTCTAGTATAAGGATAGAAGCTGGGGAATTGAGAAAGAGGATGAGCCAGATACTGTCTTGAGAAGTGAGAGAAAATGACCTGGGAGTCAGTAGACAACAGCCACCATCTTCTAAATTCGAGGATGAATTTTGATAGAGTGAACTTCTAAGGAGGTGACATTGCTGAGTAATGGATGAAAAGAGTCTGGAAGTGGTAGCAGGGAACAAAGAGTATTCTGAGTTCCCTTCTAAGATCAAGGTGATGGATATAAGAGAGAAGATATAGTCAGTGCTGGAGAGAATACCCAGAGATACAGTGTCATTTGGAGGAAGTTGCCAGTTCTTTGTGAGTACCAAAGGATAGGAGGAGCCTGAGAGATAGAGGTCCAAGGTGAAGGGAAGTTTTTTCTTTTCTTTTTTAAATTATGCAATGGGAATTCCAGAGGGCCCAATGGAAGGGGTAAGCATAGCTGGAGTGAGACCTAGGGGGAGCATGGTTGAGGAGAATAGAGATCAAAGAATGGGAGTAGGGGATTGGGGAGGGATGTTGATCATTTTTAGGCAACTAGAAGTCAACTATTATGGGAACCAGGAGAGTAACAGATGCGGGGAATTTGCTAGCCATAGTGGGTATGAGATGAGAACAGCTCCACTGAAGGTAACAGATGATTAGAAGAATAGAATGCCTATCATTCCAATGGCTTTGCTTCCAGATCTCAACATCTTCTAAGAACCTAAACTGTCGCTACTAGCAATTAAAACTGTTTCCTTTTCTTTAGGCTTCATTGAAAGAAGAGAACAAGGTATATGATTGCTATGGAATAGTGTTATGCTATAAGAAATGATAAGGCAGATGGTTTCAGGAAAACAGAGGAAGACTTATATGGACTGATGCAAAATGAAGTGAGCAGAAGCAGGAGAATATTGTACAAAGTAACAGCAATATCGCAGTGATAAGCTACTGTAAAAGATTTAGCTAATACAGCTAATATGGAAATACATTCTACATGTTTTCACATGTATAATAGGTATCATATTTCTTGCCTTCTCAATGGATGGAGGAAGGGTTAAAAGAAAGTAGAGGATTGGGAACTCAGAATTTTAAAACATGTTAAATATAAATAAATAATGTTTAAAAGAAAAGAAAGGAGAGAATAAATGGCAATAATTCTCTGCCCAACTTAATTCATTTCAAAAATCATTCATTAAGTGCCTTCTGTGTGCATGAAGTGAGCTCCTTAAAAGCAGAGTTTTTTGTGTTGGGTTTTTTTTTGCCTTTTTCTGTATCCCCAACTTAGCATAGATGTGTGTGTATGTATCACCTACTATGTGCCAGGCATTGTGCTAAGTGCTTTATAACTATTATCTCATTTGATCTTCACAATAATCCTACAGGGTAGGTAGATGCTTAATAAATGTTTATTAATGACTGACTGACTGTCTTGTTTGGTGATGGGGATGCAAAGGCAAAGAATGACAAATAGTTCCTGCCTTCAGAGAACTTACATACTCATATTTCTTTATAAACTGAAAGATTTCTTATGGATTACCCCTTAGTCTTCTCTCCAGGCTGCCTGACACAAGTATTTATATAACTTTGCTTCAGAAGTCTGAACATCTGGACCTGTGATCACCTTTCTACCTCTTCCCACATTTTCTTCTCCTAGGTGCTGAGGCCTAGGTCCTATGGGAGGAAAATATGATATTTGTCCATCACAAACTAGTAATAGCTCACATTTATGAAATACTTTAAGATTTGCTTAAAGATCTACTTTAAGATTCACTGTCTTTACATCAACCTAGTGAGATGGGTAGTGTGAGCTAAAGAAAGGGGAGATCAGAGAAGCTGAGTAATTTTCCCCGGTCATTGAAACAGTAGATATCATAGCCAGGATTTGAGTTAACGTCGACGTGGAGTCAGAAGAACTAGAGAGATAAGACAAAAATGATTACCTAAGGAAGTCATGCCCCACTAGGGCCATGAGGGAAGACCGGGCCAGGGGGCAGACTTGGTTGGGTAAAGGAAGAGAGGACCAAGGCAATAACTTTAAGAGATGTGTCTACGCTGAGTCCTAGCAGGAGATTTGTTTGAAATGTCAAGTAAATGTGATGGTGATACAGATAAACAAAGGACCCAGATAAAACCAATTGAGTTGGAAGAGGGTAGGAAGACAAAAAAAAAAAAAAAGATCAGAAATAGGAAGGATGGAGTCAGGATGACAAAGGACCAGCTGCTGAATAAACCATTTGTCTTTTTTCTTGTTATTGGTCCCAATATCATCTTCACAAAATCAGAAAACATTAGAATTGTAAGCCCCCCCTAAAAGGTCTTGTAGTTGGCTTCTTCACTTTATAGTGGGGAAATTGAGGACTAGAGAGAATAAGTAACATAAAACTTCCTCAATGAGATTCATGTTTACTCAAAAATGATCAGTCTAGAAATATACATCAAAAAATTCTATGCAAACCACCCCCCCAAACTTTTTCAGAATATGGCATGAAGTTGGATGGCCAGTTTACTAAGTAACTCATTACAAATATCTGGGATGGTTGCTGCAAATGGACAATGGATTGGGCCCACAATTGACCAGGAGGAAGAGAGTGGATTGGATGTCATGTAGGAAATTGAATAGTGGTTTTAACGGCCTCGAGCTACTCTCCAGCACAAAGAACCATATTTCTAACACAAATGCTCAGCTAATGGTAATGCTCATGGTTGAGAGCCTGGGTGCAATGAAGAATCAAAGGTGAGGATGACCCGAAGAGCAATGGTGGTACACGTGGGGGATACAAGTAAACTGTGGAGTATTTCCAAACATGACCTATGTGTAGAAAATGGTAAAAAAAAAAAAAGAATACAAGCAAGATCTACAAAGGAGGGAGGCCAGGCATCCAGAAGAATGGTAATAGTCTGTAGGAATGTATACTGGAGAATGGCCAAAAGACCAGAGAGGGAAATGGGAACTCTTGAGACTGGTCAAAGAGGGATGGCAAAAAAAAGGAGGAATCTGAGAGCAGGGGACAGGTGGCTCCAAAAGAAGGGTTCTTAATCTGAGGTTGATAAACTTGTTTATTTATTATATTTCAATATAATTGGCTCCCTTTGTTATCCTATATATTTTATTTTATGCTCCGTGACACCAAAGAAGTTAAGAACATCTGCCCTAAAGAGATAAGAATAATGTTTTAGGCTTTATTCCTTCCTTTTATACAAGGGAGATGACTTCAAAAGATGGAGATCAGAGAACCTGAGGGACTTTTTCTCATCTTGAGGGGGAAGTTGCATTGAAGGGAAAGTACCATACGACACTGGGGAGAATTTGATTATGAGAAGTGTCAAGTTAACTAATAATAACAATAACAATAATACTATTTATGTAGAGCCTACTATGTGTCAAGCACTATGCTAAGCCTTTTATGAATATTATCTCATTTGATCCTCACAACAACCTTGGAGGTTGGTACTATTACCATCCCAATTTTATGGTTGAAGTAGACAGAAGTGATTTGCCCAAGGTCAAACAGCCAGTAAGTGACTTAAGGTCAAATTTAAACTTAGAATTTCCTGACCTTAGGCTCAGTGCTCTATCCACTGCCTTAAGATAGGGAGGAGATAGAAGAGAGAATACACACCCACACCCACACGCCACCCCCCAACACACACACACTTTGCCCCATCAATAACCTATAACCTGAAGGAAACAGCAGGCAAAGAAAGAACCTGTGGAGATCTTAGTCACAGGACCCTCAAATTGAATAGATGAATCACTGATGATTTATGCAAATCTGTGAGACCAATAGCTGTGCATTCAAGGTCTGTTTTTTGTTTGGCTCCATTTTTCTGTGACAGACTGTGAATTGTGTACTCACAAGTGGGGAATCATTTCCATTGGGAGGGTAATGACCAGACAGGGGCTAAAAGACAAGAACAGTGAGGAAATACCCCAAGTTAATAGGAGCCTGGAGTCAAGAAGACCTGAGTTCAAATCCTGCCTCAGATATTTGCTAGCTGTGTGATCCTAGCCAAGTCACTTAACCTCTGTAGCCTCAGTTTCCTCATCTGTAAAATGGGAATAATAATAGCACCAACTTCATAGGGCTGTGAAAAACAACTGAAATATTATCAAGCACATTTCAGACCCTAAAGCCCTGCCTAAATGTGAGCTGTTAAGTGGACAGCTATTCTCAATTCCCCCTCCATCCTCAACAAATTGATGTTTCTCTGACAGTCCATCTTCTCCTTGAAAACCTCAGATGTTCCTTTTGAGTCTTTCTGCACACTAATTCTACAAAGACACGATTCTCTTCCTGTATCTCCTGACCTACCCATAAACTACATTGCAATGCTTTCCCAGTGAACCGGAGGGGGAAGGTCTATGGCCAAATAAACCCAAATGAGGCTGAAATGGGATGGGCTGAACAGATAAGTCAGCCAAACCAAGAGAATATGATTGGGCAGTGGGGGGGGGGGGGAGGGACAGGAATAGGCCCAGTAGCTATGGGCTCCTAGATCACAGTACAGTTGAATTTAGAGTAAGAGAATAACATATAAATCCTAGGTCTACCCTATCCTAGCTAAATGACCTACTTGCATACCTCATTTCACTCCTTTGAGCTTCAGATTTCTCATTTTTCAAATAAGAGTGGTTATACTTTTATGAGCTCTCTCATAGGGCTTAAGTGAATGAGGAAAGTGACTTGTAAATATGAAAGTATCATCATCATCATCATCATCATCATCATCATCATCATTATTGTTCCAATCATTGTGAGAGTTTGATCCAGAAAAGTAAAAGAGAATTTGGGAATGGCTCGGAAATTCCCTTTCCCAAAGAGAGAAGCTAATTTCACAAGTTACATCTTCTTAAATTGTTGTGGTTTGTTTGTTGTTTCCAAATAAGGTCCCATCAAGCCTACCATCCTTTATGTAAAGCCAGCTTGTGCCCTCCCCTGGTGGCTCCCAAGAAGCAAAAGAAATACAGTGAGCAGGGGCAGCTTGGTCGCTCAGTGGATAGAGCACCAGCCCTGAAGTCAGGAGGACCTGAGTTCAAATTCAGCCTCAGACCAAACACTTGTCACTAACTAGCTGTGTGACCCTGGGCAAGTCACTTAACCCCAACTGCTTAAAAAAAAAAAAGAAATACAGCCAGCAATGCTTCCTAAATAATACTTTCTCTTGGGGAGAGGACCAGTGTAGGCCTCATTTTTTTTCTTATCTATACAGTTAGTATCCCAAAGGTCCTTTCTACTCCCAATAGTCTATGTTCTAAGAACCTTACAGTACTAACATTCTACGTTCTATGTTTTAAGGTTCTATTATTATAGAGTCATAATCCAATATTGGGCCCAGAATTTTCACTCATATAGTTATAAATGCAGATGTGGGGGTAAGGGGGACAAGAAAGGACAGAGGAAAGGAAGGGAAGGTGTGAGATAGAAATACAAAAGCTGTAAAATCATCTTCGGCTATTTGACCACAAAATTCTCTTCTTCTTGTGCTGGGTTATTCTTTTTGTCATTTAATAAACTGACTCCAAAACTGCAAGAGAGAAGAAATTACAACTCCATGTCCTTTGTGCACCCTGAGGGATTATAGGATTTTACATAATTAAATATGAGCCATATAATTTTCCAGCTGCTCCCTTACATTGTATGTTGCCCCTTCAACATTTTTTCAGATCCACTTAGAGAGAAAAACATGATTCCTTTTGACTAGAGCTCCCTCCTCCTTGGCTTTCTGGACAGAGTACACCCCTTCCTCCTGCTCACCTCTTGGCAGGCAAGCTTTTTGCTGCCTTTCTGTCACCCCCTCCCCTTTCTTTCAACCAAATAGTGTTTCCAGTATTACCAAGATCTTTGTGTCTCATTGAATGTCACCTTAAAGATCATATAGGCCACCTCCCCTTCATTTTGAACAGGAAGAAATAGATTTTTCCAGAAACATCAACATGGAAATGTTAAAACTGGGTCCAGAGCCTAGGTTCCTTGAGTCTCAGCTGTCCCCTGTAGCCATAGTACCAGAGCCAAACTCAGACTGATAATAATAATACCATATTTCGATCATGCTGTAAGGTTGACCAAACATTTGATTCAATAACACCCTGTCAGGCAGATAGCACAGGTATTATTATCTTCATTTGACAGGTACTAGATTGGATGATGCCAGAACTAGAAGGTCAACTAGTCCAAACCTTTCATTTTACAGAAAAGGAAACTGAGACCTAGAGAGATTATAGGGATATATTCAGTAAGTGGCAAGGCCAGGATTCAAACCTAGGTTTTTTGGTTTCACATTCAGTAAGAAGACTTTCTATGGAATAATAAGGAAACTGAGGCCCAGAGAGGTTGAATAATTTGGCCGAAGTCATGCAGCCAATAAGTGACTGAGCCAGAATTCAAGAACATTCATATTTCATGAGCTCTTTCTATTTAGTATTTGAGGTTTGGGCAAGCTCCACAGGTTAAACTCTTAATTAATTTATTCATATTTATTCATTGCTGCATTTTGATGCTAGAGGAAATCACACCAGGCATGGTGTTCTGGCATTGCCATCTTGATGCCAGAGGGGCTGCATTTCTGAGATTTATAGATCTCTACAGAGACCCAGATTCATGGGACTTCCTTCCTATTTCCAGATCATAGGAACTAACTGGAGGGAGGAGTCATATGTTCCAAGGGACAGGCCCAGATGCTCCAAAGAGATTCTTTCTACAAAGATGCTTTCTCAATAATAGGTAGGTCGTGCCTCTTGCTCCACCTTAAAAGGGACACATGCTCATTCTGGTCATTCATTTGGCTCTGTCTTTCTCTGTCTCTCTCTCTAAATGTCTTTGTCTGTTTCTGTCTCTCTGCTTGTCTCTCTCCTTTTCTCTCTTTCTCCCTCAACCTGGAGTGATGTCTCTGTTTATCTCTTCTGTCTGTCCCTTTCCAACTCCCTTACCCCTCCTACTTCCACTGACTTCTACAGAGTTGTGCAGCAGAAAGATCAGCACATGCTCTAGGGGAAAGGATAAGATATTTCTTATAGAAGAGTCCTGGGAGAAGGAGTTATCTTCCCATCCAAGAATAGAAATAAGGTGCCTGGTGGGCAATTCAAATGAAGGAAAGACATAGGACAGAGAAATAAAGTGAAAGAGCAAGAAAAAAGGAAATAGGGAGAATCAAAGAGAGGAGAAATAAACATAGAGTAGAGGGTAATAGGCAAAAAGGGGAGGAAGGGGGAAAGAGGAAAGGAAAAGGAAAGGAAGAGAGAAATGAGATAAGAGGGAAGAAAGAGCTGGAGAGATGGAGACACAGAGTTGGACAGAAAGAGAGGGCACAGACAAAGAGACGGAGGAAGCAAGGGATAGGGAGACAGAGAAAGTGAGAGACAGAACCATAGAATTAGGAACAAAGAAGGGAGATAGAGGGAAAGGGAGAGGAGAGACAAAGAGAGGGGGTAAGAGATAGAAAGGTGAAGGGAAAGTTGGGGATTAGAGAAAGAAATGTAGAGAAATAAATGTAAACAAAGGGAAGAGGGGAATTAGGAGGAGGGGAGGGGAAGGAGAAAGCAGAAAGAAGAGAACAGAGGAAAGATAATATTAAAGAGTAAATCAATATTGACATCCATCTTCCTCTCTGTATCTGGTTATGATGATTTTTCCTCCCTCCTCCTCCTTTTCCCAGACCCTTGGGATGCTCCATTCCCAGTCAGCCATCCTATCCTCTCGATTTCCCAGGGTAGTATTTGACTTTAACCCCTGATGGTTTCTTCTAAGGTGGGCATCCCTCTCCCTCAGTCCCCATCTTTTCCAAGCTCCCTCCTACCTCCTCTTATCTCCACTGCTGCTTCTGGCAAAGAGAAATGTGGTGGTGACAAGTTGTTAGCTTTCGCCTTCTCCTTCCATTCACACTTTCCTTTCTGTAATGGAGCTAATGACAACACATGAGCAGAAATCTTTCCGAAAGGGAAGAGAGAGAGAAAGAAAGAGACTGGAAAATAAACCTGTAATTTGAGCTGCCTTATTATTTCAGTTCTTAAGATGCAACAGATCGTGGGGCACAGAGAGATGAAAAGCAAAGTACTTATTTTAGCAAATGCCAGGGGAGGACATCCTTCCTCAAAAAGCTGGGCTGGAGAGAAAGAAAAAAAAAAAAAAACAAGCCACACATTGAGACCCCAGGATGGAATTGAGGGAGAGAAGAGAGACATACATACAAAGTCTCTCTTTATTTATCCTCATAGGTCAAATCTCATGCAAGATATGCCAAACTCTAATGACTGTGGCATTATTACAAAATAAATATAATTATATGCTACAAAGAACATTGAGCAGGGTTTGAGGATAGGCTCTAACACTTACAGCTCTGTGACTTTGGACAAGTCATTTAACCTCTCTGAACCTTTGTTTCTTATTCAATATCAAGGGGATAATAAAAAGAATTTGCTGTACCTTTCACACAGGTTTGTTGTGAGAGACAAAAGAACACAGAGCCCTAAACAGAGTAGGAGTAGAACAAAGCCTTATTGACTTGAATTGCATTGAGATGGGGAATCTAAAGTATTTTGCAAACATATGTCACTGACTAAGTGGAAAATGTTGTTAAATGCCTTTGAACCTCATCACTAGAATACAGAATTTGAACATGTTTCCCAACAATGAAGTTCGATTAAATGAAGCCACTCTCACTCTATAACTAGTGGCATACATTTCTATGACCTAGTGGAGGTGGGGGTAGGTAGTGAAAAAGTCTTTGGGAACGGGATGGAGGTAAAGTAACATGAGGGGACTCTGTAGTGTAGGGGGAAATATTGGGGACTTGGATGGAGATATGATTGCTGTCTTCAAATATCTGAAGAGCCATCGCAAGGAAGAGGGACTGGATTTATTCTTGTTGGTCCTAAAGGACCAAACTGAGACTAATTACAGCTCAAAACAGGAGGGGAAAAAACTTGCTAACAATTACAATTGACTAAAAGTTTAATCAGCAGCCTTAGCAGATAATGAGTTCTTCATCACTAGAGGTTTCAATCAGAGCCTGGATGACCATTTCTCGAGGATGTCAAAATAAAATACTACTGTTACTATTACTAGCACTATTACTACCAATACTACAAATAACAGTAATTGATTATGATGATGATGATGATGATGATGGCAATGATGATAATGGCCACAATCAGAATAATGGAGGGAATTTCTGCTCGGTTTTGGTTTCAGTATTGAAGATGTGATATGAGAGCCAACCTTGAAGTCAAGAATGTTGTTGTTGAGTCATTTCAGTCATGTAGAACTCTGTGATCCCACTGAAGTGGTCTATCATTCCCTTCTCCAATTTGTTTTTACAGATGAAGAAATTGAGGCAAACAGGGTTAAGTGACTTGCCCAGTGTCACATAGCTAGTAAGTGTCTGAGGCCAGATTTGAACTCAACGCCCCTTGACTCCAGGACCAGCTGTGCCACCTACCTGTCCCCAAAGCCAAGAATACCCATGTTCAACTCCTTCCTCTGACAGATATTGGCTGTGTGACCCTCAGAAGGTCACTTAACTTTTTAGTGCCCTACTCTCTGAAAACTGAATGTATTAAAGATGCTCACTTGCTTTGGTTAAAGGAGTTTCTTCACCTGGAAATTCCCTATAATGATGGAATCAAAGGCCAGTCCCTATTTCCTTTCTATCTTGTGATGCTATAAATCCTGATATTCTGTGGTTGTTCAGGAAAGCACAGGACCCCCAAGGCCAAAGTTCAGAAAGGAATTTCAAGCTTGAGCATGGTGTCATCAAAATTGGGAAGCCCTTCATATCATCACATGATTGAAAGGAACATTTTCTCCCCACTAAAGATACTATGTGGGATAAAAAGTCCTGCTGATCCACCAATCAATAGACCTATTAAGTGTCTACTATGTGCCAGGTACTGGTGAAATGCACATCTTCTGCCCCTTCCCTTTCACTTTCATAGCCATCATTTAGTTTAGACACTCATTGTTTTTTACTTGGATTGCTGCGACAATAGCAATGACCCTGCAGCAGGGGAGGAAACTTAGAAAGAAGTGCCAGTCAGGTAGCAGCCATCACTGCCCGGATGTCTTCAACTTGTCACCGATTTTATGGCAATCCAAACCCCAACCACTTTATCAAGGGGGACAAAGACAAATGATACTTGCCTTCAGGAGCACATAGGTAGACTGTCTCCTCAGTGCTCCTTCCAGAGATGCTGTGGGAGAGCACAAGGACAAACATACAAAGAAAGGCACTTGCTAAATCCCAGATGGCTGTGACTGCACTGACCCACTGAGTTAAGGATCCCTTCCCCCACTTTCATTTACTTCCATTCATTTATTCATTCTTCACTGAGAGATGATGGTACCCATCTAGAAATATCAGCAACTCAGCACTGCTCCTCTTAAGAGTGCTTAGATGTCCTTATTCCCTAGAGCAACAATCAGGCTTATAGTTACATGAGCATTTAGTTGTTTGACCTCTCCTATGTATTTGGTAATTTTTTAAAAAATCATGCTAGTTATTTGTGTAACTTCCCCAGCACCAGAAGTTATTTATTTATTTAGATTTTTATTTTCAGTTCTGAATTCTCTCCCTTCCCCCACCCACTGAGAAGGTAAGCAAAATATTACCCATGTATATAACAACACATGTATAATACATGTGAAGCCATGGAAAAACATTGCAACAGGAGTTCTTAACTGTTTTGTGCCATGGACCTCTTTAGTTTTCTGGGGAAGCCTGGGGACCTTTTCTCAAAATAACATTTTTAATTAGAAGAATGCTAATTTTTCATTAGATGTTAATGCAAATAAAGATGTATTTTTCCCAATGAATTTATCCATGAATCCCCTCTCAGAGGTCCGCAAATCCCAAGTACCTCTGCTCTACAGTAGCCTCTTCTTGTGGGCATGGATGGTGCCATTTCACTTTTTCAGCTATGCATCCCCAGTGCCAAACATGGAGCCAGAGTAGGGTTTCATAAGTGCTAATTGCATTGACATGTTGCCTTCCCTTGCCTCCTTGGTGTCAACTCTGTTGCTTTCTTCAAAGCCGCAGATGACAATAGCTTCCAAATCAGTCACTTCCCACCTGGTCTCCTCCTCTCAATCATCCTACTTTGAATCTGTACCTTTTCCAACCCATACTAAAAATACTACTAGAATAACCTGCATGCTGCCTAGTTTTGATCACATCACTCCCCTATTGAAAACCCTTCAATGGCTCCCTATTATCTTCTAAGTAAAAGTTAAAATCCTTACCCTTTCTGGATCATCTCAGCTAAAACTTATCTATCCTTTTATGATTTTTTTTCTAGAATGTTTTCTGGATCTCTTATTTATCCTCATCACACCCTACCCCATGTTATACCTAAATGTAGTATAGCTAATGTTATATGCAAGGTGCTATACTAGCTGATGAGAAGTTAAAGACACAAAATTTGTGTCAAAGAGCTTACATTTTAGTGGGATGTTGTGTCTCTGCCCATCTCTCACTCCCCTGTAGAATATAAGCTCCATAAAGGCAGGGATTATATCTATTAAAAAAAAAAAAAACCTTTGCCTTTCCAGCAACTAGCACAGTGCCACCTTGCACATGTTAGGTACTTAATAAATGTTTGGGGAATGGTTGATTGTAGGAGTCTCAAATTCATTGGTCTCCACAACCTGGCTTGAACCTACCCTTTTATCCATATTTCATCCTTCTTCCTTTCTTAGGTTCTATTTTATGGCATAACTGGACTACTCACTGTTTTCTAAACTTACCCAGTCCTTTCCTACCTCCCTGTATTTAGGTGTTTTTGCTATCATCTGTGCCTGGAATATCCTCCTCCCAACCACACATGTTCATATTATTATCTTTTGAAATCTTGCTTCTTCTTTAAGGCTCAGCTCCCATGCCACTTTCATGAAGTTTTTGCCTCTCCCTTAGATCCCTTTCTTGATTTCTCCTATTCACTTATGCTGTTGTTCAATCGTTTCAGTCTATACAACTCTTTGTGACTTCAATTGGGGTTTTCATGGCAAAGATATTAGAATGGTTTGCCATTTCCTTCTCCAGCTCATTTTACAGATGAAGAACTGAGGCAAACAGGGTTAAGTGACTTGCCCAGGGTCACACAGCTAGTAAGTGTCTAATGCCAGATTTGAATTCAAGAAGGTGAGTCTTCCTGATTCCAAGGTCAATGCTTTTTCCACTGTACCACCTATACATTTATATTCTATTTTGAAGTGTAGTTATTTGTCGTTCTTATACTTTTTCTACAATATTATAGGCTCCTTGAGGTCAGTGAATGTCTTATTCATATCTGAATTTTCCCTATTGCCTTGAATATAGTAGGTACTTAACAAGTATCTGTTGATTCAAATTGATTTGGATAAGGAGGAAATATCTGAACAGGAGATAAAAGAGGCACATCTTTCCTCTCTACTCAGAGATTCATTCCTTAGCTACCCTTGACCCTTGTGCTTTTTAGTTACTCAATTCAATTCATAGGACGATGGAATCATAGAATTATATCTGACAGGGATCTTAGAGGCCATTTAGTCAAAACTTCTCATTTACAGATGAGGACATTAAGACTGAGAGACATTAAAGAATTTGCCCAAGGTTGCTCCATTATCTCTATTTCTGTCTTCTGTGGCCAACTAAATAAGTCTAATCACCCTTCCCCATGACAGCACTTGGAAGCTATATTGGCCCCAAAGACTCCTCTTCTTAAGATAAAACATCACCAGGTCCTTCAACTATCCTCTTTGAATGGCATGATCTTTGTTCTTTCCATCATCTTGGTGACCCTTATTTGAATATAGTTCACTTTATCAATGCCCTTTCTAAAATGTATTCCCCCAAATTGAACATGATCCTCCAAATACGGCTTGATCAGACCAGAGTACAGTTGGATCATCAACTTTCTAGTTACAGACTCTCTACCTTTCTTGATACAGCATAAGACAATATTAACTTTCATAATGGTCATATTGCTTTATTGACTCATTTTGAGTATATATGTACTCCCCTAAAATCTCTAGGCATTTTAGTCAACTGTTGTCAAGTCATGTTTCTCCAATCCCTCCTGAATTCCCCATTGAATGATTGAGCTCCATAACCTCTCCATAGAACAGTGCAATTGATATCAGGATATTCTTTCCATGGAGAGGTTCTTGGTAGGAAGGAGAGCACCTTCCAAGCTCAGCGAAGAGCACTTGAACCTGGGTTTGAAGGGCAGGACAGAGTTATAAGTATATTCAATTCAGTGCAATTCAATTCAACCGGTATTTATTCAATATCTGTTATATACAAGGCACACACGTCCCTAGGTATAAGTCACAGACAATATAAGGTAGTAAGTAAAGAGACATCAAAGTCAGGAAGATCTAGGTTCATGTCCTACTCCTCACACATACTGGCTGTGTGACTCTGAATAAGCCACTTAGTCTCTCAAGTCCCCAGGTAACTCTCTAAGACTGTGAGTTGTAGAATGGGTAGAGATCTATAATAAAAAAGGGGTTTCTTTATCGGTAGTACCCTATAATAATGAAATTAGAAGTCCATTCCAAAAGAAACAATGTATAAGACCTTATACGAGGTGCTGGGATATAAAGACATATATGATAATGACCCTCTTCTCAAGAAGCTTACATTACAATAAGGGGAAAGACATGGACATACTTCCATCCTCTCTTGTCCATTATTAGGGATAGTAGAACACCCATAAATGAATTTATCTCCTCTTATACAGCCTAAACTCAATAGAGATGGAAGTCCATTAGTTTCTCCCAACCACAACCAGAATTTTCCCACTATTTTCAGAAGGGATTTGCTAACTCAAGCAGCTGCAGGGCATAGGGCCTAACAAAGGAGAAAAAAAGAAGAGAATCAATTCCAGACACCTGCTTTTTTTTTTGAGCCTTAGGTACATATTTAATCAGAGTATAGACAAGACAGGGTCATACTTTAGAGCTAGAAGGGACCTAGAAATTGTTTAATACAATGACATCATTTCACAGATGAGGAAACTGAGGCCTCGAAAGAGAGTGCCTTGTCCAAGGTCGTACTTGCAGTAAATGATAGAGGATGACCCAGCATTATTAAGTTCCCACCTAGGAGAGTAATCTTACTTTCCCTGACCTCACGCCTTCAACCATAGGATGAGAAAGGATCATAGATCCAGAGCTGGAAGAGACCATCTCACTAATCCAATCCCTTCATTTGGCAATTAGTAAACCGAGGCCCATGGAGAAAAAGGTTAAACGACAGATCCAAGACGACGTGGTGTCGTGACACAGGTTGACACAGGTAGTAAGCCGCAGAAGCAGAATTTGATTCCAGGACCTCTTCATCTAGAGCCAGTACACTCCACTTTACCATGTGCTATTCTCTCTAATATACTAAGAATACATCCTCATGTAAAGGCGTATTATAATGAAATGAGGGAAATAACATTTTGGGAGGCATTAGAGGAAATGGGTTTCAATCCCAGCTCAGACAGTCATTAGGTATAGAATCATAGATTAATGAGGGCAGCTAGGTGGCGCAATGGATAGAGCGTTGGACCTGAAGTCAGAAAGATTCATCTTCCTGAATTCAAATCTGTTCCCAGACACTTACTAGCTGTGTGACCCTGGGCAAGTCACTTAACTCTGTTTGCTTCAGTTTTCTCATCTGTGAAATGAGCTGGAGAAGGGAATGGCAAATAAATGCCAAGAAAACCCCAAATGAGGTCACAAAGGGTCAGATACGACTGAAATGACTGAAAATAGATTAATGATGTCTTCTCTTTGGGCCTCATTTTCCTCATTGGTAAAATGGGAGTGATGCTCTTTGCCCTATCTACCTAAAATCTTTCATATCCACCTCCTTCTTTCCTCTAACACTACCACACAGGACAGACCTTCATCACCCCAAGCCTTCAGTACTGTAACAGCCTGATGATTGGACTTCCTACTCCAAGTCTCTCCTATTCTAGTCCATCTTCCACTCAGCTGTCAATTTGATATTCCTCACCATATCATCCCTCTCAATAAACGTCAGTGGCTCCCTATCACCTCCAGGATCAATATAAAAGCCTCTGTTTGGTTTGTAAAGCCCTTCATAATCTGGCCCCTTTGTATGGCCTTGCTACTCCTCTCTCCCCTCTTAGTACTCTGTGATTCAGGGACATTGGCTTTCTCACTTTGCCTCGAATACAAGACTCAATCTCCTGATAGCATTTTCATTGGCTGGACTCCATTCTTGGTATGCCCTCCCTCCTCATCTCCATCTCCTAGCTTCCTGGGTTTTCTTCAAGTTTCAGCTAATATCCATCCTTCTACAAGAAGCTTTTCCTGGTCTTCCTTAATTGTAGTACTTCTCTTCTGAGACTATTCCCAATTTATCCTATATATGTCTTATTTTTACATAGCTGTTTGCAGGTTGTCTCCATTGTTAGACTGTGAGCCCCTTGAGAGCAAGGGACTATTTTCTGCCTTTCTTTGAATCTCCAGTGCTTAGCACAGTTCCTGGCACATCAAAGGGACTTAATAAATGCTAGTTGACTGACAATTGAAATGTAATGTGAGTTATTATTGCTGAAAATGAGACCATGTGTCTGAAAGGTCTTGGGAACCACTAAAGCATTTTACATATGAGGGGCATAATTATCACTGAAGCCTCATAACACCCTGGCACTTGCTCCCCAGCCCAGTGAGAGGGGGACCTACTTATCGTTCTCCCAGCAATGATGTATGTGACCGTAAATGCCATCCCTCGATGATATAGCACTGTGCAGGGCCTGATAAAATATATTCCAGGAGTGATGGCACTTAGTGTTGGACAATAGATCATTTCAATGACAGAGCGCTGATGATGGATAATACTGTAACCAACATGACCCCTTTGGTTAAATGGGCCTTACACCTCAGTGAGCAATGGCGCAGTAATTCTCAAGAATGGAGAGAGACATGACACCAGTGGCTTGGTTCTCAGAAATGATTCCTGGCGGGTCGAGGAGGGATACATATTCCAGCTCCACCTGGAGACAGAGCAGAGGTACTCTCTGGGGCCATGGCTTCTCTTCTCATCTTCTGCCCTGCCTGAGAGATAGAGAACCAGTGATAAATGAACTGGCTGAGAGCAGGATGAAAGTCACCTTCTTCAAGGTTTTTGTTGTTCAGTTGTTTCAGTTGTGTCTGAGTCTTCATGAACCCATTTGGGGTTTTCTTGGAAAGGATACCAGAGTGGTTTGTCATTCCCTTCTACAGCTCATTTTATAGATGAGGAAACTGAGGCAAACAGAGTTAAGTGACTTGTCCCGGGTCACACAGCTAGTAAGTGTCTGCAACCAGATTTGAACTAGGGTCTTTCTGAGTTCCAGACTATCCACTGTGTCACCACTGCTGCCCTAGCAACCAAAATGTATCCCTTCCAGCCAAGGGATGTACTTAGGTTCAAAGAAACAATTGTATGAGTACAGGAAAAGGCTGATGATGCTGAGCAACAGTTAATTTGAAAAGGAGTTTGAAGTTCTAGGGGGCTACCATACACTGGGTGTGATTCTCAATGTAACTAGATTGGGGTGGGAGGGAAGACCTATGAGATCCTAGGCTGAAATAGTAGAAATACAATGTCCAGAAAATAAAGAATAAGAACATAGGATTTAGGATGGGAAGGGAGCTTAGTTCAAAACTCTCATTTTTCTGATTGAAGAAATGGAGACTCAAAAAAAGAAAATTACGTCTCCAAGTTTACCTAATGTCAAAGTTGGGATTTGACCCTATGGGTTTGGTCTCATGGTATTCTATCCAAATCAGACCATATCTAGAGTGTTGTGGTAAATTCTGAGTGACATATTTTAGGAAAAGCATTTACTAACCACAGTCCATTGAGAAGAAGGTGCCCAAAACGGTGAAGCATTTGGAAAACATCATATTTGAAACTGTTAAAGATACTAGGAACCTAATGTCATAGAATATTAGAGTTAGGAAAATGGTAGAGGAATCTGTCAACCAAATCCTTACAAAAGTGAAGAAACAATGACCTTTATGGGTTATGATTTGCCAAAGGCCATATAACAAGTTAGCAATATGGTTAGTCTTCAATTATCTCAAGGGCTCCCATTTGGAAACAGAATCGCCCACATTCCACAGAGCTTGAGTGCAAGACAAAAAAACATGGGTAGAAATTATAGGAAGACAGGTTATAAAATCTTCCTTATAATCAGAGCAGTCAAAAAAAATAGAAGTTAGATTTAAGAGGTCATAAGTTCCCCAAACCTGGAAATACTCATGTGAAGATAGCTACCTCTTAGCAATGCTGTAGAAGGGATTCCTTTAGGGGTCTGGCCCTTCTGGCTTCTAGGTTCCCCTTCAGCTGTGATTCTATACTTCTACAGAGGCATCTAAATCCCCACTCACTGCAGATAGTAGATATGGTGCCAAGTGTGTAAGTCATTCACAGACCTGCCAGCCTTCTGGCAGTCCTCCATCTGAGGGAGGTGCTCCAGGTGCATGAGGGTGAGGGTCTATTCCATAGGTCACCTTGTAAATAACCACTGCCCACAATGACCACTGTCCACAATGATAGAGAGACTTGGGTTCCAGTTCTACTCTATCACTGACTTCTCTTTCACCTCACGTTTCTCTGAGTCTCAGCCGCTTCATCTGTAATAGGATGGTGATGGATTATATCAGTGGTGTCAAACTCAAATTGAACTGAGGACAACTAAGCCATCTATAAGGTGCTTGAGGGCCACATATTGACTTAGAAAATCACATATTAACATTATCTACATTCAATTGTGTTTTTATTCATTTTGTTAAATATTTCCCAATTACACTTCAATTTGGCTCAGGCCACACTTGTCACAGGCTGCTTGGGGCCTGCAGCCAGTGTGTTTGCCATTTCTGGGTAAAATGGTATCTGAGGACCCTTCTGACTCCAAAGCTTGTTTCAGATTAAATATTGCGTGCTTTAAAGGTCTAAAGTTTTGGTTTTTTTCCCTTCTTGGACCCCCTGAGCTGAACAGTGTACTTTGCTGTCAATCTGAGCTACTAGGTAAGCAAGGTTGGAATTGTGCTGGATCTTCACTGTCCACCATTTCCCCAAGAATTTAGCAGAGTGTCTTTAATATAGTAACAATCCTATAAAGGATATTTGCATTCCCCTCATTTTTCCTGGAAGGAAGAAAAAGAATGCATCTGTGATGGCCTGTTCCTAAAAGCACCGGCCCTAATTTGTGGGATCTCCTGGGACTTAGCTAAGACCTCTAAGGGGAATTTTTCCAGATCTTCAAAATCTTCATGGTTCTGTCCTTTTCCTACCTTAATTGTCTCAACAGCACCAACAACCTTATCTCCCTACACCCTCCATGCCACATACAACACACACTAGTTGTGGATGGGACAGTTTCCTTCCTCAAAGGAATCACTATTTCCCTTTCTTGTCAGGCTCTTCTCAGGAATCAAAAACCTTCTGCCTAAATTCCCACAGCATAGGTTCAAATGTAACCCACACTTTTCCCCAGCATTAGCTTTACATACTCCAAGGACAACTTATAACTAATGCAATTTTTAATAGTTAATAATACTTTTTTCCAGCACATTCCTTTGTATATTTAATACAGCATGGGGGCAGGGGGAGAGGTGGCCTTGGAGCCAGGAAGACTTCAAGTTTGACCTCTAACATGTGACCCTGGGCCAATCATTTAAGCTCTTGGTATTCCTGGCCAATTCTCTGAGGCTTTAAATTGCAGAGCAGATGCCAACCTGGGCAGCTACTTACTAGGGAGTCACCTAAATTTATCTTACCAGGAGTTCTCTATACCAATGGAATCCTATATATTGGTTTTTTTTTGTTTCTGTCCTTCTATGGCTGTGTAGTAATTAAGGATCAATGTAGCATTGAACATCTCATTAGCTACTATGGGAACAATAGAGCTCTTTCTCAATCCTTCATAAAAAAACTGGTAACTGTGGAGTCATAGACAATGATTTCAAAAGCTTTGCCCGTCCCCAGGCAGGCGGAAGACATTTTATAGAATCTCAGAGCTAGGAAGGAACTTAAAAGATAATCTAATAACATATTTCACAAAATCACAGAGTTGGGATAGACATCAGAGGCTAATCAGTTCAACCCACACTCAACCTAGGATGCTTTCTGCAAAATCCCCAATAACTTGATGAGGCAACCCATGCTTGAAAACTTCCATTTGCTGAAAGAGGTTTCTTCCTTTGTTTTCTTGACACAAGGACTGAATCTTTTTCTCAGTAACAGCCACACAATGCTCCTAATACTGTCGTGTAGGCCAAGCAGAACATATCCGATTCCACTTCCACTTAACAGCACGTCATCAACATGAAGAAAGTTGTCATGTCCCCTCTAAGTCATCTCTTCTTTTCCATTTCCTTCAATATATGCTTGCATGACATGGCACCCAACCCCTAAACTAATTGTTGTTGTTTTTTTTAATTTGCACTACTTTAGGATGGGGGCAATGTGGTTAGATAAGTATTTTTTTTTTATTTTTGAAAGACAGAAGTTTTAGTGTACTATAAGCTCATAGCAGTAAACAGAGTTTCCTGGTTGCCAAAAATCTAATGAGATTGTAGACTGCTCTAACAAAATCAGATTTTTCAAAATGAAGAAGGTGTTGTTCTACTAGACTCTGCCATTCTACTGGATTCTGCCATGGACAGACCATACCTCAAATATTATGATGAATATTGGTCATCACATCTTAGGAAGAACATTTCTATTGAGGCAAAAGCCATGTCTTATAAGAATTGATTGAGTTGAGAAAATTGGACGTTTTGCTTAGTAAGAGTTTAATAAATGTATGTACTTTGAATTGGATTGATGCTTCAACTAAAGAAGAGAAGGTGCCAGAGGAATATCATAACTGTTGTCAAGAATAGCCCTTGTTGTCTCTTCTGCCAACGATATACAGTACTGGAAGAAAAGTCCTACTGAATGGAATGGATTCTTTGGCTCATTATTATCCATGGTCTAAAGAGGGTCTGAATTTCAAAATGACATCATTGTTTCCCATCATCTAGAAAGGCTATCAGATGAGGCAGTGAGGAGCTCCAGGATGAAGTGAGTTTGGGATGAGTTTCCTCTGAAGCTCAAGAGAGATCCTAGAGAAGTATTCAAAAGTCCAGGTCACCCTGGCTACCACAACTTATATTGCTGCCACGGGAGCCTTCCGACAAGGTTGCAAAAGGCTGGGGAAAGAGAGCGTAGGTGAGAAATTCCATTAGAGTTATGTAGGCAAGAGTGAGGAGGAAAGGAGATGAGTGCTGGAAAGACATAGTAGAGGGGTGCCTGTGAAGACTGGTACTTGGCACAACTGGGCTGTCCTGGAACAGCCATCATTTCTGTCCACCAAAGCCTGACAGAACATTTGATGCTAGGTAAGCAAGAGAAATGTTTGGTTGGTAGTGACATTCTTTCAACTGAGAATCCATGTAGATGGAAAATAGCTCTTCCCCCCTTCTCTCTTCTCTGAGAAGGCATATGTCTCATGCAAAGTTTTTTTTTTGTTGTTCTATAAATTTGTTCATAATCCCTGATTTAATTAATATTTTAATGCCAACTTACTCTAGATAAAATATGATTGATCTTAATTGCTTTTTATTTGTGTTTTATTATTTGTGAAGAAGGAATTGCAAAAGAGAGAAAGAGTGACTAGTTTTGGTTTACAAAATTTGGATACTGACTGGGGGATGAGGAATGATATGACAGAAAATGATATTGATTTATTTTGTTTAATAAACATTCTGAAGTGATTTAAACTGAGTCCAGGGCTTTTGCCCTTAAGTGAAAGCAAGTCAATAGCCATTGACATCTGGTAGCAGGCTGTTTTTTTATTTTTTAGTCACATTGCTTCCTCCTTTGAGTTCCTTTATCTTCAATGCATGTGCAGAAAAAGGACTCTATAGGGAGGTTTTAAGGGAGGTGACTAAAAATTAAATTATGCCCCATAGGAAGAGAAAGGAGTGTCTAGATCCAGCCAGAAATGTCCATGTTCCAAGGGTGGGTACCAAAGCAGGGAAAGAATATAGCTCACTTTCATTTTGATCAAACAAATATCCACAGACACATAGTACAAAGTTCTATATAAGCATTTAAAGAACTTCCATGTGGAATAAGGGTTAGACATGGTCTACTCGGCCCCAGAGAAAAGAACTAAAAACCACGAGTGAAAATTAGAGGGTGGCATATTTAAATTTGATGTGGGGATGGGGCAGATGGATTGCCTAATAAATAGAGCTATCCCTGAGAGTTAGCAGGAAATACTAGGTTCTCATCATTACAGATCTCACAGCTCCATAATTATTAGCATTTACATAACACTGTAAGCTTTGCTAAGTACTTTGCATATGTTAACTCATTTGATCCTCAGAACAACCCTGGGAGGGAAATGTTATTATTATACCCATGTAACAAATGAGGAAACTGAGGCACAGAAAGGTTAAGTGACTTACCCAAGATCACACAGCTAGTGTCTGAGGCGGGACTAGAATGCAGGTCTTCCTGTATTCCTAGGCTTCCAAGTTCCATGCTCTAACCATTGCACTATACAGCTGCCACTAGAGGCTGGATGACCATTTACCAGAGATTATAGAGGAAGTTCCTCAAATGTCAGTCAACACGTATTTATGAAGTAATTGGTCTGTGGCAGGCACTATGCCTGCCTAGGAATCAGTAGAGGGGAGATGCAAACCCACATTTTCTAGCTCCTTGTGATGTTCTTTCCCCTGTACCTCAATGTTACTTATTTCTAAATCCCATTCTATCATGGACCTTCTATGTTCTAAGTTCCCTTATAGATCTAATGTTTTGTGATTTATATTCTAAATTACATTCTGGCTTTAACGTGCTATGTTTCATGGTAGAAAGTGTCCTTCCAGCTCTGACATTCTTTTTTAACATCTCCCTATCTCTGACATTGTATGTACAATGTCCTAAGGTCCCTTCTGGCTATACTGTTCCATGATTCTATGTCCGTCTGCAAATGCTAAACAATGATATTGGTGTCACTGAGACTCTGGGAGGGGTGACACCCTGGGAAGGTCAAGCGTCTGACCCCTCCTCCTCCATCACCAACAGTCAATCCTTCAGCTGGATGGGATTGAAATTGCTTGTATTTGAGTCACATTAATACGCTCAAATGGTTCACAAATGCAAACAGAATTCTATATTGTCCTTTCCAGGCAGTCATATTTTCAATTGATGGCCAAGAGGAGGGATAAACAAGGCAGGTGCAGACATAAGACAAAGCACTGTGGGCATGACAAACTGAAGCAGCAATGTTTAGCTGTACAGTGAAATACAGAACTCCTTGCTTTCTGAAAGGAGCTGGGGGGAAGGGCAGGACTGAAATTCCGAGAGACCAACTAGGATGACCAGGTTTTTAATGATAAATTTAGCAGAGGTTCATCCTGAGAACTTAGGTCTTTACCAAGCTGCAAGCCTCCTGACATGTTCAGTTTTTTACAGTTAGTAAGAATAGCTGATTTCACCAACCCCTTACCTGTGATCTCCCAGTATTCCTGGCTATGAAATAAGGAAGGAGACCTTCATTTGAGTGCTGGCTCTAACACCACCACCTTAAGTTAGCTCACCTCTGTGGGATGTGTTTTCCTGTTCTCTACAGGGAGTAGGTTGGGTTAGAATAACCAGAAGTTCTTTATTTTTTATTTATTTATTTTTTTAGTAAGGCAATTGGGGCTAAGTGACTTGCCCAGAGTCACACAACTAGGATGTATTATGTGTCTGAGGCTGGATTTGAACTCAGGTCCTCCTGACTCAGGGCCAGTGCTCTATCCACTGAGCCACCTAGCTGCCCCCAGAAGTTTTTTAAACAGGGATCTGTGAACTTTTAAAAAAAATTTGATTACTGTATTTTAATATAATTGGTTTCCTTTATAATCTTATGGATCCTGGTCTATGCATTTAAAAATGTTATTCTGAGAAAGTATTATCATATTGCTAATGGAGTCCATGATAAAAAATGCTAAGGGCCCCTGGAACAGATGGTTTTTAAGGTCTCCAGAATGCTATATTCTAGGTTAAATTTTCCTTGAGTTTTAGTAGCCTACCATTTTTTTTTTATTCTAAGGTTCTTTCTAGCTTTAACATTTTATGTTCTATATGTTAAGATCCTTTCTTTCCCTACTGTTCTGCTCCAATCAATTGTCTCCTATTCTATCCAGAAAGGGACTGGAGGAGTAGCTGGGCATTGAATTGCCCTAGGCTCCATTGGTGTTCAGTTGTTCTTTACTTATGTTCAAATCTTCCTGACCTCATTTGGGATTTTCTTGGCAAGGATACTGGAGTGGCTTGTCATTTCCTTCTTCAGGTCATTTTACAGATGGGGAAACTGAGGTAAGCAGGGCTAAGTGATTTGCTTAGAATCACATAGCTAGTAAGTGTCTGAGGCCAGATTTGAACTCAGGAAGGTGAATCTTCCTGATTGCAGGACCAGCACTCTATCCACAGTGCCACCTAGCTGCCCTGTAGATGTATATGTGTGTGCATGTGTGTGTGTGTGTGTGTATATACATATATATGTGTGTGTGTGTATATATACATACATATATACACACATACTCATATATACATAAACATGAGTATATATGTGCATATGTATATATGTGTGCATATATGCACATGTGCTCATACACATATGCTATATATGCATAGATACATGTGTGTATATACACATACATCTACAAATACATGTACATGTACATACATGTCCTGCTTTCTGTACCAGTTGTGTAGGAGTTGAGGGATTGCTTCAGATTTGGAGCAGTTGATCCTGGCCCCAGTTTGAAGAGCTCATTTGGGTTTCCTTGTTTTCTCTGCCTCCATATCCCTTAGGTGTCTATAGTTCAGTTACCTTATCTTTCCTTTGAGGATTCTTCTCAAGCACACCCAATATAAAGCAGCCTGTTGCCTTCAGTGTTGACTGGCTTAGCTGGTTCCTCTTTGAAGCCCTTTTCCTCCTACCCCTAGACTTTGACAGTGTTGGAGAGAGGGGAGGTGCACAATGGAAGGTAAGAGTGTAACTGCAGACTGATTGAGATGTTCACCTACTATTTTCTGATAAGAGATGACATAGATCAGTAGCTAGAATTCTGGATTTGGAGTGAGAAAGACCTGGATTCTAATCCCACCTTAGATATTTAGTAGCTTTCTAAGCATTCTCAGTCATAAGATGGGAATAATAATAGCACCTATCATTGGACTATTGTTAAGACCAAATGAGGTGATATATACATATATAAAGCATATTGCAAACTTTAAAGTGATATATGAATGTGACTTTTGCTGTCATGGGTTGCAGAGAGGAAATGGGGCACAGAAAACTGTTATCATTATTTTGGGAGGATGTCAGGAAAGGAAAGAATCAAGGAAGGAAGGAGAAAAGGAGGGGTGAAAGGAAGAATGGAAGGAGGAAAGGGGTAAGGAAAGAATGTAGTGGGTGAAAGATGAAATGACAGAGGAAATAAAGATTCCATATTCCAAGCATATTGATTTGCTAACCAATGCATGCCAATTGCCTAACAAAGTGGGATCAGACCTCTCCCTCATCTTAGGACTGAAACCCAAATACAGGGGGAGACAGACTTTTATACATTAAAAACAATTAACCAAATAAGGCCAATTAACTAAAAGGAAACAATATAACATTAGATAATCTGATTTCTAATTGGAGGAAAGATTAGGGACTTTCCAAGTTGGGAAGAGGAGAGCAAACAGGTGCAATTCCCTGAATTTAGGAAAAGAGGTGTCGTACTCCCCCCAAGTGTCTGTAAACAATCAAAGGAACACGGAGACAACAACTGATTAGTCAATATGGGGCCAGTTTTCAGATAAGACATAAGGGTTACCTAAGATGGACAATTGTAAGAAAACTTCTTGTGTCAATATTTGAATCTGACTGGGTTTCTGGTCAATATGACCTAGATCCTCAGTTACAGGCCTCTAAACAGCAGGTAGACATGATCCAGTTTCCTAGCCGTGCAGGGCTAGGTTCAAACAATGCAGTAAGATTTTCTCCCAATTCCCATAATTGAATAAAGTCTTATCACAAGACAGGGGTTGAACTAGACCCATAATTGAACAGAAAGGGAACTGAGCTAGCTCCAGAATTGAGTCACAAGATGGAGTCACTATGGTCCACTCAATTCCCACAATTTCCCAATTCCCTCATGAAGGAGAGAGGCAGTGAAGAAAATACTTTTCCTAGATCTCAAGAGTTCAGAGGGACTTTGCACATCATCTAATCTGAGAACTTCATGTTTTAAATGTAATGTAATGTAAATGTAAATGTAATGTTCACTTTGAACAGGGAATGCACAGAAATGCCCTGCCTCCTTCCAGACAGATGTGTGTGCCAGCTCAGTGTTTGAGTGCTTTGGGAGTGATGGACTGCATGGCTGCTTCTGGCCAGCAATATATGACTCCGTGCTTAAGTGCTTTGTGGATGACAAAGTAATTCCCTTACTAGGCACTGAGCAAGAAGTTCGAGATTCGGTAGAATCTTGAAGACCAGATTCAATAGACCATTAGAAAAAGAATGACTCTTCCCTGTAATTCTTTTCCTTCACCCTTCCATGTGGTATCATGTAACTGGAACTTCCTATGAGGAATGGGAGAAAAGCACCTTGTCCTTTTCTCCACCTTGGCCAGCCATGAGTGCATGGCAGCTACAGCTCATGCCGTATACATGCCTAAGACTGAATCTCAGAGCCCTGGCTGCCTTTTCAGTTTTGTGTTTCTTTCTGGAGTAGAGACAGATAATGTAATAGTCAAATATTGACTTTGAGATGAATGTGTTCAGGCTTAGAGGAGACCACGTAAATTCATGAGGTTCAGAGGTTGTGGGTCATTTGGTTGGTAATAAGTAGTGGTAGAGGGAGTTTCTACTTCAGTGAAGATGACCGTCTGCAAGAGAAGGAACCCAGGCCCTTGTCTGCCTGCCCAGAAGACATGGATTTTGAGGAAGCAGTATACAGCCAAGTTGAAATATAACAATACCTCATCAGCATTCCTGAAAATTTCTGTATGTCCTGACCAGGCTTAAGTCACCACCTCCCAGGGAAGTATAACAGCAATTATAAGTTACTCAATCCTGTTTTAAGTCTTTCTATTAATTTGTGCTCATGTTTTTTTTTTTTAATTTAGCATTTCTTTTATAGGAAATAAATATCTCTCCCATATTTGATTTATCATGTATATTGAGTATTTTTCTATGTCTCTCCCCAACTCTCTCCCCTCCTCACATTGAGGATGCCTTAATCATGAACCCAAACCTAAGCTTTAAATAACTTCACCCTGGGGCACCAGGCTGGTGTTGTAATGAGTTGAAGAGTATAATAAAAAGAGCATAACCCCATCTTATTGCAGGCTAGACTTTCCCAAGATTGGACTTGGTCTAGACGTGATATGTGGGTTCAAAGTAGATGGGCCATGTGATGAAGACAGAGACAGTGGAGCAGTTCTCCCAGGCCCCGCAGAAGTTTCTTATTATTAAATAAAGAGACATACCCAGGGAGGGAATATAACTTATCCAAAGTCACACAGAAGGCTAATGACAGAACTGAGAATTCAATCCAAGTGTCCTATCTTCCATCCTACTGTTTCTACATCCATAGCATGCTCTTTTCTCTAGGTAATAATATCTGCGGCAAAAAGATACAAATAACTACAGCCTGGACAGAACAGCTACCAGTGTGCTTCCCAAGTATCACAGACCTTCCCTCTAAGTTGTAACAACTCAATGTAAACTTTTTCATAATACCCTATTAGATACCCATTATCCCAGAAGAATCACTGGATCATAGATTTAGAACTTAAAGGGATCTTTGAAGATGAAACCAGTGCTCAGAGAGGGGAAAATGGCTTGCCAAGTTTGAATGACAAAGTAGCCCAGGAGCAACAATCCTGGGAATAAGGGCAAGCAAGACAAAGGTGAAGATACAGGTGTAGGATGCATTTCAAAAGAGCTCCTCAAACTCCCACCAATCATCTTTTCCTTGAGAAAAAGAGAAGTAAATGCAAAGGATATTTAAAGGATTCTAAAGTTGTAAAGAAGGACAGAGATTTAAGTTTGAGAAGTAAAACTCTAAGATGACTCAAAAAGAAGTTGAAGGGGGAAAAAGGACTTGACAGTGAAGACTAGAGCTAAAGGGCTAGGAGAAGGGCATGAGATGAAGAATAACAACTTAAGGGACAGGGGAGAGAAGGAAGAAATAGAGAAAGAGGAGAAAAGAGATTGAAGAGGAGAGGGAAAGGGAAAATGAAAGAGAAGAAGAAACTTGAAAATAAGGAAGAAAGAGATGAAAGGAAGGTGGAAAATGACTTAAGAGGGAGAGGGAGAAGATCTGCATCTGAGCTTGAGGACAGGATGGTATAGTGGGAAAAAGGACTGCTTCTGTAGTCAGAGGACTTTGGCTCAAATCTCAAGTGTGACTGTCTGTCCCTTAACATCCCTGAGCTTCATTTTCTTAATTTGCAAGGGTATTGAACTACTTGGCCTCTGAGGTCACACCCAGCTTTTGATCTATGCTACTATGATCCTATAAAAGTTAAAGAAAGAAGAATAGAAGGAATTGAAGAATAAGAGCTTATGGAGAAAAAAGAGAAAGAAAGCACAGAAGAAAAAGCACTGTGTCTGGTTCCCAGCACCTGGGTTCAAATCTCACTTCTGATTCTGGGCAAATCACAACCCCCCTGTACCTCAATCCTTCTTCATCTCTTCTAGCTTTATGTCTATTCCCCTATGATTCATTGACCTTAAAAAAAAAGGAGAGAGAGAGAAGAGGAACTTGAGAAAGATTAGAGAAAGGACTCAAGCTAAAAGAGGAGAGAGACTTGAGGACCGAAGGAAGGAAAGAGAGAAGGAAAAGAAAGGGAATTAAGGACCACTTTTTGAGTCTCCAGATTGTCCAGAAGAATGGAGTTCTCCTAAACAAAACAGAAGGAGGGCAACAAAGGAAAAATAAAGCAGACAGAAAAGGATCCAATGAGACAGACCCCAATTCTGACCTACATGCGGAGCAATAAGATAGGAGGAAAACAATAATGACTCCCAAAATTTCACAGGAGACAAAATCCAAGAAATGGGCAACAATAAAACCCATGACTGCAATGCCTACATACAGAAGAACGAAGTACAGGTAGCAAGAAAGCTGCACCGTAGAGTTTAACGGGAGGAGATAAATTTGGTGTCACTGGGATCATCTGAGGCTTGGAAGAATAAGACTGGTGACTGAAGCATGTCTCTCAAAGGATGTACCTCATTCAGAAGAAACACTGACACCAATCCCCTTTTCCACCACCATCAGACTTAACCTCCTGCCTAATAACACACACACACACACACACACACACACACACACACACGGTCCAAATTGCTCCTTTAACAAGGGCTCCCAGGCCTCTCTTAGCTCTGAAATAATGGGAATGAGCCATTTACTCTGCACTCCATCACATCAGCTCCAATAGGATCCCATCTTCCTGACTCAGTTGGGTGACTCTCTTCCTTGCCATAAATCTTTCTTTTCTAATCATTTGCAGACATCCAGCCAGGTTGCAGTTGTGATGAGAGCCTGAATTTCCTTGTTTTTCTCACTCTGCTCAGATATCTTGAGCTAGTGCCACTAAATCTTGTCCAAAGATAATAATCACAAAATTACAGAATCTCAGAGTTGGAAGGGACCTCAGAGACCATTTAGTGAACCCTCTGCCTGTAGAGGAAACTTCTCTACATCATATCAAGCAAGTAAACAACCATCTGACCTTTGTTGGAAAAACTTCTGTGAAGTTAGCTCATTCTGCTTTGGATAGCACTAATTCTAATTGAATGAATTAAAAAATAAACATTTATTAAACTTTATTCTGAGCTAAGTGCTGGGGGCTATAAAAAAGTGACAGCCCCCCCACTCTTAAAGAGTTTACATTCTAATAGGAGAATATAGTACATAGAGGGAAGTGTTGGCTAAAGAAGGGAGTTTTCATTTTAGTATGAGTCACAGGAATGGTAAATTGTGTATGGGGTAGTCAGTCAACTGAGTAAGTGACTCACTCTCTTTCTAGAAGCAGAGGTACAGTTGATTTGATCAATGTGAAGTAGAAAGCAGGAGTTAGTTGGGTGGTAGGAACAGGAGAGAGAAGGGTGTGGAGTCTGGGGCCAAGGTAGATAATAATGGGTGAAGTTGACTAGTCTGCCTTTACCAGTCTAGATTTCTGGGGCCTGGGGCTGTGGGAATTACAAAGATGAGTGGGTTAACTTCCTGTGGTACTTCAGACAAGAATACTAAAGGTTGAGGTGTTGACGTCTAGTTTTGGAGTGAAAGATGCTGGTCCAGGAGGGGTGGTAGCAGTAGGTAAGAAGAGCTGAGTGATCAGCTGGTGGAGGTGTATATAAGGAAGGTCTTTTATCAAATCTAAATTTGCATCTTTGCAGCTCCTGCCCATTAAATCTAAGCTGGCCCTCGGGGGTCCAGTCGTAAACATCTTAGAGCCGAGGCCCCAACAGTTGTGCCAATAACTCAAAGAAGAAGTAATGTCACAGCTAAGGATCAGAGGGATCAGAGATATGAGTTTCCATAGGCACACGGACTAGCTTTCTCATAAGCCACCAAACTGGGGTGGCTTTCTGGGTACCCACATATGACAGTCCCTGTTGGCTATGCTAGATCAAAAGACTGAAAGCCGGTAGGAATCTCAGAGTTCATCCTAGAGCTCCAGTCCCTTCATGGGACCATAGAATCTGAGAGCGCAAAGGAATGCTGCAAGTCATCTAATCTAACCTCCTCATTTCACAGATGAGAAAACTGAGGCCCAGAGAGGATGAGTTCTCAAGGTCACACAACTTTTTTTTATACATCCCCCTTTGAAATTTTGATCGATGACTTTTATGTTGCACTGAATTCATTTCAGTATACATGCCTCCCCACTCCTTCCTAGAGAGCCATCCCCTTGTAACACAGATTTTAAAGGGGGGGGGGGAGGAATTTAACAAAATCAAGCACTGTGTTTACTATGTCTGGCAACATATGCGATATTCCACACCCCCAGTCCTTCACCTTCACAATGGGCAAGGGAAGGGAAGGAAAGGAAATAAACTTTTATATGGCACCTGCCTGCTATATGATGGGCACTGTGCTGAGAGCTTTACAAATATCATCTCATTTGATCCTCACAACAAACTCTGAGAGGTAAATGCTATTATTATCCCAATTTTACAATTTAGGAAACTGAGGCTAACAGAGATTTAGTGACTTGCCCAGGGTCACACAGTATGTGCAATCAGGACTTCCTGACTCTAGGCTCAGAGCTCTCCCCACTACTCACAATTAAAGTATTTCAGTACATCCTAGGAAGCTTATATTACTCCTCGTAACAGTCTGGCTGTGAATCATGGAATCCTAGATTTAGAGGTAGAATGAACTAAGAGACCACTGAGTTCATGCCCCCAACACATTTTACTGAGGGACAACAGAGGAAAGTGACTAGTCCAAGGTCATATAGAGAGCCCTCGTGCTTCTCAAAGCACTTTCCCATCCATCATCTCATTTGATCTTCACAACAACCTTGTGAAATAGTTCAGTAGCTGTTCTCATCCCTTTTTGATAAATAAGAAAATGAAGGTTCAGAGACCTACATTGGAGGAAACAGCTCAAGGTCACATAAAATCAGTGGTAAAATCTGTACTTGAACTCAGGCCTGGAGTTGTATCCTTGTATTTTTTATTCTGCTGTAGCATGCAATTCCATTCTAATAATGGAGTGTAAAGAAGTCATTCTCTAAATAGTACCTCTCAGGCTGTTGGAAACTAATAACCATGATGATGATAATATCTAACATTTATTAGGCATTTTAATGTTCACAAAGCACTTTCCTCACAACAATTCACAGGGGCAGGTAGCACAAATAGTTTAACATCCACTTGATAGGTGGGAAAACTAAAGCCAAAAAGGTTAAATGAATTTTTCATGGTCAATGACTAGTAAGTATCAAAGCCGTATCTTCTGATTCCAAGACCCATACTCTTTGCAACATGCCAACACCTCTCTAAAGACAATGTCGAATGACAAAAGTATACTGCTTATGACAGGCTGCCAAATCATCTTAATCTTAATGCATATATCTGAATTCTGGAGTATTCCTGTGCTATAAAACCGATAAATGTAAGGAATACAGAGAAGCGTAGAAAGACTTACATGAACTGATAAAGAACAAAATAAGTCAAACCATGGAAACAATATATGCAATGACTACAACAACGTGAACGGGAAGAAAAAAAAAGAAAAAAAGCTGAATACTATGTAGCTATAATGATAAAGCTTGTTCTCAAAGAAAAGATGAGAAAATATATCTCCCTTCCTTCTTTGAAGAGGCGAGAAATTCAAGGCTTGGAACTTTATATAATGTCATACTCAGCTGATATGTTGGTAAGTCTCATTGTACTGTTGTCTTTTTCTTTTTCTTTTCTTTTTTTTTTTTTTACAAGGGATGACTCAGTACTAGGGAAAGGGGAAGGATATACTCAGAAATGAAATGATATAAAAACAAAAGATATAAAAATTATTTTAAAAAGAGAAATACATAGTTGAGGTAGTTGGAAGAGATTATTTTTACATCTTCCCACTCTGAATCCAAGTGATCTTCCCTGGTGGGCCTCTATCCTAGAGAGGGGTCAGCATTTTTAAACAGACTTAATGTGCCTGAAACTCTGCAAACTCTGTGTGTCTTGGGATTACCCACTATGTTGTGATTCCATTTCAGTTATACTTCTCAGCTCATTTGCAAAACAAAGATGACAGACAGATCCTGAACTTAATACATGATCAAACATTTCCTTGCCCTAACCACTTTCCCAGGTTCTCTTTAAAAATCATTCCTCAGTTGCCCCCAAGGGACCATGCCATAGAACTGGTTTCTCCAGTTTTATAATGTCAGAATTATTTTGTTTATAGAAAAAAATAACAGGCATAATTTCCACCAAGGGAAGAGATGGGTCATTCCTCATGGGGACACATAAAAATGAAAAGAAACTCATCATTCTGGAGCATGTCAGAAAAGGAAAGATGGACAGGATGGTTTTCCCAAGGCTCCTCTCCAGCCGTGGAGTAGATGGATTTATAAATGAACTAGTCTTATTCTTTTTGTAAGGAACCTAGTGATTCCATTGCTTTTTGGAATATAAAAGCCTTTGTCAGCCAGAGGAGGCCATGGTACATCATTCTAATTATGCCCCAAATAACTCCCTCAAGAACATTAAGTAAATAAAGACAGCTGCCTGACGAATTTTTTTTTTTTATAAACTATCCACATTTGGTAAAGTTGTGCTTTCCTATCTATGTTTCTTTGCTAATACTTTACCTTACACCTGGAATGTCATCTCCCCCACCCCACCTATTTGAATTGCAATCTGTCTTTAAAAAAACAACAGATAAATAAAAGATATTCAACCCAAAGCCACCTTCTCAATGTTTATTCTGATTGTAGTGAATGATCTTTCCTCTTGAATCTCATATAACAATTTGGCTATAGCTCTCTACTCCACTTAGCACGTATATAATGTTATATATTATCATTATCTCCATTGTATCTCATCCCCATATCACTTACAAAGAACTGTAAGTTCTCTGGGGGCAGTGACTATTTCTTTAAGTAGAAATTATTTTCCCTAGTGCCTAGCATGACATTCAACTGAATTCAGCTACTTATAATAATCATAGTAACAATTCACGTTCATATAGTACAACATGCTTATGAATACATATGTGTTCATACAATGCTATTTGAGAGGCATTAAAGTACTCATTTATTCTTTTATCCCCATTCCCCCATCTAAGAGGAAGGGTCTTGCACAGGATATGCATGGTACACAGTAGATGCTTAACAATACTTGCAGAATGAATGAATAAATGAAATTAATGAATGGATATTATCTCCCAAAGTCTTGTCTGACTCAACCTTTCAGAGACTGTTGTTTTATACTCCATGAAGCAGGATGTGGGAGTTCACTATCTCTCCCCCACTTCTACTGCATGGAGCAGATTAGATTCCCAAACTAATAACCACAAATATCACAGAACATAAATAACAGCCAAAGAACGGAGAGCCTGACAACCCCTCCCCGAAGGAGATGGGGAGAAAGTCAGCAGGACTATTTACTGCATGGCAGGCAGCCTAAAGAATAAGCAGAAGGGAGGGTTACAGGGTTCCAGGAGCAACAAACAACAACAGCAATCATGTCTTAAAAACCAATTTAATTACTTCTAGATACTCTACCTGGGAGGTCTCCAGGCCAAAGGATGCTGTGACTCAGAACTGATGGCGACCTTGGAAAACGCATTGTCCACCCCACCCCTCCTCATTTTGTGGAGAGAAAAATTGAGGTCTAGAGGTGAAGTGACTTGCCCAAGGTTATGACTAGTAAGCAGCAGATCCAGGACTCAAATCCAAATCCCACTGGAACTTTAGACGGTATGAAGTTCTCACCCTTTTTAGCTTTCCAAAGACAAAGAGGATTTTGATTCTGTTTAATTGCTTGAACCAAGTGAAGTCTCTTTTGAGTCTTTATAAAGTCACCCATTTTAAAATATCTTTTTGTGTGAATTTGTCAATCTCTAGAACAAATTTCATAAATGAAATTTGTGTCTTAATCCATCTTCTTAAAACAACATAGCAACCAAGAAATGCAGAGATAGAGAAAGATAGGAGGGAAAGAGACAGATAAGACAGACAAGATATAGCTAGACAAGATATAGACAGATAGACAACATTGATAAGATATAGTTAGTCAGAGAGAGAGAAGTTACAGACAGAGAAACAGGGATAGATAAGATAGACAAGATATAGGCAGATGGATAGACAAGATAGATAAGAGATAAACAGAAAGATAAATAGACAAGATCTTGATAGACAGAGAGAAAGATAGACAAGAGATAGATAGATAGACAAGATACTGACAGATAGATAGAAAAATAGATAGACAAGATATTGACAGATATTGACAGTAGGTAAGACAGACAAATAAGATAGAGATAGACATAGACAAA
>NW_020954548.1:30098324-30113229 GCF_900497805.2 Vombatus ursinus
GATAGATAGATAGATAGATAGATAGATAGATAGATAGATAGATAGATAGCAAGTACTTACTATGTGCCAGGCAGTGTGTTTGGAATACAATAGTTGATAGAATTTCATAAAATATTTGAGCTAGAAGAGAGCTTAGAGATCATCTAGTCTAATCCCTTCATTTTGCTAAGGAGGAAAGTGAAGCTCTGAAGATTGCAGTGACTACCCTAAGGTCAAACAAGTAGTTGATGACAAAGCCAATGCCTAGGCCCTATGTTGAAGAAATAATTGGAGGTGGGGGGAGAGACCAGGAGATGGAGGGAGAGGTGCCTTGGCCTCGGGATAAGTGGCCTTAAATAGCTGGAGGCAAAAAAACCTGGAAGGAAAGGTGCTTGCTCCAAAACAAAAGCCTTGCCTGGCACTAAAGGACCTAATCCAGAAATCTCTGTGGGAAGTCAGGAAATGGTTCCAGGAGCAAAAATAGCCAAAGCCATAGGATTCTACATCTCTAGATTAGGAAGGAGTCTTCTAGACCATCAAGTATAATCCCTTCATAGAAATGAAGAAACTGAGGTCCAGAAAAGTGAATTTACTTTCCCAATGCCACATAGCTAGAAATTAGCATTCAAATCCAAGTCTTCTGGTTCTCAAGGTGGGGCACTTTCCACATCACCCTGCCTCTGGGGAAGAGTGCACACAGGGGGAGAACACCATAGAGATGCGGGAGAAGGAGCACAAAGAGATGATGATTAGCAGTTTGTCTCACTCACAAATTGCATGAGACAGAGTCCTCTCATAGAGAGAACCGGCTAGCTATGATCCCTGAGACCTTATGGCTGTGGGCCCAAAGCCCTTAGCTTAGAATTTACATCTCCAATTGCTTGTTCCCATATATGCACTTCCCTTCCCCTCCTTTTAATTCATTGGATTCATTCAACAAGCATTTATTAAATGCTTACTATGTTCCAGGGACTATAAGGCAAAAGACAAACAAAAATGAAACCTGCTCTTAAGGACCTTACATTCTATTAGGCTGGAGGGGAGAAAAGCTTAGATACATATGTTTAGAGTACCCAGATAAATAAATACAAAACATAGTGGGTGTCTTCAATGCATTTCATATCTGGTGCCCAAAGGGGTACCTATGATTTCTATAGATGAAATTAAGCCAGAAAGATATTGGAAGAAAGACTGCCTCTGTACATAGAGCATGAGAGGTCAAGGAATGAGACAAGATTGTACATACCAGTGCACAATCTGGCCCTCCCCCCCCACTTTTTTTTTTCTATTACGTTTTTTGTTGTTTGGTTGGTTGGTTGGGTTTTTGTTTGTTTTTGAGAGACAGCTTGACACTGGGTCCAGAAGTCCCATGGGATTACATGAAATGGAAAAATGGAAATCTGCTAGTGGACCAGATAGCTACTGGTGGACTTTCTATTGTCACCAAGCAGATGCAGTCCAAGCTGCTGATGGAAAAGCTGAGATAGATCTTGGAGAGCTGGGACACAGAGGTTGCAACCTCATGTTGTAGACGAGCCCAAGTCATAGTGTTGACAAGAAAAAAGAAGGAATAGAGATAGAAAAGGGATGGCACCAGGTTGGTTAAGCAAAGAGTTATGCAAGCTAAGGTTTTGGGAGGGGGAGGTACAGTAAGAGTAAGGTGAGTGCCCTCTAGAAGGCAATGGAGGTACTGCAAATGTTATGGAAGTGCATGGAGGTGCCCCATACATACTGATTAAAATCATTTGGCTAGCGGCTTGAGTGTAGTACTTCCTGGTAGCCAAATTATACATCATATTCCCTTGCTGATTAATGAATTATGTGACAACCTGGTTTTCTGTAGGTTTGTAGAGAATAGGGCACAAGCCTATATCACCTGGGATGCCCACCGAATACACACCTAATCTTCACCACTATCACACATACAAAAAGGAATATGGAAGGAAGGATCACAAAGAGTCTCATGTGGGAGGTGATACTTAGGTAGAGGTTTGAAGGAGATAGAGAGTCTAAGAGTCAGAGATGAGGGAGGAGTTCATTCCAGGAATGAGGAACAGTCCATACAAAGGTTCAGAGATGGAGGATGACATATTATACATGGAGAACAGGAAATAAACTAATCTGATTGGAAGATAAGAGTATGTGAATGATATTATTATGCAATAAAATAAGCCCTGTTAAACACTCTACAAAATGAGGTTAAAGGTCTGAGTTGAATAGAGCTTTGGATTTCTGAGGCTCCTAGAATTTAGTGTGGAAAGGCACCTTAGAGATCATCTATTCTAACCTCTTCATTTGTTAAATGAAGAAAACAAGATCTCCAAACCCTGTAGTGTCTGTTATTTATATCAGGCTCCATAGGACCTGATAAAGAAGCATTCAACAAAACACAAGAATTCAAACTCAGTAAACTGAGGCAATTTCTGTTGATTCAGAAACCCACAAAAAAGAAACTACCCAATTGTTTCATTTAAAAAAACTTTTAATTTAACATTTCATACTCTTTAAAACTAGAAGGAATGGAGAGCCAGGATGGCAGAGTATAGGCCAGAACCCAGCTGAACTCTTTTAATATTCCCTTCCAAACAACTTTAAAATAATGCCTCAAATAAAATTTTAGAGCAGTAGAGCCAACCAAAAATCAGAGGGAAACATTTTTCAGAATAAGACAACTTAGGTGATCTGTAGTAGAGATCTGTAACAATGGGGTGGGTATAGAATGAGAGTGTGGCAGGAAGGACCAGTGGTGGGCCTTGGAGGCAGCCACAAAAGCAGCAGTTTCAGGAACTCTCAACCCAGAGATAATAAGAGGATCAGATAAATGGTCAGAAAGAGATTATAAGGGACCCTTTGTTGGCACAGGGTACAGCTGTTGCTGATTGACAACTTGATTGCCCATAAGCAGTTCTGGGTCACAGTTCTAGGCAGAAAGGAGTGCTTGAGATCAGTCACAAGGGGATAGGGGCCCTGGTCACAGTTCCAAGGCCAAGAGGAATGCTAACACTTGCAGTTTCAAAAGAGCAGAAGATATGGTCATAGTTCCATGGCCAAAAGGAGTGTTAGTACTTGTAGCTATAGGATAGCAGGGGCACTTGCTGGGTAAATACCAGAATATAGACCAAGGGAGCAGTGACTACCACCATGGAAGCACTGAAAACTTGCAGAACCTCAGAACTAGCTCTAAAAGCAGCAGCACAAAAAAGTCTGAAGCTTGGAATAGTGCTTCCCAACCTCCAGTTGAGTAGACCCCAACTTTAACATAAAATTCAAAGTGAAGAAATAGTCTGGGAAAATGAGCAAACACGAAAAAAAAAAAAAAAGAACTCAACCATAAAAAAGCTACTACAGTGGCAGGGAAGACCAAAACATAAACTCATAAGAAGACAACAATGTAAAAACAGCTATAAACAAAACCTCAAAGAAAAATGTTAATTGTATACAAGGCCAGCAAGAATTCTTGGAAGAGTTAAAGAAAGAGATAAGGGGGCAGAGAACAAATTGGGAAAAGAAATGAGAGTGGAAAAAGAAAATTATGAAAAGAAAATTAACAGCTTGGTAAAAGAGGCACAAAAATTCATTGAAGAAAAAAACTCACTTAAAAGTAAAATAGGCCAAATGGAAAAAGAGGCACAAAAATTCACTGAAGAAAAGAACTCCTTAAAAAGTAGAATTGGTCAAATGGAAAAAGAGGTACAAAAGCTCACTGAAGAAAATAATTTCTTAAAAATTAGAATTAGAGAAGTAGAAGCTAATGACTCCATGAGACATTTGGAAAAAACAAAACAAAGTTTAAAAAATGGAAAACAGAAGAAAATGTGAAATATCTCATTGGAAGAATAACTGACCTAGAGATTACATTAAGGAGAGATCATTTAAGAATTATTGGACTACCTGCAAGCCATAATCAAAAAAAGAGCCTAGACATCATCTTTCAAAAGATTATCAAGGAAAACTACCCTGATATCTTAGATTCAGAGGGTAAAGTAGAAATTGAAAGAATCCAATAATCACGTCCTGAATATATCCTTTATATAGCTTGTCCTTTATATAGCTTTGGTCCCAAAATGAAAAATCACAAAAATGTTATAGCCAAATTCCAGAGTTCCTGGTCAAAGAGAAAACATTACAAGTAGCCAGAGAGAAATAATTCAGATATCATGGAGCCATGGTCAGGATCACACAGATTTAGTAACTTCCATGGTTTTTTTTTGGTTTTGTTTTTTTGTTTTTTAGCAGCTTCCATGTTAAAGAAACAGAAGGCTTGGAATGATATCCCAAAAGTCAAAAGAGCTAGGATTACAACCAAAAATTACCTAACCAGCAAAATTGAATACAATCCTTCAGAAGAAAAATTGGACATTTAATGAAAAATAGAACTTCCAAGTATGTGTGTATATATATATATATATATATATATATACACATATATATATGTGTGTGTATATATATATATATATATATATATATACACACATATATGTATGTATGTATGTATGTATATATACACACACACTCAGTTGGGCATAGAAATCTATCTTACCCAATAGGAAAATAGGAGGGTAAGGGTATAAGAGCTATCAATTAGAGAAAGGTAATTTAAAACAGCTCTAAGATACCACTGCACACCTATCAGAAACACTGGAGGGGATGAGGGAAAATAGATAAATTAATAAATTCTTGGTGGAGTAGTGAACTGGTCCCATCATTCTGGAGAATGATACAAAGCTCTAATGGGCTGTACCATTACTATACCAGTAGCAATACCACTACTAGGTCTGTACTCCTACCGTGTACTTTTTGATCTCATGACCCTGGCCTCCTTGCTATTTCTCATATAAGACACTCCATCTCCTGACTGCATTTTCTCTGGCTAACCTACATCTCTAGTATTCTGCCCTTCCTCAGCTTTATCTCTTATTTTCCTTGGCTTCCTTCAAATCCCAGCTAAAATCTCATTTTTACAGAAAGTTTTTTTTTTCCTGATCCTCCTTAATTCTAGTGCCTTCCTTCCATTGGTTATTTCTATTTTATCTTTTATATAGCTGTCATACATAGTTGTTTGCATGTTGTCTCCCCCATGCGAACTCCTTAAGAGCAGAGACAGTCTTTTGCCATTTTTTTTTTGTATCCCCAGCACTTAGCACATGGTAGGAGCATAATAAATTTGTATTAACTGGCTGAATCTGTGCCCTATGTTCTCTTTCCTCTGTTCCTCATCATCGGAGTAATCTGTGAATCTAAAATTTTGCAAGCAGGCTTAAACAGCATAGGATTCAGTTAAAGGGGTGCTAGGGATTATCTAATCTAATCATACATCCTTATTTTACAGGTGAGGAATCTAAAACCTAATCCTGATCTGAACAGGCTAAATCACATTGCTCAAATTCACATAGATGGGCTGTAACAAAACGAGAGTTTGAACCCAGGTGTTTTGGCTTTTTTTTTCCTTAACCACACCATACTACATCTTGTCATTTGGTCCAGCCACCTATGATTTAATCAAAATAGGAAGCAAGTAAGAGAATCCACGTTTCCTGACTCGAAGCCCAATATGCCAGACTGCTTCCCTTATAAAACTTCTATAAAATGAGTATAAATATATCATGTGCACTGATCATCCAACAGACTCCAGGGTACTTTAAAGTGTATATACAGCCCATAGAAAACATAACTCTTCTGGATCATAAATTTGGACTAAAACTAATATGCTTCTATCACAATCACTAAACATTTAATTAACAATAACTTTGCCACTGCCTTAGAAATTAGAAAGACTTTCGTAAAATGACTTGGATGGCCCAGAATTCCTAAAAACCTTGTCTGGGGAAGTTTGCACAAATATCTTACATCAATAACCTGCTTCTTTAGGGAACTATACCTTCCCCCCTACCATTTTTCCCCTTGAATTTGACCTTTGTAAGCACTTTCAAATATAAGATGCCCTCTAAGGTTTCTTCTAGTTCCGTTTCTTTAAAATTTTAAATATTTTTTTGAATGTAGGGAGTAAGGTATAAGAAGTCTGAAACAGTATATTTAGAGTAAGAAGCAACCTTAGGGGTCATCTGCTGTGTTTTACAGATGAGGAAAAAGGTCCATAAAGGTATAATGAGGTAGCAAATGTCTGAACCAGAATTCAAGTCCAGATCCTTTTACCCCAAATCCAGTATTCTTTCCATTACACCATCCTGCATTTTCAGGCACAGAGGCATATAGCATATAGGGAAGAAGTAGTTGAAAAATGTAGTGTAGCGCCAGATCCTAGAGAGCCTTGAATGTTAGACAAAGGAATTTGAAATTTACTTAGTTGATAAAAATAGTAGGGAGCTACTGAAGATTTATGAGCAGAGGAGTGACATGCCTAGAACTGTGAATCTGATGGATTGTTTTGCCAGCATCTTGAAAGCTACTTTGAAATGGAGAGAAAGTGGGGCCTGAAAAGGGCTGTCCAAATAAGTAAAGAGGACCAAGTAGGTGATAATGAAGGTGGTAGTAGTGAGAAACAGAGAAAGGGGGATAGATGTGAGAGATGTTACAGAGAAAGTATTGATTAGACTTAGTAACTGATTAGCTAGGAAAAGTAAGAGAAAAGAAGAGTCAAGATCCAAAATAACTTCAAGAGGACATGCCATCTGCCACTTCTACCTACTACTATTAATAGTAGTAATAGCAGCTGACATAATGAGCTAATATGGCACAGTAAGGTTTGCAAGCCCTTGACATACATTATATCATTTGACTTTTACAACTATCATGTGAAGTAAATGCTATTATTATTCCATTGTACAGATAAGGAAACTGAGACTGAGAGAGGCAAAATGACCCAATATTATACAGCTAGTAAGTATATGAGAAAGAATTTGAACTCAGATCTTCCTGAGTCCAAGACCAGCAATTTATCTTGTATGTCACCTAGCATCCCAGCTTTGATGGCACACAAGAATAGAAGAGAGTTTTTGGAGCACACAACCTGTGGATTTAGTAGGTAATAGGGAGCCGTTGAAGATTTCTGAACAGAGAAGTGACATACCCAGAACTAGGAATTTGATAGATTATTTTGCCAGCATCTTGAAAACTGATGTAGAACCTGAAAGGGGCTGTTAAAATAACCCAAAAGAGTAATGAGGACCAAGTAGGTGACAATGAAGGTGGTTGTACTGGGAAGAGATCTTGAAAGGATTTCTAGATATCTGGCTCAATTCAATTTCATTGGATATAGAAAGATGGAAAATATTACAGTCCTTACCCTTAAGCAGCTTATAATCTAGTAGAGGATACATGTACACAAAGAGGTATGATAGAAGGTAAAATCTAATAAGGGAAAGGGGAGGGCCAGGGTATGAGACTTTGAGGAGGGAGAGATTTCTTTTACCCAGTGATGTCCCAAAGCATCTCATTAAAGTGGGTTGTCTTTGGATCTAGGTGGAAGTAGTAGCAGGGCAAAATGGAAATCTCTTGGATATCAAATTAGAAGATCCCTCTTTCAAATTCTGACCCAGTTATTTGCTCCCTGTATGATCTTTTCTTGTTGTTGTTGTTATTGTTCAGTTGCTTTTTATTTGTGTCAGACTCTGCGTGACCCCATTTGGGGTTTTCTTGGCAAAGACGCTGTGATGGTTTGCCATTCATTCTCCAACTCATTTCACAGATGAGGAAAATGAGGCAAACAGGGTAAGTGAATTGCCCAGGATCATACAGTTAGTGTCTAAGGCTGGATTTGAACTGAGGAAAATTAATCTTCCTAATTTAGTACTCTATCCACTAGCTGCCCTTTATCTCTCTGGGTCTCAGTTTCCTCACCTGTAAATTGAGGGGATTGGATTAGCTGCCCTCTAAGGTCTCTACTAGCTTAAAATCTGTAATCCTAAAACTGGCCAAACCCCATCATTTTTACCAGGCTCCAGGCAAAATTTGTGAGGTCTCTGGGGGTTACATAAATTGATTTCAGAGGGCTCCTATGGTTAAAATTCAGGAAACTGAAGTTATTTTTGTTGACTTAGCAATCCCAATAAGAAGAAGCTAGTCAACTGCTTTGATTTAAAAAAAAAATACAAAAACAAAAACTTAGGGGTAGCTAGGTGGCACAGTGGATAGAGCACCGGCCCCTAATTCAGGAAGACCTGAGTTCAAATCCGGCCTCAGACACATAACACTTAACTAGCTGTGTGACCCTGGGCAAGTCACTTAATCCCATTGCCTAGCCAAAAAAACCCCAACTTTTCATTTCATATTTCATAGTCTTTAGAGCTAGAAGGGACTCAGAGGTCATCTTATATTTGAATGTATAAGACAGCCTCTTCAAATATATGGAAGGCAATAAAGAAAGTTATTTCTAATCAAAACCAACTCTGGTCATCCCCTAATGGGGACTCAACACACTACTCCATTTCCTAAGAATACTCAGTCGACAAACCTTGACTACATGCTTACCATGTGCAAATACTTTGCTAAATAGTAGTGATACAAAAAAGGGCAAAAACATGGCCCCTGCCCTCCAAGGACTCACATTCTAACACAAGAGATAATATAAGATGAAGACAGTGAAACTGGAAGGTGATTTCAGGGGAGAACATTAGTAGCGGGTGAGGAAGGCCTCCTACAGAAGGTAGGATTTGAGCTGGGTTTTGAAGTCAACTCAGAATGGAAGTGAGAACAGAGAACATTCTAGGGAAGGAGAGAACCAATGAAAGGGCATGTAGTCAGACAATGAGGTACCACGTTTGAGGAGCTGCAAAAAGGCCAGTGTCATTGAACTATTAAGGACATGGAGGGGAGTAAAGTATAATAAGGCTGGGATGCTACAGGAGGGTGAGAGTGTGAGGGTCTTTAAGATCCAAATAGAGGATTTTATGTGTGATCCTGAAGATAATAGGGAATCACTGGAGTTTACTTTTCTAATAGGTCCTATGGTAAAGATCACAATTTATTGAGTCATTTATTCACTCAAAAGAAAGTCTCTTATTGTCTGTAATAAGCTAACAGTACCAAGAGATTTGAGGACCAAGACGATCAATAAGACATATTCCCAACTTGCTTTGGGCTTATAATCTAGTAGAGGACAAAAAACCCATGCACACAGGAAAAGTTAAATATCAACAAAGAATTTAAATTATGTCAATTCTTTACACTTGCATAACACTTCCATGCATTTTATATTTGAGCTCCACACCAGCCCTGAGATGTAGCTATGGTAGGTATAAGCATCCCCATTCTACAGGAGAGGAAACTGAGGCCCTAAAAGTTGAAGTGGTTTTTCTGATGTCATGCAAGCTAGCAGAAAGCAGAAGTGGAGCTAGAATACAAGTCTTCTGGAATTAAGTCCAGGGTTCTACTACTTTACCCTACTGTCTCCAGACTGAAGCTACAACATAAAAGGCTTTACAAGTCAAGTTAAGGATGAATTGAGGGGGATGGAAAAGGAGAAGACTTTGTCTTTCCCCCAGAACCCTGTACTCCTCAGGCTGGTGCCTCGGGGTTCCTGGATGTGCAAACAGACAAAAGTCTAGCTCATTGAATGATAAACTTAGAGCTGGAAGGGACCTTACAAGCCACTGAATCCAAGTGGGTCTGTTCGTTTCCCCTCACTGCCCCAGCCCGGCACGCTCTGGATGCTTTCTCACTAACACGAAGAGCATGAAAAATCCCCCAACCCTGCCAAAAACCATTCAGGGAATGATATACCCTCGCCCAAAGGAGGTCCTTCACAGCTGCCCCACATTGGACAACAGGCAGCTCCTGGCAGCTGCTCCCACGGACTAACAAACACGTTGAAGTTCCACAAAAACAGAGCCTCACGTGGAAACTTGAGAAATGGGCATTTTTAAATTTGAAATTTTTTTCCATAAAAACAAACTAGGACCAAGATAGATGGAAAATCTGGGAAAAAAAAAAAAACTGCCAAGCATAAATAAAGTCTGATGATAAAGGGAAATTGCAGCTATGAATATTTAAAAAGAAACTGCTGGAGGTGTCATTGTAGGAGAGATTTTGAAAGCTGCCAGGCTCTGCCGCTTTCGTGAAGTATACTCTATTTGGGTACTCTACAACGCTACATACATAGCCAGGTGTAGAGAAAGTGTTTCAGTGGTCATCAGAAGCATTGGGTTACGCCACCAAAATAACTCTGACCTTCAAACAAGTCAGAGCCTCTCTCTTGACCTCAGTTTTCTCATCTGTAAAATGATAGGATCACATTAGATGATCTCTCAACTAAACTATTGGTTCAGAATGATGGGAAGAATGCCAGGATGAAAAGACCAACGTTTGAATCCTTGCAGAAAGCTCTAGGATGCAGGACTGGAGATCAGGAGAGACCCTGGGGTGGATATATAACCCTGGGAGTTGCTGCACAGGCATGATCTTTGAAACTGTGGGAGCTGGTGAGGTGATAGGATTTGGAGTTGCAAATAAGGACTTCAGGGGTCACTTAGCTCAACCCATTCATTATAGGGGGCAGCTAGGTGGCGCAGTGGATAGAGCACTGGGCTTGGAATCAGGAAGACTCATCTTCCTGAGTTCAAACCTGGCCTCGGACACTTACCAGCTGGGTGAGTCACTCAACCCTATTTGCCTCAGCTCCTCGTCTACAAAATGAGCTAGAGAAGGAAAGAGCAAACCACTCCAATATCTGCCAAGAAATTCTCAAATGGGATCACGGAGACTCAGACATGACTGAAATGATTCAACAACAAGAAATTCATTCTATAGAATAAGAAGGAGTTGTTTTACAGAGGTCCTTGACAGAAACAGAAAAAAAAAGTGACTTGCTCAAGGTCATCAGCTGGTCTGTGTGGCAGAACAGATGGTTTTGCTTATCAAATTGGCAGATGCCACAAAGCTGGGAGGGATAGATAATACAGTGGGTGAGAGCACAAAGATTCAGAAGGAGCTTGACAGGCTAGAATATTGGGCCAAACCTAAGGGGAAATTTAATAAAGATAAACGTAAAACCTTACATAGGTTTTAAAAAAAACCATCTTTGGAAGTACAAAATGGGGGAGGGAGAGGGATGCATGGCTAAAGAACAGCTCATTTATAAAAGAGTTTGGAGACTTTGTGGATTGCAGGTTGGGTAGGAAGGAATGAGGGGAAGGAAATCAGCACTTACCAAGCACCAACTTTGCGCCAGACACTGAACTAAGCACTTTGCAAATATTATCTCATTTGGTCCTCGCAACAGCCCGGTGAGGTTACCGCTATTATTATCATCACCATTTTACAGATGAAGGAAACCTAGCATCACACAACTAGTGTCTGAGCCCAAAGTTGAACTCAGGTCTTCCTGACTCCATGCCTAGTGCTCTAGTAATTGAGCCAAATAAAATTAAAAATTCATGCAATTAATTGCATGAGTTGCATTTAGAAAGGTATAGTGACCACTGATAAGGAAATGATTGAACTTTGCCCTGGTCAGACTACTTAAGAAGTATTGTGGTCACTTCTGCATACCACATTTTAGGAAGGGCATGGAAAAATTTAAAAAAAATGGTCAAAGGCAAGAACCCAGGATGTTGAAGGTCCTTGTTTGAAAGAATTGGAAAGGTTTAACCTGGAGTAGAGTAGAGTTACTAAGGTTAGCTGTGATCTGAAATAGAGGTTAAGTCATGATTTGGAGGTTGCAGGGAAGACCTGAATTCAAATCTGGCCTAAGATAATTCACAGCAGTGTGACCCTGGGCAAGTCACTTTACCCTGTTTGCCTCAGTTCCTCAAGAGTTAGACATAACTGAAACGACTCAACAACAGCACACATTCTACTTGGCCCCATGAGGTTGAGACTAGAAAAATGGGTTGATCCTATAGAGAGGAAAATTTGAGTTCCATTTTAGGAAAAAACATCCTAACAAGGAAAGCTGTCTCAATGTGAAACTGACTGCCCCAGGAGGCTAAATGTTACCCTTCATTGGAGGTCCTTGACCAAAGGCTGTATGACTGCTCATGTATATTGTTAAGAGGAATTCTTTTTTGGTATGTGCTACACCAGATGGTCACTAAGGTCCATTTCAAGTTCAGCAACCATATGAGTTTGTGAAATCAGAGGAAGTGCTAATCTAACAATTAGACCTATTTGCCTCAGTTTCCTCACCTATAAAATGAGTTGGGGAAGTAAATGGCAAACCACTCTAGCATCTCTGCCAAGGAAATCCCAAATATGGTCATGAAGAGTCAGATATGACTGAAAACAAGGTGGCATCAGCTACTACACAATGTAATGAGCTCCTCATCACTGGATGTGTTCAAGAAAAGGATCAATGACCATGGAGAAGCTGTGTTGGGTGGGGACTTGGGGCAAATGAACTCTAAGGTCCCTTCCAACACCGATGTTAAAATTAAATGATTCTACTTGTTCCTTTTACACAGGGCCCCTACACTGAAACATTCATCTGTTGGTATCAATAAGGTTATAGAGAGCTGCTATGGTGATTCATAAGAAAATGCTCAGTTCACATTTTCTGTAAGATCTGCTTCCCAATTAAACCCAGTGTTAACTTTTGCTCTACGAAAAGAGAAGAAAAAGACATGGACGGGGTGCTTACTTACCCTAATGAGTAAATTCCCTGCTCTGAATTAATCCAAAGCCAGTTACCCGCCCACACCAGTATTCACTGATGCAGGGTGAGCATGTGGACTAATTTAAGTGGAATAAAAACATATTTTTACATGCTGCCCTGACACCAAGACAGGCATTTTTTCCCCACAAAACAAGTCCAATAATTGTGTTGAGCTTATGCAGCATTTTCTATCCAGGAAAGGATTTTCCAACATTGTTAACTCTTTTCTAGGTTGCTTTATTTAAATAAAGCATAATATAGAGTTAGAAAACATGGATATGAACCCCAACTCTGCTACTTACCAGTTAGGTAATCTGGGCCAAGTCACTTCCTCTGAGTCTCAGTTTCTTCATTCATCAAACAAGGCAGTTGAAATATACTATCTGTGAGGTCTCTTACAATCTAATATTCTATGTTTTGTGTCCCAAGGCTCCTTCAGGCCTTGTCATTCTGTGATTCTATTTGTTCAGGAAGCTCTTCTGTCCTGGGACAGTGTCCAAACCCTGAGTCAAATGGAGTGGGAATGGGGGGGAGGGGGAGGGCATTATTCTGGAATTTGCCTGGAGCATCAATTCGTGTTTTTTTCCTTGTTCTCCTGCAGGAGTCTTCAACTGTCAAACATTAACTGTCTGTTAAAACTTGCCCAGAGAGGAACTCCAGCAAAGTAAGATGGCTGTAAACAAGCAGAATGAAATAGAAGCAACCACCACCACCACCTGGCCCCACAATTCCCTTACCCCATAAACATAACAATGCAGAGAATTTACAATTCAGAAAGGCTGGAGCTCTGGTACATCTAGTAGCCCAGAGGTCAGTTGTTTCTAATTACTATCTCCAGGGAAAAGACTGAAAGCAGTACATTAAATATTGTCAATGATGCTGGTGATGTGGAAAGACTGGCTGTTCTTTTCTGGGAGAAAGTTCTCTTTGGGACAGAGATGAATTCATAAAATTCTCAAAGGCCTCAAATTCAAGAAGAATGATATTCATAATACCCAGGGACCTAGTGTTTCAATCCTTTATTTTAAATTTCATTTCATTTTATTCAATGACCAAGTATTAATTTTCTCTCCTTTCTGTTCAGAGAGGAGAGGAAGAGGAAGGGAATGGAGGAGAAAAGGAGGAAATAAAGAGCAAAGGAAGGAAAAAAAAGGAAGGGAAGCAAGGGAAAATTCTTATTTGCCAAATATGTAAAACAAATTCCTTCACTGATCCTGTTAAAAATACATATCTCATTCTGCATTTTAAATTCATCATCTCTGTGTTAGAAATTGGTTACTACACTTCATTGTATGTCCTCTGGAATCATGGTTGGTCACTGGTCAAATTAAAGATACCACTTAGTTTTAAGTTCTTTGTCACCACAAAAAGAGCTGCTATAAATATTTTTGTACATATAGGTCCTTTTCCTCTTTATTTGATCTCTTTGGAGATATAAACATACTACTGGTATCATTGGGTCAAAGAGTTCAGAAAGTTTAGTAATTTGGGGGGAAAGCTATTTCCAAATTGCTGGACCAATCCATAGCTCCCCCAATAGTGTATTTATGTACCCATTTTCCCACAGCCCCTCTGGCTAATCTGATGGGAGTGAGGTAGAAGCTCAAAGTTGCTTTATTTGGCTTTTTCTAACTATTAGTGACTTGGAGCATTTCTTAAAATAGTAATAAATTGGATCTTTTTTCTATTAAAAACTGCCTCTTCGTATCTTTTCACTAATTTTCTATTGGGGAATAGCTCCTGTTTTTCTAAATTTGAATCAGTTCCCTATATATCTTGAATGTCAAACCTTTATCAGAGAAATCTGCTACAAAGATTTCTTCTTTTACCTGTTGTCCTCATTTTAATGATATTAGTTTTGTTTCTGCAGAACCTTTTCGATTTAATGTAATCAAAATCATCTATTTTATTTATCTTATGTGCTTTTCTCTTTCCCTTGTTTGGTTAAAAACTCTTCCCCATTTGTAGATATCAAACGCAATTTCTTCCTTGTTCCTATGCAAGTCTTGAAATATGATATAAATCTTATCTGTTATGATTAAAAACTGGGTAATTTGAACAAGTCACCTCTTCTCTTTAGGCTCATTTTTTTCTCAGCTAAAAAATATAGGGCTTGGCTTAGCTTATCATTCAGGTCTCTTCCAGTTCTGTGATTCTTCAATTCGATGAGCCACTTTCTTTCTTTTTTTTCTTTATTAATAAATTTATTTATTTTTGGTTTTCAACATTTACTTCCACAAGATTTTGAGTTCCAAATTTTCACCCCATCTCACCCCTCCCCCCACCCCAAGATGGCATGCATTCTGAATAACCCTTCCCCTAGACTGCCTTCCCTTCTATTTCTTCCCCCCTTCTCTTATCCCGTTCCCCTTCTATTTT
>NW_020954548.1:30113382-30113514 GCF_900497805.2 Vombatus ursinus
ATGTGTTTTTAAAACTTTTGGTTCCAAATTTTCTCCCTTCCTCCCTCCCTACCCACCCCCATTGAAAAGGAAAGCAACTCAATATAGGCTATACATGTGCAGTTATGCAAAACACCTCCATAGTAGACATGC
>NW_020954548.1:30113524-30113650 GCF_900497805.2 Vombatus ursinus
ACCTGAAAATTTTCAGTTCTTCCAAGGTGCTATGATAAGGGGCAAGGTATTTCCTCTCCACTGCCACAAGCTCCACCATGCCAGCACTCCTCCTCACCCCAGGACCGCCCCTCAGAACTGTGACCC